>NC_041398.2:242258153-242575653 GCF_900747795.2 Erpetoichthys calabaricus | reverse complement strand
ACAAGAAAGTGACGGAGATTTTCGTGGAGAAGGACAGGCACATGGACTTCATTTACAAATAAAGGTAAGAGTATAAACGGTTTTCAATTTTATAAAAAAAAAAAAAAGAATCAGACTAAGTAAAAAAAATCCAATATTTAAAAACTAAATGTTGACCTTAAATATTCTGTTGTTTATCTTTTTATCCTTTTGTTGAACAGTCTGTATTTAAAGTGATTAAAGCACCCAAATTTAAAAACTTTTAAAAGCAACTAAATATTTCAATCAAGGTCGAAATTGAAATCCATTTTTGTACACCACTCTGCACTTTCATTTGTATTGTATGAGTATGAATTGTGGAATTTCAACGGCAAATTTAGAACACGTGGAGGGTGAGGAGCAAATGCGCTCTGTCCGCTCTCTCTAGAAATGTTTCTTAGCCAAATATGCGCCTTACCTGTGCGTGTAAAGAATGCTGATGAGATATGAAACATAACCAGAAGTCAATGTGCATGCTGCCTGCCAACTGAATAGTCAATAAGCGACTGTTTTAGGTTCATATATTTGTAAATCGGACTCTGAAGGACCATGAACCTCACCGCACGTCACTGTGAGTCGGTTTTCTATCTTAGCTTTGGAAGCTTCCTTTCCTTCACTCGGCTTTTTCTTCAACAAGCGCCATATGTCATTCAGAGCCGCTATGCCAACAGATTTGAATGCTCTTCTCTTTTTCTCATTTATTTAGCTCCTTACTAATCTGGGGTTCGGTGCTTGGAAAGGGTGTTTGAGGGTACCATAGTGTCGACACACAAGCTCATATAGTCTGCGATGCGCTGGCCGAGTCCTTAGTGACGTAGCTCGAGTTTGTGCCGCGCGGGGCGGGGCGGAGCAGGGCGGGGCGGGGCTTCAATTTGCCGCCCTCCAACATATCTAAATATGTTAACCTATTTAAATAGAAAATTAAAATGACGTATAGAGTAAAATTAAGATAAAATTTGCATAGATTTATTCATATATAGAGAATAATTTCTCACGTATAATTTATAAGCATCAGCTAGACAAGCATATAGTATCGACGCACTGATGTTGTATAGCCGTGTTCTAATTATTAGTTTAATATAATTACGCTGCGAAAACCAGAACCAGTGTAGTGTGCAAGTGACAGGTGGGGATGTTTTCTGCGCAGAGCAAGAACGCATTGGGATTGATAACGAAACAAAATTATAAACTTTAAATTAGTTGTTATTCTTCCTAGAAATTCTTATTGGTGTAATGTTTCTGTTTATTTTTGTTATTGCCTCATAAATTTCAGCTGCTGTATCTGACTGATGCCGTCACAGAAGGACAGTCTGAAAATTATCTTTGAAGCATTTGTGGATAAAAAAAAATCAGAGAATTTGACTTTGTTCATTCATGAGTGATATTTTTCCGAACCCTGCTGCTTACACACAAATTGTACTGAGCCTTTTGGCCAATAATGCCGCCCTCAAAAAATGCCGAAATCCAATCCCCGCGCCCGGCCTTGCTACGCCACTGGCCCCACGTGACTTGCACATCTTTTCTAAGTGAAATATTCTTATTTTTCATTCTCTGATTGGGCTCCATAGAGCGCTGGACCCCCAAAAAATAACGTCAAACATAACACGTGACCACAGACCTTGAAATAGCCTAAAACTATCACGCATGCTTATGTTTGAAGCGTGTCCTTCTGAGCCTTCTAGGGGTGATTCTTAGAGAGCTTTGGACCACCGGTTAAGAATCAACTTTCAAAAATATAATATTTGTGATCAGCAAGCTCCAAAAACCATCAAACGATCATCCTCGTGCCCCTATTGCTGATCCCCGTTTTTTCACTGTTTTGCGAAAAGGAGAGAAAGCTTGACCCCCTCGTACCCCCACTTGTAGTGAGCGCCACATGCACTTGAGGCCCTTGTGTTTGTCTGATATATGTCTGGTAGGTTCGCCTCGTAGAAGAGAAAGGGGTACCTGCACCTTAAGTGCAGACAGGATGGGATTCCAAAAGGTTTGGGGGGGGGGGGGGGGGTGTTACCCGAGAATGTATGGAGAAAGAAAAAAGAAAGCGACATCTGGAGAAGACGCAACAAAACGCAAACGCAGAAAACGCAAACTGGCGCCACCTACTGGAAGTAGGACCTCATCCCAGATGGACAGTACAAGTGAGTCACGTATCAGAAGATGAACGCCGGCTTTTTTTTTTTTTTTTGTAGCCGCCCCCCACCATATTTCCTTGTAGGACTGAACGTTTGTTTAATGCTAGCCACACTAGCTGGCAAAGACACGTGGCAGAGAATCATTTTAAAATATCTGCTTTCCTCGGTATCCGCGCGCTTGTGTGTGTGCGTGTGCTTGTGCGCGTGCACGCGTGTAAGCGGTTCTTCACCTGCGCTCCTTCTCTCGAGCGCATTCCCGTAAAGCCGGCTTCTCAGACTCTGTCGTTATTTTCGAGGTGGGCATTCTGACCGCTTTTATATTGACATTAAAACGCTGCTTATGGTTTACAAAGCCTTAAATCATCTCGCTCCGTTCTCTATATCTCGCAGTGCCTGTCACCTTATACTCCAAATCGTAACCTCAGGTCTTCAAATGTGGGTCTGCTTAGAATTCCAACAACTGAACTTAAAAGAAGTGGTGAGGCGGCCTTCTGCTGTTAGGCACCTCAAATATGAAATACGGATAGAAATTCGCCAGGCTAATACGGTGGAGCACTTTAAGAAAACTGTTAACAATCCATTATTGTAATATGGCTTTCTCACAGCTTCATTTTAGTGTAACCCTGATATTCTGTATATGCATTTAATTATCATATCTCCACGATCCATACTAACCCCTACTTTCTCTGCTGTTCTTTTTCCGGTTTTCTGTGGTGACAGGTTAGGTGGATTGGCGATTCTGAATTGGCCCGAGTGTGTGCTTGGTGTGTTTGTGTGTGTCCTGCGGTGGGTTGGCACCCTGCCCGGGATTGGTTCCTGCCTCGTGCCCTGTGTTGGCTGGGATTGGCTCCAGCAGACCCACGTGACCCTGTGTTCGGATTCAGTGGGTTGGAAAATGGATGGACAGACAATCTGCACCCCCACCACCACCTGATCAGGGCACCATGCAGTCCCTCCATTGATGCATTGAAGGCCGGATGTCCGCATGACCATCATCATCGTCAAATTCTTCCACGTGGAGCCTGAACACCATGAGGACTGATTGAGATCATTGACGTGAGGTAGAATGTCCAGTGGGGGGGCTCAGAACCCCCACAGCCATCTGGAGTTTTTTCTTTTGTTTTTTCTGACCTCCCGGCCATTGGACCTTACTTTATTCTTTGTTCATTAGTATTGCCTAATTTTATTGTGATATTTTTCGTTCTTCATCTTGTAAAGCACTTTGAGCTACATCACTTATATGAAATCGTGCCATAGAAAGATATGTTGTTGTTGTATATTTGCCATCTGTCATGTTTCCATCAGCAGTTTCCCCCTGACTGGGGGGTTCAAAGTCGTGTCGTGGGTCTGTTTTGTCGAACTCTATTTCAGTTATTTGTAATAATGTTTAAGTATTATGTACATTTTAGTGTTTGTATGTTGGAAAAGGGGAGGGGCTTTAGTTATGTCCCTTGTGCTTTGTGGGTGGTTCCACAAGGGGCGGGGCCTCCTGTTCTTTACCACCAGGATTGGCCCTCCACCCTATTTCAGGGCGGGCCTCCCACAGTTCCTGGCTGTCCATTGGACGCGCTGGGAGTGGAGTGTTCTTGTTACTATCTGTGTCTTTGCGGTTGCCTGTTGATTTTCTGGATTTGGAAAGTGCGCTTTGTTAGTCGACTACGATTTTTTGGATTCTGTATTGTGACTGTGTTACTGATTTGTTTTTTTTAACTTCTGCTCTGCCTTAGATTATGATTTTTGAATGCTGCATTGGGAATCTCTTTGCCGTATTTAACGTTGACTTCTTCTTTATGCTCTTCAGAAGTCTCCATCATAAAAAGGGCGACTGAACGTCCAGCGACAGCGGAAGAAGCTCAACCTTCAAATGGAGCTGCTGATTCAGTTCTTCACGGCAGTCATTGAGTCAGCTCATCCATAACAATGTGGTCTGGATCAGTGACTAAACGTGACAAAAACGGGCCACAACGAATTGTCAGGTCTGCCGAAAATATCATTGGTGCCAGTCTGCCCACCTGTACTATTCCAGAGTCAAGAAATGGGCAGGGAAAGCCATCACTGACCCCTCACATCCTGGCCACCTGTCTGCACTCCTTCTATGGGGCAGGCGTTATAGATCAGCGGTTCTCAAACTGTGGGGCGCGCCCGAAGTAACAAAAAAGGGGGTACGAATGTTGCCATATGTGGCGTAATTTCGCTATTTGTAGGAAAATTTTAAACTTGTAGCGGTGTATCGGCAGCAAAAAAATATAGGAATACATTTTATTAGGGTTTCAAAAAAAACGTTAGGGGTGGGGCGATTAAAATTGTTATGAAAACTCGGGTCGCAAATACTTAAAGGCTGAGAAACGCTGGTTATAGATTATTAAACACCAAAACAAGCAGATATAAGGCCACAGGCCGTCAAGCTCACAAATGGTTAATTCAGCTTAATCAGGCCCCCCACCCGGGACTCCCAGGGTCTTGCAATACTGTTTCTATATATTGTTAAGATTTGTTTTCAGTGTTTGTTCCGAGTTCAGAGTTGCACTTTGTGTGCGGATCCTTATATATAATTTGATAGTATCCGTATGTACAGTGCATCTGGAAAGTATTCACAGCGCATCACTTTTTCCACATTTTGTTATCCACCCATCCATTTTCCAACCCGCTGAATCCGAACACAGGGTCACGGGGGTCTGCTGGAGCCAATCCCAGCCAACACAGGGCACAAGGCAGGAACCAATCCTGGGCAGGGTGCCAACCCACCGCAACATTTTGTTATGTTACAGCCTTATTCCAAAATGGATTAAATTCATTTTTTTCCTCAGAATTCTACACACAACACCCCATAATGACAACATGAAAAAAGTTTACTTGAGATTTTTGCAAATTTATTAAAAATAAAAACATGGAGAAAGC
This sequence comes from Erpetoichthys calabaricus, assembly GCF_900747795.2. Taxonomy (NCBI): domain Eukaryota; kingdom Metazoa; phylum Chordata; class Cladistia; order Polypteriformes; family Polypteridae; genus Erpetoichthys; species Erpetoichthys calabaricus. The sequence continues at coordinate 242,570,605 of NC_041398.2, read as the reverse complement.
ACATGTACATAAGTATTCAGAGCCTTTGCCATGAAGCTCAAAATTGAGCTCGGTGCATCCTGTTTCCCCTGATCATCCTTGAGATGTTCTTCAGCAGCTTCATTGGAGTCCACCTGTGGTAAATTCAGTTGACTGGACCTGATTTGGAAAGGCACACACCTGTCTATAGAAGGTCCCACAGTTGACAGTTCATGTCAGAGCACAAACCAAGCATGAAGTCAAAGGAATTGTCTGTAGACCTCCGAGACAGGATTGTCTCAAGGCACAAATCTGGGGAAGGTTACAGAAAAATTTCTGCTGTTTTGAAGGTCCCAATGAGCACAGTGGCCTCCATCATCAGTAAGTGGAAGAAGTTCGAAACCACCAGGACTCTTCCTAGAGCTGGCCGGCCATCTAAACTGAGCGATCGGTGGGAGAAGGGCCTTAGTCAGGGAGGTGACCAAGAACCAGATGGTCACTCTGTCAGAGCTCCAGAGGTCCTCTGTGGAGAGAGGAGAACCTTCCAGAAGGACAACCATCTCTGCAGCAATCCACCAATCAGGCCTGTATGGTAGAGTGGCCAGACGGAAGCCACTCCTTAGTAAAAGGCACATTGGCAGCCCGCCTGGAGTTTGCCAAAAGGCACCTGAAGGACTCTCAGACCATGAGAAAGAAAATTCTCTGGTCTGATGAGACAAAGATTGAACTCTTTGGTGTGAATGCCAGGCGTCACACGTTTGGAGGAAACCAGGCACCGCTCATCACCAGGCCAATACCATCCCTACAGTGAAGCATGGTGGTGGCAGCATCATGCTGTGGGACTGGGAGACTAGTCAGGATAAAGGGAAAGATGACTGCAGCAATGTACAGAGACATCCTGGATGAAAACCTGCTCCAGAGCGCTCTTGACCTCAGACTGGGGCGACGGTTCATCTTTCAGCAGGACAACGACCCTAAGCACACAGCCAAGATATCAAAGGAGTGGCTTCAGGACAACTCTGTGAATGTCCTTGAGTGGCCCAGCCAGAGCCAGACTTGAATCCCATTGAACATCTCTGGAGAGATCTTAAAATGGCTGTGCACCGACGCTTCCCATCCAACCTGATGGAGCTTGAGAGGTGCTGCAAAGAGGAATGGGCGAAACTGGCCAAGGATAGGTGTGCCAAGCTTGTGGCATCATATTCAACAAGACTTGAGGCTGGAATTGCTGCCAAAGGGGCATCGACAAAGTATTGAGCAAAAGGCTGTGAATACTTATGGACATGGGATTTCTCAGTTTTTTTATTTTTAATAAATTTGCAAAAACCTCAAGTAAACTTTTTTCACGTTGTCATTATGGGATGTTGTGTGCAGAATTCTGAGGAAAAAAATGAATTTAATCCATTTTGGAATAAGGCTGTAACATAACAAAATGTGGACAAAGTGATGGGCTGTGAATACTTTCCAGATGCTCTGTACGTAAAACATCTATGGAGTATTTTGCTTTGCACATTCGCTTTGGTCTCTCGCCAGATGTCGATACTTTTTTAGAAGGTGGTTTGCTCTTCGCTACTCCTGCACGGGTCAAATCAACAAAGCTCTATGTAACATTCCTTCTAGCAAAGCAAGTCAAATTAAAACGCAAGGGCGAGTTTTGTCACAGCTGATTACCGCCTTCTACCCCATGAAATTTTGACAAAAGTTGACATCAGCCCTGAAAGAGTTAAACAATATTTTTGTAAAAATGCACGTATTTGAGACGCTGCAACTGGCTGATGAAAACATGTGGATAATCCGACACCCGTAACCAGTGGAATTGTTTTTGTGGAAGTTCTGAAATTGTTTGCTGTCGTCCACGGTTGTTCTCCACAGACACTCATTCAATCCGAAATTGTGTTGCTGTTCTGCATGAAAACCTGAGATTAAAAATACTTCTCAGTGTCTTTTGCAAGCAGTTAATTCAACATTTTCATTAAGAAATGCACGCGTTTGGGACATTGTGAGCATACGGCTGGCTGACTAGATGTGTGGATAATCCGACACCCGTAATGTGGAATTGTTTTTGTGGAAGTTTTGAAATTGTTTCCTGTTGTCTATTTTATCCGAAACGTTTGTTAATTCTGTTCTGTCTAAAAACCTGACATAAAAAATACTTCTCAGAACTTTCTAGAAGCTTTACATTAAACAACATTTTTGTAAAAATGCACGTATTTGAGACGCTGCAACTGGCTGACGAAAACATGTGGATAATCCGACACCCGTAACGTGGAATTGTTTGCCGTTGTCCAGAGTTGGTCTCCACAGACGCTCATTCCATCCGAAACGTTTGTTAATTCTGCTCTGTATAAAGACCTGAGATTAAAAATCCTTCTCACGTGTCGTCTGGAAGCAGTTGATTCAACATTTTCATTAAGAAATGCATGCGTTTGGGACATTGTGAGCATACGGCTGGCTGACTTGACATGTAGATAATCCGTCCCGAGTAACATGAAGTTTTTTCGAGGAAGTCTTGACATTGTTTGCTCCCTAGACACTCATTCTATCAGAAACGTCTGTATGAAAACCCATCCATTTTCCAACCCGCTGAATCCGAACACAGGGTCACGGGGGTCCGCTGGAGCCAATCCCAGCCAACACGGGGCACAAGGCAGGGTGCCAACCCACCGCAGGACACACACACACCACACACCAAGCACACACTCGGGACAATTTAGAATCGCCAATCCACCTAAGCTGCATGTCTTTGGACTGTGGGAGGAAACCCACGCAGACACAGGGAGAACATGCAAACTCCACGTAGGGAGGACCCGAGAAGTGAACCACAGGTCCCCAGCTCTCCCAACTGCGAGGCAGCAGCGCTACCCACTGCGCCACCATGCCGCCCTGTATGAAAACACGAGATTAAAAACATTTTTCGCTGATTTTTTGTAATGGCCGTTCTTGGTGTTGTGTGCGGTTGTCCAGAGTTTCTTCCCCAGAGATGCCCATTCTTTCAGAAACTTTATTATCTCTCTTCTGCATGAAAACATAAAATAAATTTGTTTTTCTTAGCTATCACTACAAACAGCACAGGGTAAATAACAGATAAAACAATTCTCGTTTTTGGGTGGAGTGTTCCTTCAATATTCATAAAGGACGTCGTCTTTAGTGCTCCCATGTTCTGAGCCCCCTCAGCCGGGCCGTAAATCCAGCGATTCATCTTAAAATGAGAAAACCGTTATTGGTTATGACAGGAAACACAATTTACAAAACATTGTCAAAAATAATTGACAACAGGTGAAGTAAAAATACTCAGTAGTAACAAACAGAAGTCGTTTGTAAAGTATTTACAACTGCCACTGTAAAAGTGTACGTCAGATCAGTTAAAAAGGCACAATATTCCCTTCTTAAATACACTGTTATCGTAGCCTCAGTAAGCATGCAGAAACATTTCACTTTACCAAAAAAGAAAAATACATTTTTAAACAGAGTACTTAAATATTTTTTTTTTCCCCAGCAAAATAGAATTCATTCAAAAATACTTTCACAATCCTTTATCAGCCATTAATATTTTGAACTCACTCATATATTAAAAGCCAAAAAAAAAAACCATATTTTATTTCCATATAATTCAATATATAGAAGAATGGAAAAATACTTCATAAAATTAATTCTAGTGAAAAAGAAGAAGATCATCTTTCTTTAATTCAATTACACCTTTGCTATTGACGTCTCCCGATTTCGAAAGCCAGACCCTAAATTGTCCCTAGTGTGTGCTTGGTGTGTGTGTGCCCTGCGGTGGGCTGGCACCCTGCCCAGGATTGATTCCTGCCTTGTGCCCTGTGTTGGCTGGGATTGGCTCCAGCAGACCCCCGTGACCCTGTAGTTAGGATATAGTGGGTTGGATAATGGATGGATATATATATGTGTGTGTGTGTGTGTTCACTTCCCGGGTCCTCCCTGCGTGGAGTTTGCATGTTCTCCCCGTGTCTGCATGGGTTTCCTCCCACAGTCCAAAGACATGCAGCTTAGGTGGATTGGCGATCCTAAATTGTGCTTGGTGTGTGTGCCCTGTGGTGGGCTGGTGCAGTGCCCAGGGTTTGTTTCCTGCCTTGTGTCCTGTGTTGGCTGGGATTGACTCCAGCAGACCCCCGTGACCCTGTAGTTAGGATATAGCAGGTTGGATACTGACTGACATGACTGACATTTTTCGAAAGCCAGACCCCAGAGGAGGATTGACGACAGACACGTCTAACTCTGGGTTAGTTCAACGCCCTGCCCTCATGTGTGCTGTGCTATGAAGGTTAAAGATCTGAAGCCATCCATCATCCAACCCGCTATATCCTAACTACAGGGTCACGGGGGTCTGCTGGAGCCAATCCCAGCCAACACAGGGCACAAGGCAGGAAACAAATCCCCGGGCAGGGCGACAGCCCACCGCAGGGCGAAGATCTGAATCCCTTCAGCACAATTCATTCTGTGTTGTTTCATTATAGAAACTGATTGATTATTGGGCAATTGAATAAATTATATAAATTGTATAAAACGTTAAAGTTTCACATACTATTTTGGCGTCTCCATATTTTGAAAGCGGGGCGGCATGGTGGCGCAGTGGGTAGCGCTGCTGTCTCACAGTTAGGAGACCTGTGGGTTTACTTACTGACATCAACAGCAAAATAAATTTATGTTTCAATGCTTCATAGATGTTGTTACTGTTAGTATTTATATATTTTTTTATTCTACTACAGAAAAGGGCGGCATGGTGGCGCAGTAGTAAGGAGACCTGGGTTCGCTTCCCGGGTTCTCCCCGTGTTTGTGTGGGTTTCCTCCCACAGTCCAAAGACATGTAGGTTAGGTGCATTGGCGATCCTACATTGTCCCTGGTGTGTGTACGTGTGTGTGTGTGCACACTGCGGTGGGCTGGCGCCCTGCCCGGGGATTCGTTTCCTGCCTTGTGCCCTGTGTTGGCTGGGATTGGCTCCAGCAGACCCCCGTGACCCTGTAGTTAGGATATAGCGGGTTGGATAATGGATGGATGGATATATATATATAATATATGTGTGTGTGTTCACTTCCTGGGTCCTCCCTGCGTGGAGTTTGTATGTTCTCCCCGTGTCTGCATGGGTTTCCTCCCACAGTCCAAAGACATGCAGCTTAGGTGGATTGGCGATCCTAAATTGTGCTTGGTGTGTGTGCCATGCGTTGGGCTAGCGCCCTGCCCGGGGTTTGTTCCCTGCCTTGCGCCCTGTGTTGGCTGGGATTGACTCCAGCAGACCCCCGTGTTAGGATATAGCAGGTTGGATAATGGATGGATGGATGGATGGATACACGTTATCACTTTCACCGAAACAAAATTTCAGGTATTCCAGTGGAAATTCCTAGACGTTTATGACCATTCGTTCAGAATTGATTGAACCGTTCTCAAACGTTTGTTATTACAGGTAGCACTTTGGAGGCCCTAAGCAGATATTTCAATCCAGGATTCTCTTTCCCTGAAAACAAACCTCCAGACATTCCAGTGGAAGTTCCCAGCCCCTTATGATTAATTCTAAGATCTGCATTGGGTGTGACGAGGATGGATAGGATTAGAAACGAGGACATATAGAGGTCATTGGGAGACAAAGTTTGGTTTGGACATGTGCAGAGTTAAAGATGCTGGGTATATTGGGAGAAGGGTGCTAAGGATAGAGCTGCCAGGAAAGAGGAGAAGAGGAAGACCTAAGAGAAGGTTTATGGATGCGGTGAGAGAGGACATGCAGGTGATGGGTGTGACCGCAAGATGACGAGGACAGGAGGAGATGGAAGAAGATGATCCACTGTGGTGACCCCTAACAGGAGCAGCTGAAAGAAGAAGAAGAATTCTGAGCTGCTATAATCAAATTCACTGAAACAACACTTCAGGTATTCCAGTGGAAGTTCCCAGACATGTGTGACTATCCCATTCATAAGAGAGTTGACTGGACCGTTCTCAAACTGTGGCGCTACTAATACAGGGTGGTGGCAGCAGGTGTTTGTTCCAACCCAATTGCTTAATTAGACACAAATCTTTGCTAATAACAGATCTTATTTAATTCATTCTTACATCGTAGAAACGTTTTCCTTTGCAATGATATCATGCAAATAATTTGTAGCCTGAAGCAGCTTGACGTTTTTTCCTCTTTAGTTTCTTTCTGAACATTTTTTTAAACCTGTGGGCCTTGGGGTCAGTTTAAAGGCTCTGGTGGTGGTAATTCCTCAACAATCCACAGGGTGGCGCCGCATTCTTCCTCCCTCTACCGACCAGATGACGGACAACCTCACCCACCTCTGACGTCACTTCCGGTGTCCACTGACCCGGAGTCGCCTCGTCCTGCCTGGCTGGCATGTAACTGGAAGTGTCGTCATTTTGGATAGTCTTATCTGAGACTCATGTCCTTAAGGATGTTCTTTTTGCTGAAAAGATGCATTTTTTTTTATTTCCCCTTTACAATATACAAGGTCCTCTGGGTGTCACCCCCAAATCTTTATATTTGTCTTGTGTTCTTGACAATGAATACACATAGGTGTCAGTAAGTTAGACGGAGGCCTGCTGGTTCCTTTGTCTGGTGGTTGAGATGAATTTATTTGGACTGGGAGGGTAGCTGAGTCGTGCTGAAGAACTGAATCATGGACACCCCCTCTGGTCCAAAAGGCATGTTAAGGATGAACAAGATTGGACTTAAATTAAGAGTTGAGAGACTGGCAAAAAAATCTCATTCATGCTGGAGAGGAGGCCGCACCAGAGCAGAGGCCAAACCAACATACTAAGACGGTCAGCAACATAGGAGCGCCACAGGGGACTGTACTTTCTCCGGTCCTGTTCAGCCTATATACATCGGACTTCCAATTAAACTCGGAGTCCTGCCACGTGCAAAAGTTCGCTGATGACACTGCTATCGTGGGCTGCATCAGGAATGGGCTGGAGGAGGAGTATAGGAACCTAATCAAGGACTTTGTTAAATGGTGCGACTCAAACCACCTACACCTGAACACCAGCAAAACCAAGGAGCTGGTGGTGGATTTTAGGAGGCCCAGACCCCTCATAGACCCTGTGATCATCAGAGGTGACTGTGCAGAGGGTGCAGACCTATAAATACCTGGGAGTGCAGCTGGATGATAAATTAGACTGGACTGCCAATACTGATGCTCTGTGCAAGAAAGGACAGAGCCGACTATATTTCTTTAGAAGACTGGCATCCTTCAACATCTGCAATAAGATGCTGCAGATGTTCTATCAGACAGTTGTGGCGAGTGCCCTCTTCTACGCAGTGGTGTGCTGGGGAGGCAGCATTAAGAGGAAAGACGCCTCACGCCTGGACAAACTGGTGAGGAAGGCAGGCTCTATTGTAGGCACAGAGCTGGACAGTTTAACATCTGCGCGAAGGGCGCTGAGCAGACTCCTGTCAATCATGGAGAATCCACTGCATCCACTGAACAGGATCATCTCCAGACAGAGGAGCAGCTTCAGCGACAGACAGCTGTCACCATCCTGCTCCACTGACAGACTAAGGAGATCGTTCCTCCACCAAACTATGTGACTCTTTAATTCCATCCGGGGGGGGGGGGGGGGTAAACGTTAACATTTAACATTATACAAAGTTATTGTCTGTTTTTCACCTGTATTATTATCATTCTTTAATTTAATATTATTTATTGTATCAGTATGCTGCTGCTGAAGAATGTGAATTTCCCATTGCGATTAATAAAGTATCTATCTATCTATCTATCTATCTATCTATCTATCTATCTATCTATCTGAGAGCCAGCTGGTAGTCAGCATATTTGAGGCAAGATGGCCTGCTTATAATCCCAGCTGTATTGGTATTGTTGTCGCAGTCATGTTATTTTGGGCACAATTGCAACCCTTAAATTAATCTGTGAATAAATATCAGAGCTTTCTCTTCTGCCCATTTGCTGTTACTGATTATAAGAGAAAGAAGAACATCATGAACTATGGTGGTGGTCAACCCAAACAGTGACAAGACCAGTAGATGGGGATTTAGGGCATTCTGGTCAGGTCTACTACATAGTAAAGAGTCTGAAAGAGAAAAGAGGGTCACCCTAGGACCCCACAGTGACCGCACCCAATCTTAACAAGTGAGACCACTGAAATGTAGCTTAAGAATGTTGCTTCAAAACCAATCATTGACTTGGGTTGTGACAAAAACCTGCAGCCCTCCAGGATTGACTTGGCAGACCTCTGAACTAATCAATAACTTATTCAGAAATATTTACAAGATTAATAATACAAAAATATAAGATTTGAAGAAAGGTTTTACAGTTTTGTTCAATTACAGCTGGGCCTGTTGCTATCATGTCGCAGGAAACTTAAGTGCCAGTCTTTCCATTGCTGACTTCTGTTTATGTTTATGTCACTCGAGCAGGGGACATGGCTGTGTAAGTAATTATTATTATATTTGTTACAAATTTACTTAGAAGATTCAAATGGTTTTAAGAAGAACAGTCCACGCAGCCCAACCACCTCGCCAATCTTGTCCACCAAAGTCTTCCAAAATAATAAGTAGTTGAGATTTGAAGATCCGACAATTCATACGTTAGAACATTCAATCGATTTTTAACGAGAACAAGCCACTCAGCCCAACAAGCTCACCAGTGCTGTTCAAATTTCTACAAAATAACATCAAGGTGAGTGTTGAAGATCTGTAAAGTCCTACTGTCTACCACGCTACTTGTTCACTTATTCCATGTGTTTATAGTTTTCAATGTGAAGAGTGGCGTTCTACCCCCTTGTGCGAAATTTGCTCTCCACGAGATTCCTGTATTATCTATTATTAAGATTTGGTCAAAAATGTGAACATTTCCTCTATTATAGATGGTGTCATGGAGATGCCAAGCTAATGTGTCAACACTGGACGTGTCTGATGGTTTACCAGCTCCAAAGTTCCAGCATCTCCGGTGGCAGCACTCAGCTGGGCATAACGATTCATACGTTACGACATTCAAACGATTTTTGACGACGACAAGCCACGCAGCCCAACTAGCTCACCAGTGCTGTTCTGATTTCTACAAAATAACAAGAAGCTGAGGTTTGAAGATCCGTAAAGTCCTACTGTCTACCACGCTGCTTGTTCACTTATTCCATGTGTTTGAAGCTTTCAATGTGAAGAGTGACGTTCTACCCTCTTGTGCGAAATTTGCTCTCAACGAGATTCCTGTATTATCTATTATTAAGATTTGATCAAAAATGTGAACATTTCCTCTATTATTGATGGACATGCCAAGCTAACGTGTCAACACTGGACTGGTCTGATTGTTTACCAGTTCCAGAGTTCCAGCATCTCTGGTGGCAATACTCAGCCAGTTATGACGATTCATACGTTACAACATTCAAACGATTTTTGACGACGATAAGCCACGCAGCCCAACCGGCTCACCAATGCTGTTCTGATTTCTACAAAATAACAAGAAGTTGAGGTTTGAAGATCTCTAAAGTCCTACTGTCTACCACACTGCTTGTTCATTTATTCCATGTGTTTATAGTTTTTAATGTGAAGAGTGACATTCTATCCTCTTGTGCAATATTTGCTCTCCACGAGATTCCTGTATTATTATCTATTATTAAGATTTGATCAAACATGTGAACATTTCTTCTTTTATAGATGGTGTCATGGAGATGCCAAGCTAACGTGTCAACACTGGACGGGTCTGATGGTCTACCAGCTCCAGAGTTCCAGCCTCTCCAGTGGCAGCACTCAGCCGGTTACAACATTCAAATGATTTTTGACGAGAACAAGCCACGCAGCCCAACCAGCTCATCAGTGCTGTTCTAATTTCTACAAAATTACATCAAGGTGAGTTTTGAAGATCTCTAAAGTCCTACGGTCTACCACGCTACTTGACCATTTGTTCCATGTGTCTGTAGTTCTCAGTGTGAAGAAAAACGTTCTACCATTTGTAGGAAATTTGCTCTTAACGGTTTTTCAAACGTGTCCCTGTGTGCCTGTATTATCTGTTATTAACATCTGATCAAAAACGTTACAATTCCCTCTATTGTAGAAGACATCATAGAATTACTAAGCTAATTTGTCAGCTCATGACGGGTCTGATTGTTTTCTAGCTCCAAAGTCCAGTCCTCTCCGTTTATGACAATCCATACACGACAACGTTAAAACAGTCTGACGAGAACAGGCCATTCAGCCCAACGAGCTCACCAACTCCATTCTCCAAAATGACATCAAGTTTCAAAAGATCCTAAAGTCCTACCCTCTACCACAGTACTTGGTCACTTAATCCTTAAAGAAAAACGTTCCTACATTTATGGGAAGTTTGCTCTTCACATGTTTTTCAATGTGCCCCCATGTTCTTGTTGGACTTGTTTTCAAATAGCAGTCTTGCTGTGAGAGATTTTATCGAACGATTCTAAAACTGGTGGCACAAACTGATGGCTTATTCAGAATGTGGCTTATAAGCAGATTGACTTGATGTTATTTTGGAGAAACTCATTAAATAGGATTGACAAGCTTGACGAACCGAATGGCATGTTTTCGTCACAATTGTTCTAATGTCAGCACAAGATGTGTTTGAGAGTTCACACTTAAACAACGCTTTAGACATTCCAGTGGAGGTGCTCAGCCATTTATGATAATTCATATATTAGAACAATCATGAAAGAAAGCAAGCCATTTAGACCAGCAAGCTCATCAATCCTATCCACCCAATCCCTCCAAAATAAGTCAAGTTCTGGAGGTTTCCAAAGTCCTACTGTCTACCTCACCACTTGGTCACTTTTTCCATATGTTTAGTTCTTAATGTAACAGAAACACCTCGACTCACAGTGTTATGCTGGAGAAATTGGGTGAAATAGGGTTGGCAAGCTTGATGACCTGAATGGCCTGTTATTGTCAAGATTGTTCAAATGGCAGCACGGGATGAGTGTGCTAGTCCTCACTGAAACAATGGAAGTGCCCAGCCATTTATGACCAATCATACTGTACATTAGAACAAACGTGACAAGGGCAGGCCATTCAGCCCAACAAGCTCATCCATCTTCTTTACCTGGATGGTCTAAAATCACATCAAGTTGAGTTCTGAAGGTTCTTAAAGTCCAGCTGTCTATCACACGCTACTGGGTCACTTATTTCATAGGTCTGTGGTTCTTTTCCTGAACAAAATCTTCCAGATGTTTGTGTAAAATTTAACCTTAACAGGTTTCCAGATGTGTCGCCATGTTCTCATTGAAGAACTCGTTTTGAAACAAGACCTTTAATCAACCACACAAGACGAGATTGCATCATATCCTTCTAACATCTCTGCCATTACAGATGGCCCTGTGGTGGCACCAACTGCCACCTTATTCCAATACATGTGGAACTGTTTGTAATATTTATTAACAAAGAAGATGTGTATACAGTATGGATGAGGGACATTCAAAAAGTTTTTTAACTCTTTTTTTTAACCCTATTAAGAATTTCAAAAACAAATTACATCTCTTTTCTACATAGACATCTTCGTTTGTGATGCAATTTTCCCAGCGTCTTTTGAATGCCCAAATACAGCTCTTCCCACCTTCACCGTTTCTAAGGAAAATATAAAAGTGTGGAAACTTTTTGAACATCCCTTGTGTGAGTCTATAATATATATATATATATATATATATATATATATATATATACAGTAATATATACAGGGTGAATCAAAATTATATATATATATATATATATATATATACAGTAATATATACAGGGTGAATCAATATATATATATATATATATATATATATATATATATATATATATATATATATATATATATATATATACAGTAATATATACAGGGTGAATCAAAATTATGTTAACACTAATGGTACTGTTATGTACAGTATATACTTATATATAATTTTTGTGGACAATTTATGTGCCACATATGGTACATGTGTTGAACATGATGGCAAAAAGGTTGAGACAGTCCTGAAAATTATTTTGCACATATGAAGTATGTTTTGTGAAGAAATTGTAACCGCCATTCACATGTTAACATAATTTTGACTCACCCTGTGTATATATATATATATATATATATATATGTATGTATGTATGTGTGTGTGTGTGTGTGTGTGTGTGTGTGTGTATAAAGTGTGGAAACTTTTTGAATGTCCCTTTATATTATATATACATATATATTATATACATATATATATATATATATACATGTAATATATATGTGTGTGTATGTATGTGTATAAAGTGTGGAAACTTTTTGAATGTCCCTTTATATTATATATACATATATATTATATACATATATTATATATATGTATGTATGTATGTACGAATGGAAGAGAAGGTCTGTGATACGGTTTGCATATTTGCAGCTGGAGATCCACAAAAGGAGAAAAATGAATCACGTATCATAAAGTAGTTTTAATTCCTGAGCTTTCAACCCCTGCCAGGGGTCTTCATCAGAGGAAAATGCTTAGACTTACAAGAATCAAAGGCAATATATAGCAAAAAATTACGTGGAGGGGGTGGGGAGCAGCGAGGTGGAGGTGGGGGGGGGGCTAAGTCATTGTAAACAAGGGGGTGGGGTTATTGGTTGTAAAGATTTTATTTATTATGAGTATGTTCTACTTAAGTTGGCATATGCTGGGTTTATGTCCACGTGTCTGTTGATGGCGTTCTCATTTGATAGCCAAGATTCAGCCAGCTCTCTGGCACTTTTGGTACTGGCCTTAAATTTTACTTGTACATTGTCCCAGTTAAATGTATGTCCAGTTGATTTAGTAATATGTGTATCTGTATAAAAGTGCGGAAAATTTTTGAAAGTCCCTTATATATATTACATATGCATTTATATTATATACATATATATACAGTATATATATATGTGTATGTGTATAAAAGTGCAGAAACTTTTTGAACGTCCCTTATATATATTATATATGTGTGTGTGTGTATTTATATATATACATATATAGTCAGTTACAGGTGGATATGTTGCTGTCACTAATCTTTCCAGCGTAACGTCCTTTGCTGTGACACTTAAACACTTTAAGCAGGGGACATCGTCTTATAAGCAATTATTATTATATTTATTCTTTATTAATATTAGGACAAACATTTTAGGACTTTCTTTATTACAGGTAGCATTGTGGAGGTATCTAAGCAGACATGTCAACACAGGACAGGTGCCATTGTTTTCCCTGAAACAAATCTCCAGCCGTTCCACTGAAAGTACTCGGCTGTTTATGACAATTCATACGTTAGAACAGTATTTCCCAACTATATAATCTGGTTATAATATAATAATAATAATTCTTTATGTATATGTAGCACTTTTCTCACTACACAAAGCACTTCAGTGAGTGAGGAGCCACTTCAACCACCACTGATGTGCAACATCCTCCTGAGTGATGTGACGGCAGCCATTTTGTGCCAGTATGCCAAACACACGTGAGCTATTATGTGGTGAAGGGGACAGATAGTTAGCCAGTCAAGGACAGGTGATGATTAGGGGGCCAGAATGACCAGGCTGTGGTGGACATGAGGAAACACCCTGCTCTTTACGGAGGATGCACGACTGCCTTTTATGACCACTGTTAGTCAGGACCTCAGTTTTGGGTCTCATTTGAAGGACGGTGCCATTTTTACAGCACAGTGTCCCCATCACTGCATTGTGATCCACATTCAGACTACAGGGTGAGCGCCCCCTGCTGGCCTCATCAACACCTCTTCCAGTAGCAACCCTGGTTTTTCCTAGAAATTCTTCCATCCAGGCCAAAACATGCTTTGCTTCAGATCATTTATTCCCTAAATATTCCTGCATAAGGTCTGCACTCCAGCCAAATTTCCACCGCAGCATTTTCATTTGAGTGGTACATTAGCTGATCAGATTGAATGAGAATATTAGGAGTACTGCCACCTGATACAAACCACAGACAACCCCAGCTCATAACCGCATGGCTCATTTGCATGCATAATTAGTCAGGTGACAGCAACAACCAGTCAAAACAAGCCTTCCAGGAGCCTCCCAGCCCCCCAACCTCGGCCTTGTGCCAGAATGAGCCTCAGCGAAGTAATCCATCCATCCATCCATTTTCCAACCCGCTGAATCCGAACACAGGGTCACGGGGGTCTGCTGGAGCCAATCCCAGCCAACACAGGGCACAAGGCAGGAAACAATCCCGGGCAGGGTGCCAACCCACCGCAGGACACACACAAACACACCCACACACCAAGCACACACTAGGGCCAATTCAGAATCGCCAATCCACCTAACCTGCATGTCTTTGGAATGTGGGAGGAAACCGGAGCGCCCGGAGGAAACCCTCGCAGACACGGGGAGAACATGCAAACTCCACGCAGGGAGGACCCGGGAATCGAACCCAGGTCCCCAGGTGTCCCAACTGCGAGGCAGCAGCGCTACCCACTGCGCCACCATGCCGCCCAGCGAAGTAATACTAATACTAATACTACTAATAATAATAAGGATTTATTGCTATTTACCAGGTGTTTCTATCTTCTTGATAGAAGAAAAAAAGTGCAGGGTACCTGGGCAGAAACAAAAAAAAAAAAAAAAAAAAAGCGTCTCGAGCCGCTGTCGTCTGTAAATGTGATGCTATGTGTGAGTACAGTCTAAATAGGAAATAACCATTAAAGGGGGGTTTTTGAGAACATTAATGGTCACTGCGGGCTGTTATTTAACATGTTTGGAATATCAACAAAGTGGGCTGCTATAAAAAGGTCCCCCCCCAATATCTAATGCAGGGGTCTCCAACTCCGGTCCTGGAGAGCTACTGTGGCTGCAGGTTTTCATTTCCACGCGGGGAGGACCCGGAAAGCGAACACCCAGGTCTCCTTACTGCGAGGCAGCAGCGCTACCCACTGTGCCACCGTGCCACCCCCTCTTAATATTGTTTGGTTGCTAATTAAGGAAAAGAAAGAAATAATTCAGGGGGCCGAGTCTTAAGTTGTGCGTCAATTAAAATGAAGGCAAAGAGTTAATTAGCAGCAACATCTGGTCATTAATTAAGGAAAGGGTTAGAATGAAAACCTGCAGCCACTGCGGCCCTCCAGGACTGGAGTTGGGGACCCCTGGGCTAATGTGTGGTGAGCATACCGGCACAAGAACGGCAGGTGTCACATCATCCAGGTGGGTTCTCGCACATCGGGGCGGGGGGGGCTCCCATTTGGAGTGTCTATAAATGAAACTGTCTAGTGAACGGTGAAGCACGAACAGACACTGGAGACGCATCTCTGTGTCGTCTTTAAATGTGATGCTATGTATGAGTACCGTCTAAATAGGAAATAACCATTAATGGGGTTTTTGAGAATATTAATGGTCACTGCGGGCCGTTATTTAACGTGTCTGGAGTATTGACGAATCGGGCCGCTTTAAAAAGGTCAGTGGGCTTGAGCCTGTTTGTGACCCCCCCCAGCTATAGCAGCAGCAAACCTCTCTGTCCCGTGCTGCTGATACTCGTGTGGTTCAGCCGCGCACATTTCAGGACCCTCGGTATCTTACTTAGCACTGTAGGTGCGGATGCCCAGAAAATCGCCTGGAACTGCAACCTTCTAACATGTGGCGGGAAATGGACAAAGAGACCATCCATCCATCCATTATGCAACCTGCTATATCCTAACTACTGGGTCATGGGGGTCTGCTGGAGCCAATCTCAACCAACACAGGGCGGGCACGCACACACACACACACGAACAAAGAGACCTGCTTCTGCAAAGCCCACTCTTCATCATTCAAAGAGAAACAGCTACCCTAACGAGGCACACTTCCTGGCTCGCTTTTTCGGTTATTTGGGAAACTCAAATTTCTCATCAAAAATGCAAAAAAAAACATCTGCAGGAAACGGGGTGAAGGTGGCAAGAGTGGGACTTTGTTGCAATAGCATAAAAAAGGCAAATGGTGGCTTTCCACAGCCAAATGGTCAGTGGGCTCGATTCTGTTTAAAATCACATCTCTGCCTGAATGCCCCATAAGAGTGCCACGAATGCCAACCTTATGGATACTGGACAGTTGGTATTAGCAGCAAGCCCACCTGTGCCTCCCTAGCTGTCACTAATCACTTAAAAATGACACATTTAGCACAGTGTTTCCCATTCTGGTGCCGTGACGCCCTTTTTCTCATATAAGTGTCTTCATCACGACTTCGACCATTCTGGCACCCGAATCATCCCCTGTCTCTTATTGGCTAACAGTCCCTGTCATGCCCTAGATAATATCTAATGTGTGGTGAGCATACTGGCACAAGAACAGCAGGTGTCACATCATCCAGGTGGGTTCTCGCACATCGGGGGGCTCCCATTTCGAGTGTCTATAAATGAAAGTCTCTAGTGCACGGTGAAGCGCGCGCGGACACTGGAGACGCATCCTTATGTCGTCTGTAAATGTGATGCTATGTACGAGTACAGACTACATATGAAATAACCGTTGAAGTGGGTTTTTGAGAATATTAACAGCCATGGCGGGCCGTTATTTAACATGTTTGGAATATCGACAAAGTGGGCCGCTTTAAAAAGGTCAGTGGGTTCGAGCCTGTTTGTTAACACCCCGGCTTTAGAAGCAGCAGCAGCAAACTTCTCTGTCCCGTGCTGCTGATACTCGTGTGGTTCAGCCGCGCACATTTCAGGACCCTCGGTACCTTACTTAGCACTGTAGGTGTGGACGCCCAGAAAATTGCCTGGACGTGACTTTCTAACATGTGGCGGGAAACAGACAAAGAGATGACCATCCATCCATTATCCAACCTGCTATATCCTAACTGCAGGGTCACGGGGGGTCTGCTGGAGCCAATCTCAGCCAACACAGGGCACACACACACACACACACGAACAAAGAGACCTGCTTCTGATAAGCCCACTCTTCATCATTCAAAGAAAAACAGCTGCGCTAACGAGGCACACTTCCCGGCTCGCTTTTTTGATTATTTAGGAAGCTCAAATTCTCATCCGTGCCAAGCACTGGAGAAAACGGGGAGAAGGTGGCAAGAGTGGGACTTTGTTGCAATAGCATAAAAAAAGACAAACGGTGGCTTTCCACAGCCAACCTCTTCAAAAGAAACTGCTAAGGGTGCCAACCAAAATGGTGAGTGGGCTCGATTCTGTTTAAAATCGCATCTCTGCCTAAATGCCCCACGAGAGTGCCACAAATGCCAACCTTATGGACGGCTGGACAGCTGGTATTAGCAGCAAGCTCACCTGTTCCTCCCTAGCTGTCACTAATCACCTAAACATATTATTTCTTTATTATGTTCCTTAGCGCAGTGTTTAACCGCTCTGGTGCCGTGACCCCCTTTTTCCCATTTCAAGTGTCTTCACCCACCAAGGGTCATGAACATCAGAGAGAGGCGGGGTGGGAGTCGTCCCCGTTGGTGAATGTGAATTGAACGAGATCATCCAAGTTGAGTGACATCGTCGGGAGTGGTGGCCCACCATGACCCACTTCTCGGCCCCCTGTGACCTGCTACCTTTTATAATAAACAGCTACTCGTGACCCTCCTAGTGGTTGAGAAACACGGCCTTAGTACATAAATAAGAACATCAGGAATTGGACAGACCAGAGGAGACCACTCAGTCCATCAAACTCAGTTGTTTAGCTAATAGCTCCGCTCTCCCAACATCTCGCCCAGACCCTTCTTTTAATACTCTTCAGGGCAGATGTCGACTTTTGTCGAAATTCAGGGTTAGAAGAACTCGCCGTTCCGCTTTAGTTCGATTCTCTTTCCTAGAAGGCAAGTTCGCTTTGTTCATTGGACCTCGAATCCCCCCCCCGCGTGTGCAGGAGTAGCGAGGAGCAGACCACCCATATGGCATCGACATCTGGCGAACACGCAAAGCAAAATTACTCTTGCGCAAAAACATTTTGCGTCTTTTCTCTGAATTGGATTCCGACTTGATGGACCCCGATTTTGAGGCAAGTGATCTGGAGATGAAGGTCGAAAAATGAAAGTGAGGTCCTCGCGTCAGCTGATCACGGTGCTGATGGGCCTACGGTAGCATTTCGCCTGGGAGGACCGTCACTCCCGACGATGGAGGTACAAACCAGATTGTGTCGCACTGCAACTGCCCCCGTTGCCAACTTGCCAGGCAGCCATCGAGACCCCGAACAGGCGCCAACAGCATCCACAGCATGCAGCAGCAGATGTTTAATGTTGGGTTTAGGTGTGAAATTGCTATGTGTGCTTTTTTCAGAAAAATTAATTTTTTGGTAAAAATATTCAGCCCTCTAAGAGTTAAACTTTTCAAGATTCCCGCAACTCTTTGTGAAAAGAAGTTCTACCCTGGCTCCAGGCCTAAATGCACTTCTCCTCAACTTCCACTGGTGTCCCTAAGCGTGTGGTTCACCGGTGAGCAGAAACGAGTTCTGCTAGATCTACTTTATCGACGCCTTTCAGAATTTGGAAGACCTGGATTTGCTCCAAGAATGAGATGGCGGGTACAGGAGGCCCAAATGAGCTCACTCCGCAGGGTGGCGGGGGCTCTCCCTTAAGAGATAGTGTGAGAAGCAGACCCTCCACATCGAGAGGAGCCAATTGAGGTGGTCCGGGCATCTGATGCAGATGCCTCCATGTAGGATTTATGGGCACGACCAGTTGGGGAAGACCCAAAGGCTCGCTGAGAGGATTGTATCTGGGCATCTGATGCGGATGCCTCCATGGAGGATTTATGGGGAGAACCAGTTGGGGAAGAACCAAAGGCTCGCTGAGACGATTGTATCTCTCAGATTTCCTGGGAACATCTCCGGATTCCACAGTATGAGTTGACAAGTGTGGCTGGGAAAAGGACGCTTAGGCTCCTAATGCCCCTGTGACCCGGCTTTGGATGAGCGGTGGAAAATGAATGAATGAATGGATTTGGTCCTCAGGCAGCTCCCCTCTCCTTGAGACTGGACAGGTTTAATTCTCTAAGGTATGTCAGAGTGTGATGCGTCCTGAATTCCTGGAGTGCACCTGGTTGCTCTTTTCTGCCCAGCTTCACATTTTTCTTGTAAGGTGCTGACCAGATCTGCGCACAGTACTCCAGATGCAGTCTATGGCCATGATAAGCACAACTACCACCTGTAGTTTGAAGTGGTGGCCAAGAAAAAATTGGAACCTCATGTTTTCGTGAAGAACGGAGATAGCAAAGTTTCTGATAGGCTACACGTCTGCGGAGACCAAGGCTCGACACCAGAGAACGAATTTCTCCAGTCGTGTATTTTTACTAAACTATTGTTCAATAAGCTTCTTCCAAAATATGGACTAACGAGTAGAAATGGGACGCACTCAAACGTGACCAAGCATTGGAATGGAAGCCCCACCTCCCCCCTCACTCATTGGTCAGGAGTCCAGCCCAGCTTACTGATTGCTTATAGCATTATGCTTCACGTGATATCAACACTGCAAAGTAAAACTGAACATTAAACGTTGAAGCAGGCTGTAAGGATGACCCCACCCGAACCTCTAGGGCTGCTCCAGGTCGGTTCCACTAGGTGGAGACCCTGCAGCTGTCCCAGGACACACTAGAGGGATTCTATCTCTATGCTGGCTTCGGAACACCTGAGAATTCCTCAGCTTAGAATCTGTAGCTACAGTCAGGTCCATAAATATTTGGACAGAGACAACTTTTTTCTCATTTTGGTTCTGTACATCACCACAATGAATTTGAAATGAAACAACTCCGATGCAGTTGAAGTGCAGACTTTCAGCTTTAATTCAGTGGAGTGAACAAAACGATTGCATAAAAATGTGAGGCAACTAAAGCATTTATGAACACAATCCCTTCATTTCAGGGGCTCAAAAGTAATTGGACAATTGACTCAAAGGCTATTTCATGGGCAGGTGTGGTCAAGTCCATCGTTATGTCATTATCAATGAAGCAGATAAAAGGCCTGGAGTTGATTTGAGGTGTGGTGCTTGCATGTGGAAGATTTTGCTGTGAACAGACAACGTGCGGTCAAAGGAGCTCTCCATGCAGGTGAAAGAAGCCAACGTTAAGCTGCGAAAACAGAAAAAACCCATCTGAGAAATTGCTCCAATATTACGAGTGGTAAAATCTACAGTTTGGTACATCCTGAGAAAGAAAGCAAGCACTGGTGAACTCAGCAACGCAAAAAGACCTGGACGTCCACGGAAGACAACTGTGATGGATGATCGCAGAATCATTTCCATGGTGAAGAGAAACCCCTTCACAACAGCCAACCAAGTGAACAACACTCTCCAGGGGGTAGGCGGGCGTATCGATATCCAAGTCTACCATAAAGAGAAGACTGCATGAAAGTAAATACAGAGGGTGCACTGCAAGGTACAAGCCACTCCTAAGCCTCAAGAATAGAAAGGCTAGATTGGACTTTGCTAAAGAACATCTAAAAAAGCCAGCACAGTTCTGGAAAAACATTCTTTGGACAGATGAAACCAAGATCAACCTCTACCAGAATGATGGCAAGAAAAAAGTATGGAGAAGGCGTGGAACAGCTCATTATCCAAAGCATAGCACATCATCTGTAGAACACGGTGGAGGGAGGCAGTGTGATGGCTGCCAGTGGCACTGGGACACTCGTGTTTATTGATGATGTGACACAGGACAGAAGCAGCCGAATGAATTCTGAGGTGTTCAGAGACATACTGTCTGCTCAAATCCAGCTAAATACAGCAGTGAAATTGATTCATGATACAGATGGACAATGACCCAAAACATACAGCCAAAGCAACTCAGGAGTTTATTAAAGCAAAGAAGTGGAAAATTCTTGAATGGCCAAGTCAGTCACCTGATCTTAACCCAACTGAGCAGGCAGTTCACTTGTTGAAGACTAAACTTCAGACAGAAAGGCCCACAAACAAACAGCAACTGAAAGCCGCTGCAGTAAAGGCCTGGCAGAGCATTCAAAAGGAGGAAACCCAACATCTGGTGATGTCCAGGAGTTCAAGACTTCAGGCTGTCATTGCCAGCAAAGGGTTTTCAACCAAGTATTAGAAATGAACATTTGATTTCCAGTTATTTAATTTGTCCAATTACTTTTGAGCCCCTGATATGAAGGGATTGTGTTCCAAAAATGCTTTAGTTGCCTCACATTTTTATACAATTGTTTTGTTCACCCCACTGAATTAAAGCTGAAAGTCTGCACTTCAACTGCATCGGAGTTGTTTCATTTCAAATTCATTGTGGTAATGTACAGAACCAAAATGAGAAAAAAAGTTGTCTCTGTCCAAATATATATGGACCTAACTGTATGGATGAAAGTCTTGGCCTGCTACCGACCACTGGGGCCTTCACCAGGAAATGTGGTCGAGAAGATGGAGAAGAGAGATTAGAAAACATCATCGGGAGGAGAATCTGCCTCGTTCCTGTGCACATCCGAGGTGCTTCAGCAAGAAGGTGGGCAATTCATTTAACAGACCATAGCGAGGTAATCCTGAGGGGCACTCCAGTTGTGGGTAGGAATGTAAATCAGTCGACAGGAGGAGGTGGTAAGTCTGCGATTCAAGTGCTTGTTCGCATCTGAGCGCAATCCGTTTTTGAACTGAAGTATAACAATGGTTTCAAATATTTGGGAACGGGAGTGAGTTTCATTTTATATACCTGTATTTAAAGACGGGAAGAGGGTCTGCAATTCAAATGCTTATTCACTTATGAATATAACGACGGGAGGAGCGTCTACAATTCAAATGCTCATTCGCGGCCGAGTGCAATCCATTTTGAATATAACTGTAACAATGGTAGCTGCGTCTACAGTTCAAGGACACGGAAACGTCCGAGTGAGTTTCGTTTTAAATATTAATGTAAGGACGGGGGGGGGGGGGGGGTCGACATTTCAAATGCTCATTTGCATCTCAGTGCATTTAATTTTAGAATTTAACGATAAGAGTGGACATCAATAGTTCAAATGCTTATTTACGTCTGAGTGTGTGCCATTTTGAGTATAAATGTGGGTCCAGGTTTCAAAGGCTCGGACATGTAATAGTGTGCTCCATTTTGTTTATAAATGTAATGACTAAAGGAGGATCTACAATTCAGACGCTCACTCGCATTTGAGTGCATTTCACTTCGACTACAAACACAACGATGGGAAAAGGGTCTGCAATTCAAATGCTCTTCCATGTCTGAAATCAATCCATCTTGAATATAACTGTAGCAATGGGAACAGGGTGTGCGGTTCAGATGCTCGTTTGCATAGGAGAACATTCCATGTTGAAAATCAATTGAATAAATAAACTGGAATGCTCGTTCGTGTCTGTGTTCCATTTTGAATATAAATGTAACCATGGTAGGTGCGTCTACAATTCAAGTAATCGGAAATGTCTGAGTGGGTTTCATTTTAAATATAAATGTAAGGATGGGAGTGGGGGTTAAACATTTGTGTCTGAGCTAATTCAATTTTCTGAGCTAATTCAATTTCAGAATTAAATTTAACGATGGGATGGGTTCATTGATAATTCAAATGCTTATTCACGTCTGAGCACGCGCCATTTGGAATATAAACGGGTCTAGGTTTCAAATGCTCGTTCATGTCTGTATTCCATTTTGAATATAAATGTTAACAATGGTATGTGCATCTACAGTTGGAGTACGCACTAAGGATGGACGAGAGGGTTGACATTTCAAACGCTCATTTGTGTCTGAGAGAATTCAATTTCGCAATTAAATTTAATGATGAGAGGTGACATAGATAATTTAAATACTTATTCACGTCTGAGCGTACACCATTTTAAATATAAATCTAACAATGAATCATGGGTTTTGGTTTCAAACGCTCATACACACCTCTGTTCCATTTTGGATATAAATCTAACATCTAGAGGAGGATCTACGTATCAAATGCTCATTTGTGTCTGAGCAAATTCAATTTCGCAATTAAATTTAATGATAGGAGGAGACATAGATAATTTAAATACTTATTCACGTCTGAGCGTACGCCATTTTAAATATAAATCTAACAATGAATCATGGGTTTTGGTTTCAAACGCTCATACACACCTCTGTTCCATTTTGGATATAAATCTAACATCTAGAGGAGGATCTACGTATCAAATGCTCATTTGTGTCTGAGCAAATTCAATTTCGCAATTAAATTTAATGATAGGAGGAGACATAGATAATTTAAATACTTATTCACGTCTGAGCGTACGCCATTTTAAATATAAATCTAACAATGAATCATGGGTTTTGGTTTCAAATGCTCGTACACATCTCTGTTCTATTTTGGATATAAATCTAACAACTAGAGGAGGATCTACGTATCAAATGCTCATTTGTGTCTGAGCAAATTCAATTTTGGAATTAATTTTAACAATGGGAGGGGTTCATCGATAATTTAAATGCTTATTCACGTCTGAGCGTACACCATTTTGAATATAAATGTAACAATGATACATGGGTCCAGGTTTCAAATGCTCATTCATGTATGTATTCCATTTCGAATATAAATGTTAACAATGGTAGGTGCATCTACAGTTGAAGTACACACTAAGGATGGTCAGGAGGGTCGACATTTCAAATGCTTATTTGTCTCTGAGAGAATTCAATTTCGGAATTAATTTTAACGATGGGGGGGGGGTTCATCCATAATTTAAATGCTTATTCACGTCTGAGCGTACGCCACAATGGTACATGGAAACTGAACGCATCCGAGTGCGTTTCATTTTGAATATAATGTAACAACAGGGGAGGGGGGGGGGGTTCTACAATTCATATGATCGTTCATGTCGGAGTACATTTCATTTTGAATATAAATGTAACGATAGGACACAGGTTCATGACTGAATGCGTTCCATGTTGAATATAAATGTAACAACAGGAAGAGAGTCGACAATCCATCTGCTCCTTCACGCCTGAGCTCATTCCATTTTGGTTCATAAGGATGTATTGCCGAAGCGGTTAATTTAATAATATTTTAGTAAAAATCCAAGTGTTTGGGATGTTGTTAGCCTACGACTGGATGATTAGATGTGTGGATAATCCGGATTGAGTTTCTTTCTTGATATTTTTGATGGCAGTAGCTGTTGTCCAGTGTTTGTCCACATTAATAATTTCTCTTGGCCATCACTACAAACGAACAGGGTAAGAAACCGGATAAAAACAATCCTCATTTTCGGATGGAGTATCCCTTTAATCGTGGTGTCACTGTCCTCTGACCTTAAAAACTCATAAACCTCCATTATGAACTTGAACGACGTTATATTATTTCACAGGAAAGTATAAACCTTAATGATTAACCCTATGCGTTCTCAGGTAGTTCCTGGATCTCGTTTTCTTGCGCTCTCCACGCTTCTTAACAGAAGCCCCTAAGCTACTATTTATGGACAGACCCCCGCCCCCCCTAATTCCGTCCATAACAGACTTTCGGTGCTTTTAATAATACTGTACATGGAGACTGCAAAGAGTTAAGCTCTTTTTTATTCAACTTTGCACGTCCAATTGACTTTGTTCAAGCCGTAAATAAATTTGAGTGCAAAATGTTTGCCATGTTGTGAGGAGTAAAGATATCCAAGTGATAATTAGACGCAGTATTTAATCCTTCACGTGAGTGTAAGAAACACCAGAGATGTGCAACGTGCATCGGAATGGAAAGCTTGACGCAATCCGTGTCCCCAAGCTGTATCCCTAGTAGCCACTGT
This sequence comes from Erpetoichthys calabaricus, assembly GCF_900747795.2. Classification (NCBI taxonomy): domain Eukaryota; kingdom Metazoa; phylum Chordata; class Cladistia; order Polypteriformes; family Polypteridae; genus Erpetoichthys; species Erpetoichthys calabaricus. The sequence continues at coordinate 242,546,088 of NC_041398.2, read as the reverse complement.
GATCCAACATGGCCATTACTGAGCGAATAAAGTGTAAGTATTCAATGTAGACAGACATCAGGCGAGGCTCAGGGGGCACATGGATGCACCTTCCTGAGTTCAAGTCACTCATGTCTTTTGAGTGGAGTGAAGTACACTACATATGTCTAACACAAATGTATAATACACAAATCTGGAGACAGTGCCGGTTGAAGCCAATTTGGAGCTCTAGGCAGGGTGGTCTTCGTTATTTAGAGTGAGTTGTGGGTATTATTCAACTTTGGCACCCTGTAGGGGATCATCCCCCCTCAATGTCTGGAGCGCGCACCCTTTCAATGGCACAAATGGTGCCCCTTTGACTTTAAGTACATGTATGGAGTGTGCCCAGTCAGTATCATCAGAGTTCGATGACAAGGTAGAGGGCCCCCCCCCACTTGGTGTATAGAGCACCCACTCCTTAATTTTCATAAATGGTGCCACTCAGATCGTCTGGAGATGTCCAGGAGTGAATTTTTTCCCTAAAACAGTGGCTGGTAACAATGAAGACGGCTCACCGAGTGTCGCATTTCTAAAGCCTCAATTCCGAATTGCAAAGAGCAAGCAGAGAGGCTTCTGTTCGGCCGGTCCGACGGTGGGCTTCTAAACATTTGCAAATCATTTTTTGTTTGTGTGAATGGGAGCCGTGTGGTGGACTGGCATCCTGGTTCCAGCCGTCTGTCTTGACATTGCAGGGTCAGGCTCAGGTTGCCATGATGGTGTTACAGGATTAAACAGGTTCAGCAAAAGGAATAACCGAAGACGCTCCTTATGGTGCGTGCTGCTGCGTCCCACCTCCAGAGCCCACTCCTCCCTGTGTCAAACCGCAGCACATTATTTTTGGTGTTCCTCACTTTCTTTCACTGTGTTTTGTATTTTTTTTCCAGAATATAATTTCCTGCTTTTCCGTCAATCCGAGTTTTGCTTTGGATTTTAATTCAAATTGTTTTGGACCTGTAACTCTTCGACCAGCACCACCCGCTTATGCTGCCTCGCCAATGGCCGCTCTCATTCATTCACAGGGAAAGGTGAGTGCCCGCCTTCATTTAGACTTTATTCAAAAAGACTTCGCTATCAGGTCACTCGCTGCCCAGCCGCAACAAAAATGGAGCATTTAGTTCAGATGACGATTTCCCGACAATGTCAATAAAGAGCGCCGCTCAGAGGATTAAAAATGGACACCACCCATCTACTCGGTCTTTGTCTTAGCGTCGAGGGGCGCTTTTTCTCTTTGCTAACATTGACAAGTAAATGGAGTTTTCTACCTGCTGCTGCTGCTGGGCATTTTCAAGGAGCTCTGCCTTCAGCAAGAAACCAGCGACTTCATTTTGAAACAAGGCCACTGTGAGCAACCTGTGACTAAGGAACTGGACCAGCTGGGAATTGTCATCCGGAACTGAATGAAGAACGCACGAACCCACCCAAGTTATACCATTCTATACAGTGCTCAGGATTGCTACTATTGGTTTTGGTGCCAATAAATCTCACTTCTTAACTCAAACCTTAAATCAAGCGCCTCTGCCCCATTGCCATCAGAACGTTAAAACGGATCATTCCTTGTCTAGACTGCCATGGTCTTCTCTTGAGAAGCCATCGATGAATTGGGAACAGGGCTGAAGTCAAGGAGTGAAAGTGAAGACAGTGCCAGTCAGCAAGGAGCCAGTTGTGGGGGGGGGCGGATTGTCCCTACGGTTGCATATGCGGGGTACGCAAAGAGCTGCTTATCCTCCATTAAGAAAAGTGAAGAACCAAAGTGTGGGTACTTGGCACTTTTCATGGTAAGAGTGTGTCACAGGTGATCTGGTAACATGACAACCATCCATCTATCATATAGTGCCTTTCATCTGTCTGTCCGTCTGTCATACACTGCCTTCCATATCTGCTTATTGATGTATACTGTATATTCAAAGGCACTCAGTCTGCAGTGAACGTTATCTAATGAAAGAAAACAAGTCAAGAGGTCAGCTGGTACCTTTCAGGGTAAGAGCATGTCACAGGTGCTCTGATAACATGACAGCCATCCATCTATCATATAATGCTTTTCTGTCATCGAGTGCCTTCCATATCCGCTTAATGACTCCTCTCTCTCTCTCTCTCTCTCTCTCTCTCTCTCTCTCTATATATATATATATATATATATATATAAATCCATTGTCTGTCTGCATGTCTGTCCGCTTTTCACAAGAGAACTACTTAACGGATTTAGATCGGGTTTTTTTCCTATAATTTGCTTGAACATTCCAGTTGATTTTGTGACTTCTCTCATTGCGCTAAGAATCATAGTTCACTTGCAGGAGTGATATATTGACGGTAATCCGAGACAGAGGCTGTGGTCCGAGAGGAAGGGGGAAGCGTGACGTCAGGAGTGGGGAGCCTGGTGGGACCCTCCTCACTGTCCGGTTTTGTTTTTTGTTCTTTATTTCACCTTATACAATTTCTTGTATTAGGAATTTGTTAGGTTTCGAATACCCCTTGGGGTCAGAGCTCAGGGTCAGCCATTGTACAGCCATTGCCCCTGGAGCAATTGAAGGTTAAGGGCCTTGCTCAAGGGCCCAGCAGAGTAGGATCTCTTTTGGCAGTGACGGGGATTCGAACTGGCACTCTTCGGAATACCAGTGCAGATTCTTAGCCTCGGAGCCACCACTCCGCCCCGTAATACTAATACGTGGGCTTTGCCGCGGGGGACGGCTAGTACTGCATATTCAAAGGCACCCAGTCTGGAGTGAACGCTATCTAATGAAAGAAAACAAGTCGAGAGGTCAGTTGGTACCTTTCAGAGGGTGAGAGGGTCACAGATGTTCTGATAACAGGACAGCCATCCATCCATCCATCTATCATATAGTGCCTTTCACATCCATCCTTCCATCTGCCTGTGTCTATTTATTACATAGTGCCTTTCATCCATCTATCCATCTAACATGTAGTGCCTTTCATCTGTCCATCTGTGTCTGCCTGTCAGTCATAGAGTGCCTTCCATATCGGCTTATTGACTCCTATATTCAAAGGCGCCCAGTCTGGAGTGAACGTTATCTAATAAAAGAAGACAAGTCAAGAGGTTAGTTGGTACCTTTCAGGGTAAGAGCATGTCACAGGTGAGATGATAACATGACAGCCATCCACCCATCCATCATATAGTGCCTATCTATCTATCTATCTATCTATCTATCTATCTATCTATCTATCTATCATATAGTGCCTTTCACAATATCTATCTATCTATCTATCAATCATATAGTGCCTTTCACACTATATTATATAGTGCCTTTCCTATCTATCTATCTATCATATAGTGCCTTTCACACTATATTTATTATATAGTGCCTTTCCTATCTATCTATCTTATAGTGCCTTTCACACTATATTTATTATACAGTGCCTTTCCGATCTATGATATAGTGCCACTCATCTATCGGTCAGGTGATCTGATAACATGACATCCATCCATCACATAGAGCCTTTCATATCTATCTGTCTGCCTGCCTGTCATATTTGTCTATCTGTGGAATCACACATTCAATGGCACCCCGTCTGGAGGGGACATTACCTAATGAGACCAGCCTGATGGAACCTGAGTGTTCTCCTCTCCTTTTGTTCTTTGTATGTGCAGCTCCTGTACTTTATATTTTGCTATTCATTTATAAACTACCTACCTACCAACCTACAAACCCCAATTATTGGATTCAATTTTATTCAATGCAGCGTATCCTTGTACTCGCGTCATGCTGTTTGCGATTGAGCGTTTCGCTCCTTTTACTGCGCCGCCGTAAAGTGTTGCACTGACGTCCCGGCTGAGATTTCTGCGTCCCACACCCGACAGACTAAACTTCCTTCCTTCCTCTTTAAATTTCCCTCTGGTTTGAATGGTGGGGGTCACGGAGAGCCACCCTGCCGAGTGGATGATGTCACAACCCAAATCCCCAATCCATAATGACGACTCATTGCGGGACTCCACGTGACGTCAGACGGGTGTCGATGGGTTTGGCTCGTAAAACGCTTTACTGATCTGCGGCCCGCTTTTTAACTTCTCAAGCCTCTTATTTCCATTTTAGCGAACTCGAGCGCTTGCTCCGAGGTGTTTCTCATTTCCGTTTTGGAACAATTGAAGAGGTTACTTGACAAAATGAAAACTAAAGTGAAAGGTGCCATTTGACGTAGAGCATGTATTTCAAGTCACGCGCGCACACACACACACACACACACCACACGCACACACTTATTTATGTTACTCAGGACAGCAGCCAACAAGTCCAGTGAAACACAGAGAGGCAAATTGTTTTTTTTCAAAGTGCGGAGAGCTGGAGCTTCGGGACGTACACATGAAGCCCCCCCCCCCATCATGAAGTAGGTAAGTCCATGGGGGGCTTTAGCCAGGCTCATGTGTACGATGGCTCTAACATACATAGCATAGACTTTAAGGTTAAAGCATTTAAATACAAAAAAAAAAAAAGAAAAAAGACGCTCCACTTGTACCTTTTATCTCTGAGTGAGCCTAATGAAACATGGAAAGGTTCAAATCGAGATCTTTCAGTGTCTGTCCGTATTGGCTTATATATGCCAGCCACATTAGCCAGGGTGAGCTTTAAATATTATTTTAAAATTAAAATGATCTAGAAAGTGATGACTAGCCCTTAAAAAAAATGAGATAAAAAGTGCCACGTGTATAAAACGAAGGTTGAGGACCCCTGTGATGACAGGCTACTAATGTGCACAGTGTAGCAAAACCTCATAAAGATCTCGCCCGTAATACACTCGCTAGTTAAATAAAAAAAAAAAAAACAACAAAAAACAACAGCTGTATCTTCAAGGGCTGGAGGAGGATGGTCACGATGAAGTATGGCTTTGTCTCCGTGTTCAAAATTGTCTGTCGGTCGGTCGGTCGGTCGGGATGGAGTGGAAATCCTTCTCAGTGCAATTGTTTCTCCGCGTCAAGTCTGCAAACGGTCAGGCCCGACTGTCCAAACTGAACAGTAGAAGAAAATTAAACAGGAACAAAAAAAAAACAAAAAATAAAACCCAAAACGTAGCCAAGTTTCCTCTCCTTTGCGATGGATGTGGACAAACGGTAGAGATGAATTAAGGCAAAGGTCCCTCCTTGGTGGTCACTTCCTGTGAAAGTACAGGGTCCGAATTAGGCCACCTTCCACCTTTGGTATGTGGTCGCTGATTAACTCCACAAGCATGTCAGGAAATTCCACTTTAAGAGCTTGGGCCTCCCGGAAGGTGTAGAAGCAAAAATCTAACTGGAGGGCCTCCAGCTGAAAAGAAAACGAAAAAGACACAAAGAGGACGTTAAGATTAGGTGGTCAAATCCACTGAGTTAAACAAGTGAACAAGCACAGACAGCATGGCGGTTAAGAGCCGGTTGCCCACCATGGACTGAAACTCCTGCCGCTCTTAGAATTGAACTGCAATGGCTGGAAACTGAAATGAAATTCCACTTTGAAGAGAGAGACGGGTTCTCTCCACTTAGGAAATGTCACCAATCAAACCAACAGCCACTCATCGTCCTAACAAGATTATCCAGGGCAGCTGGAGCCCATCCCAGCAATCACTGGGGCAAACAGTCAACACACACACACACACATCAGAGGCCAGTTTAACAACACCAACCACCTACCCAGCATCCCATGATGTCAGGGTGGCCCCACCTCCCAGGGGACTTAACTAACCAGGGGGCGGGCTCAGGAGTGATGATGTCAGGGTGGCCCCACCTCCTGGGGGACTTAACTAACCAGGGGGCGGGCTCAGGAGTGATGATGTTAGAGTGGCCCCACCTCCCGGGGGCTTAAATAACTATTGGGAGGGCTCAGAAGTGATGATGTCAGGGTGGTCCCACCTCCTGGGGGGCTTAACTAACCAGGGGGAGGGCTCAGAAGTGATGATGTCAGGGTGGCCCCACCTCCTGGGGGACTTAAATAACCAGGGGAGGTCTTAGGAGTGATGATGTCAGGGTAGCCCCACCTCCTGGGGGACTTAAATAACCAGGGGGAGGGCTTAGAACTGATGATGTCAGGGTGGCCCCACCTCCTGGGGGACTTAACTAACCAGGGGGAGGGCTCAGAAGTGATGATGTCAAGGTGGCCCCACCTCCAGGGAGGCTTAAATAACTATTGGGAGGGCTCAGAAGTGATGATGTCAGGGTGGTCCCACCTCCTGGGGGGCTTAACTAACCAGGGGGAGGGCTCAGAAGTGATGATGTCAAGGTGGCCCCACCTCCCAGGAGACTTAACTAGCAATGCCGCTCTTTGAATTGAACTGCAATGTCTGGAAACTGAATTGAAATTCCACTTTGAAGAGAGAGACGGGTTCTCTCCACTTAGGAAATGTCACCAATCAAACCAACAGCCACTCATCGTCCTAACACGATTATCAGGGCAGCTGGAGCCAATCCCAGCAATCACTGGGGCAAACAGTCAACACACACACACACACACACACATCAGAGGCCAGTTTAACAACACCAACCCACCTACCCAGCATCCCATGATGCCAGGGTGGACCCACCTCCCGGGGGCTTAAATAATCAGGGGGCGGGCTCAGAAGTGATGATGTCAGGGTGGCCCCACCTCCCGAGGGCTTAAATAATCAGGGGGCGGGCTCAGAAGTGATGATGTCAGGGTGGCCCCACCTCCCGGGAGCATAAATAATCAGGGGGCGGGCTCAGGAGTGATGATATCAGGGTGATCTCACCCCTGGGGTCTTAAATAACCAAGGGGCGGGCTCAGGAGTGATGATGTCAGGGTGGTCTCAACTTCTGGGGGCTTAAATAGTCAGGGGGCAAACTCAGGAGTGATGATGTCAGGGTGGTCCCACCTCACAGGGGACTTAACTAGCCATGCCTCTCTTTGAATTGAACTGCAATGCCTGGAAACTGAATTGAAATTCCACTTTGAAGAGAGAGACGGGTTCTCTCCACTTAGGAAATGTCACCAATCAAACCAACAGCCACTCATCTTCCTCACCCGATTATCTAGGGAAGAGTCACAGCAGGGCAGCTGGAGCCCATCCCAGCAATCACTGGGGTGTAGAGTCACACACATCAGAGGCGAATTTAAAAACACCAACCCACCTACCCAGAATACCTTTGGAGTGTAGGAGGTGTGGCCTGCAGAGGGCGCCACCGAGACGCAACTACACACAGACAGCATATGTCAGGACTTTAACTGACTGGCCCAGGAGAGGCTCACCCAGTCCTGCTAACTCTCAGGTACCACCTGCAGGCTTTAAAAATATTAAGACATATATAAAGAAAGACGTGTGTGTGCGTGTGGAGCAGTCCGCTCTGCTCATGCTCAATCACAGCCACTAGATGGCGCATGCATGCACTTTTACATTTTTTCGGCGCTTGCACACACACCTCACTGTGAAAGACCACCGTGCAACAATGACGTCGTGCTGATGACAAAGATGTAGAGACACAGCATCAAATTTAATAATGCCAACCCACTTACCCAGCATGCCTTTGGAGTGTAGGAGGTGTGGCCTGCAGGGGGCGCCACCGAGATGCAACTACACACAGACAGCCCTAACAACGGCATACAGTGGTGGGAATGCAGTAAGTATTTAATCCCCTGCTGAATTTGTAAGTTGAAATGAACCGTCTCTAATCTTTATGGTAGTTTTATTTTAATGGAGAGAGAGAGAAACAGAATATCAACCAGAAAAAACACATTACATCTTAATTAACCAGGGGGAGGGCTCAGGAGTGATGATGTCAGGGTGGCCCCACCTCCTGGGGGCTTAAATAACCAGGGGGCGGGTTCAGGAGTGATGATGTCAGGGTGGCCCCACCTCCTGGGGGCTTAAATAACCAGGGGGCGGGTTCAGGAGTGATAATGTCAGGGTGGTCCCACCTCCCAGGGGGTGGGCTCAGCTGTGATGATGTCAGGGTGGCCCGACCTCCTGGGGGGCTTAAATAACCAGGGGGAGGGCTTAGGAGTGATGATGTCAGGGTGGTCCCACCTCCCAGGGGACTTAACTAACCAGGGGGAGGGCTCAGGAGTGATGATGTCAGGGTGGTCCCACCTCTCGGGAGCTTAAATAATCAGGGGTGGGCTCAGGAGTGATGATGTCAGGGTGACCGACCTCCCGGGGGGCTTAAATAACCAGGGGCCGGGCTCAGGAGTGATGATGTCAGGGTGGTCCCAAATTAGAAATTGATTTGCATGTCACTGAGAGAAATAAGGATTTGATCTCCTACAACCCAGACAGAATGGGTGGCAAATGGATCGATTAACATCGATCGATCAATCAATCAATCAATCAATCCCAGATACTCCTGATCTCCGTTCGTGATGTGCGATTGTGACACCAGGGCTTTCTGATAGGCATTTCAAAATGTTGGTCCAGACATTTTAAACGAGACAGATGCGCTCGATGAAAGATTTTCAGTTGAATGATTGATATCTTTTCAGGAATAGAAATCGGTGGGAGGCGAGGAAAACTGGGCAGAAGTTTCGAATTTGGAGATGGAGTGCAGAAATTGGTGTTGATGGGAAGCTAAATTTGGAATGTAATTGTTTGTCAGATGTGAAGACGCTGTCTGTGTACAGATCTCTAAGTGATTTAATCCCAAATGTTTTCCAGATATTAAAAACTGCGTACGTTTGAGAGGGTGGGAAAAAGGTGGTGTGGCGGACGGCCGAGACCCAGGGGACGCCCCTTTTGACACTAGATCTGGGGGAGTAGCCATGGGATCCACGCTACGTCCCCCGGAACACTTGTTGGCAGCCCCCCTGGGTTGCATTGGGGTCACTATCCTGGAACACTGGATCTCATCCCTGTTGGGCTCCATGGCCACCACCAGGGGGAGCTGCAAGGCTTCTTGAGCCAATGTGGGCGCTGATGCAGCCACACCTGGAAGTGCAGTGCAGTCTTCCATCCATCCATTTTCCAACCCGCTGAATCCGGACACAGGGTCACGGGGGTCTGCTGGAGCCAATCCCAGCCAACACAGGGCGCAAGGCAGGAACCAATCCCGGGCAGGGTGCCAACCCACCACAGGACACACACAAACACACCCACACACCCACACACCAAGCAAATGCTAGGGCCATTTTTAATTAAGGTTAATTGCCACCTGAAGCACTTCTGGGTGGGCTATAAAGGAAGCCTACGGCTACTACTCAGGGTACCAGAGTCGGGAGGAGGAGGAGGAGGAGGACAACGCTTGCTGGGAGGAATGGTGATGGAGAGAGTAGAGTGCCTTTTGTTTTGTGCTTTTGGGACTGTGCTGTGGCTGAGGGGCACGGGGAAGACATGTCCTCCAGCTGAAGAAAAATAAATATTTGTTTTATTTTGATGCGTGCCTCCGTGTCTGTTTGTGTCGGGTCGGGCGCCTATATAGCGCCTTTTCATAGTAGTTATCATGCAGAGGTGTCACACATAAAAGCTTCTCTATCTTGAAGTACTTCCTACATTGGTTCATATTCTGAGTGAGTGAAGCACCATTGGGTTATTAGTATATTGGCGATGGCTTATTGGGGTACAAAGCAAGGAATATAAAGTGGAACTGCAGGATTTTTATTTCTATTGTGGACCAAGTCTGTGTGTGTTTGTCTATTTGTGTCCATGGCCAGGTTTTTACGGTTTGTATATTTGCCAGCCAGTAATAAAATTGAAAGTTAGGTAGTGCCATGCCACCTTCTGCCTTAGGTCTCTGTAGGGTCGTCCTTTGGATATATGTGGATGTTCTGAATTCCAAATAAATGAGGTTATGGTTGACTTTTTAAAAAATGATTTATTGATGTATATTGGAATGCTTCGAAACAGAACAAGAAGCTTGGGAAGGAGATTCTTCCTGACAGTGTTAGCCAGTGTCGGCCATCTATCAACTGCTTGGAAAAACTGAAGCAAGACTCGCATAAAGAGCTTTATGTTTACTCGTGACATTTATCCCGAGGTGCTTAAACTGATCTGCGATGATAAAACGGAAAAGGGTCTGATCTAATCTTATTATATTATTAACACTAATTTATCAATGTCTTTATCCAAGGCGACTTACAAAGCAAGTCACGCATGCACACCCGAGGAGTGCCTTTCAGGGCTCATCATCAGAGGTTATGTTATACCAATGGGGGCCCCGTCACTTACTGTGTTGTTCCCCCTTTTCCTTTGCAGCTCTGAGAGCAACTGACTCCGCCCCCTTCTGGTCAAGGCATGAAGGTCTGTGCGTTGGAGCTGGGGGGTCCTCTACAGTGCATCTTCAACCTGAGCCTGGAACAGGGGAGAGTCCCGAGGCTTTGGAAAACATCCTGCATCACCCCAGTCCCAAAGGTATCACGTTCTAGTGCGCTGAATGACTTCAGACATCGACTGCAAAGGACTTTCAACCAAATATTGAAAATGATAGTTATACTTATGAATATGTTAGTCTGTCCAAATACTTCTGAGCCCCTGAAAACAGGGGGTGCTGGCCATGTATAAAAATGGCTGCCATTCCTAAACCCCTTGAATTAAAACTGAATGCCTAGTGAGCTGAATGACTTCTGGCCTGTCTCTCTGACGTTACATGTGATGAAGACCATGGAGCGGCTGCTGCTTCACCACCTGAGGCCACAGGTCCGCCACACCCTCGACCCTCTGCAGTTCACATACCAGGAGAAGGTGGCAGCGGAGGATGCCATCATCTACATGCTACACCGATACCTCTCCCACTTGGACAGAGGCAGTGGTGCAGTAAGAATTATGTTTCTGGGCTTCTCTAGCACCTTCAACACCATCCAACCTCTGCTCCTTAGGGACAAGCTGGCAGAGATGGGAGTAGATTCATACCTGGTGGCATGGATCGTGGACTATCTTACAGACAGACCTCAGTATGTGCATCTCGAGAACTGCAGGTCTGACATTGTGGTCAGCAGCACAGGAGCTCCGCAGGGGACTGTACTTTCTCCAGTCCTGTTCAGCCTATATACATCAGACTTCCAATACAACTCGGAGTCCTGCCATGTGCAAAAGTTCACTGACAGCACTGCTATCGTGGGCTACATCAGGAGTGGGCAGGAGGAGGAGTATAGGAACCTAATCAAGGACTTTGTTAAATGGTGCGACTCAAACCACCTACACCTGAACACCAGCAAAACCAAGGAGCTGGTGGTGGATTTTAGGAGGCCCAGGCCCCTCATGGACCCCGTGATCATCAGAGGTGACTGTGTGCAGAGGGTGCAGACCTATAAATACCTGGGAGTGCAGCTGGATGATAACTGGACTGGACTGTCAATACTGATGTTCTGTACAAGAGAGGACAGAGCCGACTATACTTCCTTAGAAGGCTGGCGTCCTTCAACATCTGCAATAAGATGCTGCAGATGTTCTATCAGACGGTTGTGGTGAGCGCCCTCTTCTACGCGGTGGTGTGCTGGGGAGGCAGCATAAAGAAAAGGGACGCCTCACGCCTGGACAAACTGGTGAGGAAGGCAGGCTCTATTGTAGGCACGGAGTTGGACAGTCTGACATCTGTGGCAGAGCAACGGGCGCTGAGCAGACTCCTGTCAATCATGGAGAATCCACTGCATCCACTGAACAGGATCATCTCCAGACAGAGGAGTAGCTTCAGCGACAGACTGCTGTCACCGTCCTGCTCCACTGACAGACTGAGGAGATCGTTCCTCATCCACACTATGCGACTTTTCAATTCCACCCTGGTGGGGTAAACGTTAACATTATACAAAGTTACTATCTGTCTGTATACCTGCATTGTTATCACTCTTTAATTTAATATTGTTTTTTGTATCAGTATGCTGCTGCTGGAGTATGGGAATTTCCCCTTGGGGATTAATAAAATATCTATCTATCTATTATTTAGTGCATTTCACATATATCTAATATACAGTATAGTGCCTTTCTTTATCTATTATATAGTGCCTTTCCCCATCTATCTGTCTGTCTGTCTTGACCGCAGGGTGAGGTTCCATCCTGATGATGAAGACCTGCCAAAGGAATGGCTGTCATTTACCTACTCTGGTGATAAGGTAATCCTGCAGTCACACTCCGTTTCTGGTTTCATTGGGTGGAATCAATTGGGACGACCCAGCTGACTGATTTAAAAGTCTGAATACTGAACTTATTAACGAGAGAGTTCAGGTTTTGATTTTTATTATGTTTGCAAAGCTTTCTAACAACATGTTTTCAATTTGACTTTAGGGGTTATTGAGTGTGGCGTGTTGGTCAAAATGGCAGATTTCTCCATTGTAAATGAAATCCTTAGCACAATAAAGTGGGCAGAAAGTGAAGGGGGCTGATGGAGTCCACAGTATAAATCCGGAACTTTTTTTATCCTCAGAATCTCCTTTTGGAAGAGGAGCTGAATCTTAAATTTGAAGGCTCCTTAAATTGGAGGCGTTGTGTGGCATTGCTTTAGGATATAAAAAAAAAAAGCTCCTGTGACCTCAGGGACAAAACCTTCAAGAAATAAACTTGTGAAAGACTAACAGGTGAACTTACATCATGTAAGGCGTCTAGCAGTTTCGTGAGCTGGTGGAACCTCTGCCACATCTGGCAGGAGTTACTGGTGGACTTGAAGACGGACTGCCGGAGCTCTTTGATGTAGGTGACCCGCATCTCCTCAAACACCGACTGGTTCTTCAAACCCTCGATGGGAACTAAAGAGTAGAGAAACAACATCAAGGAAAAGGTCAGCTGTGGCCGACTGACTTGGTTAACAACAAGTGAAAGACCACCGACGTATCAGGGAGAGAGCAATAGATACGAAAAGGCACTATATAAGAGATAGACAGAAATGAAAGGCACTATATGATAGATAGATAGAAAGAAAGATTTTAGTTTTAGTATAGTCAGCAGGATTACATAGATATGAAAGGCACTGTATGATAGATAGATTTTAGTTTTAGTATAGTCGGCAGGATTAGATAGATAGATAGGTATGAAAGGCACTATATGATAGATAGATTTTAGTTTTAGTATAGTCGGCAGGGTTAGTTAGATATGAAAGGCACTATATGATAGATAGATAGATAGATAGATAGATAGATAGATAGATAGATATTGAAAGGCTCTATAGATAGATAGATAGATAGATAGATAGATAGATAGATAGATAGATAGATAGATATGAAGGGCACTATATGATAGATAGATTTTAGTTTTAGTATAGTTGGCAGGATTAGATAGTTAGATATGAAAGGCACTATATGATAGATAGATTTTAGTTTTAGTATAGTTGGCAGGATTAGATAGTTAGATATGAAAGGCACTATATGATAGATAGATTTTAGTTTTAGTATAGTTGGCAGGATTAGATAGTTAGATATGAAAGGCACTATATGATAGATAGATTTTAGTTTTAGTATAGTTGGCAGGATTAGATAGTTAGATATGAAAGGCACTATATGATAGATAGATTTTAGTTTTAGTATAGTTGGCAGGATTAGATAGTTAGATATGAAAGGCATTTATGATAGACAGATTTTAGTTTTAGTATAGTTGGCAGGATTAGATAGTTAGATATGAAAGGCACTATATTATAGATAGATAGATATGAAAGGCACTATATGACAGATAGATAGATAGATAGATAGATAGATAGATAGATAGATATGAAAGGCACTATATTAGATAGATAGATATGAAAGGCACTATATGACAGATAGATAGATAGATAGATAGATAGATAGATAGATAGATAGATAGATAGATAGATAGATAGATAGATATGAAAGGCACTATATGATAGATAGATAGATTTTAGTTTTAGTATAGCCGGCAGGATTAGATAGTTAGATATGAAAGGCACTATATGATAGATAGATAAAATTTCTCTTTTTCTTGGTGAAATCTAATGGAACACATTTTTTTTCATGCAAAGGGCATCACAATTACTGCAGCGCTGATCATTTAACACACTGCCAATAAACTGTAAAAACTATAAAAAAACAACTGGAACAATCTATTATGATATGTAGAAGGTGCAACTGACGCCATTGGTGAAATTCAGTAAACACACACTGAGGCCCACGCTGATGCTTGCAGGCTCGTCTAGTGCAGCGGCTGAATCCCAGAGACAGTGATGTTGATTCGCTAGGGGACACCAGTGGTCATGAGCTGGCTACTCAACGAATGTATGCTGCCAACTGATCAGCTCCGGCATGCTGGCAAATTACACTGGGAACCGACTAGCGCCTGTTGCGGCGGTTTAAGGGTTAAACTGTTAAGGCTCACCTCTTGTCTCAGACCAGCGATAGGCCAAGATGGAGAACATGACGCAGAGATAACCCACAGAGTGTGCCGTGTGGATGGAACAACTGGAAGAAGGTATCAGTAGGCTTGGGTGATTGAAAAATTAAGGTGAAGGTTTTTAAGACTAGCAATGATGTTTGGAGCTGAGACATGGTGGGCACAGGAGAATGAGTTGGATGAGGCAGAGATGAGATACATGTGTGGAGTTACAAAGAAGGACAGAATAAGAAATGAAACGAGCAAAAATAGGAGAGATACTTAAGAAAAGACAGGAAAGGAGGTTGAAGTGGTATAGACATGTGAGGAGGAGAGACATTGACGGTGTGTGCAATAGACTGATGGGAATGGAAGTCCAGGCAAAGAGAAATTAAGGGAGGTCAAAGTTTCGGTAAATAAAGGAACCCCAAAACTCAAATGAACGCCGCGCTGCAGATTTCGTGAATTGAAATAATTTGTTTTTGTTTTCTCCCTTGGGAATCTAAGATGTAAAGTGAGTATGAACATTTTAGGAAGTTTCCAGCAGCCTGGATGCATATTTTATTTAATTGCCCTTAAAATAGCTTTATAACAATAAAGGGATGTGCTGACAAGCCTGCATTCTTACAAAGAACATCAGCCAAAATGAAAAGGCAGCTCCTACACTGAAATGTGCCTATAATTCCATTAAGATTTCCTTTGTTCAGATTTCTACAGGTTTCTCCGAATGGCCTTTTCTTTCTGCCATAACGTGTGGCAATTGACGTAATTAACAGAACACAGCAGAGAGGCAGACGCACCAGGGTTCGCTTAAGCCTGCCAAATCAAGAGAAGCAGAATAATCGCTGAGAACAACAAGCACGTTTATTTGATGCCGTGCCGTTTCTTTCCCTGTGGATGCTACGGCCGGTCACCACCATAGCAGTTTGTAACGAGCGAACAGTAAGAATCGTTAACTCACATGAAAGTGAAAACGTAGCTTTGTATGTGAAGTACTAAAGTGTGTCCGTCTGTCACCTGATTCCTCGCAAACTACTGGGGCTACAGCCGCAATCTTGGTCTTGGATCTAAAGCTTATGTTCTGGAAATTAAAAAAAAAAGCTTTAGGCAGTGGCAACTTATTGGCCACAGCCTGTGGTTGTGTGTTTACAGCAAAAAAAAAAAAAAACAAAATACAAAAATAAACAAGCAATAACCACCATAAATGCAGAAAGAAAAAGAAGAGCAGCAACATCTGCTGAGCCTCTTTTCTACACAAGAAGAGCAGCAACATCAGCTGAGCCTCTTTTCTGCAAAAAAGCAGCAACATCTGCTGAGCCTCTTTTCTGCACAAGAAGAGCAGCAACATCTGCTGAGCCTCTTTTCTGCAAAAAAGCAGCAACATCTGCTGAGCCTCTTTTCTGCACAAGAGCAGCAACATCTGCTGAGCCTCTTTTCTGCAAAAGAGCAGCAACATCTGCTGAGCCTCTTTTCTGTGCAAGAACAGCGGCAACATCTGCTGAGCCTCTTTTCTGCACAAGAAGAGCGGCAACATCTGCTGAGCCTCTTTTCTGTGCAAGAAGAGCGGCAACATCTGCTGAGCCTCTTTTCTGCACAAGAAGAGCAGCAACATCTGCTGAGCCTCTTTTCTGTGCAAGAAGAGTGGCAACATCTGCTGAACCTCTTTTCTGCAAAAGAGCAGCAACATCTGCTGAGCCGTTTTTCTGCAAAAGAGCAGCAACATCTGTTGAGCCATTTTTTTGCCCAAGAAGAGCAGCAACATCTGCTGAGCCCCTTTTCTGCATAGCCCCTACCCCATCTCATTTCTAGGGGCTCATCTGGCTATTTGACTGACCAGGTGTTCCATAGCCAGGTGTCAACAGGTCCCTCATTATGTCATTAACTATTAAGACAGTAGAAGGTCTGCAGTTGATTCCAAGTGTGGAATTTGCATGTGGAAGCTGTCCAAGGTCCAAAGAACTGTTCATGCAAGTAAAAAGAGGCCATCATTAGGCTGAGAAAACCTAACAAACCCTTTAGAGAGACAGCAGGAACACCAGGAGCGGTCAAATCAACCATTTGGTCAATTCTTAAAAAATGAAGGAACACACTGGTGAGCTCAGTGACACCAGAAGGTCTGGAAGACCACAGAAGGTAACTGTGCTGGATGATCGCAGAATTCTGCCCTCCGTGAAGAAGACCCAAATTTTCATGACATTTAGCCAAACCAAGACCACTCTCTGGGAGGTCAGCCTGTCATTGTCCAAGTGTACGATCAAGAGAAGACTTCACAAAAGTAAAGACAGAGGGTTTACCACAAGGTGCAGACCACTTCAAGCATAGGAACGACAGATTAGACTTTGCCACAAAACATTTTTTTAAAAGTCTGTCCACTTCTGGAACGATTTTCTTTGGACAAATAAAACTAAGATCAATAAATACCAGACTGATGGAAAGAGAAGAGGATGGAGATGAGAAGAAAAGGCTCATGATCTGTAGCATACCACATCATCAGTGAGACATGGTGGAGGCCGCGTTATAGCTGATCACGCGTGGCTGCCAATGGAAGTCGGTCACTGGGGTTTATTGATGATGTGACTGCTGATAGAAGTCACAGGATGAATTGTGAAGTGTGGAGGGCGCTATACTGTCTGCTCAGAGTCAGACAAATGCTGCCAAACTGATAGGACAATACTTTATATTACCGATGGACAAACAGCCAAAACATACTGGGACAGCAAACCAACACCAAAAAGTGGAATATTCTTCAATGGCCGAGTCAATCAAGTGACGTCAACTCAACTGGACACACAGCTCACTTGCTGAAGGCAGAAAGTCCAACAAACAAGCAGCACCTGAAGACAGCGGGCAGTAATGGCCTGGCAGAGCATCAGCAGGATGGAAACCCAACACTTGGAGATGGCCAGGGGTTCAGATTTCAGGCAGACATTGACTGCAAAGGACTTTCAACCAAATATTGAAAATGATAGTTATATTTATGAATATGTTCGTCTGTCCAAATACTTTTCAGCCCCTGAAAACAGGGGGTGCTGGCCGTGTATAAAAATGGCTGCCGTTCCTAAACCCCTTGAATTAAAACTGAATGCCTAGTGAGCTGAATGTCTTCTGGCCTGTCTCTCTGATGTTACATGTGATGAAGACCATGGAGCAGCTGGTGCTTCACCACCTAAGGCCACAGGTCCGCCACACCCTCGACCCTCTGCAGTTCGCATACCAGGAGAAGGTGGGAGCGGAGGATGCCATCATCTATATGCTACACTGATCCCTCTCCCACTTGGACAGAGGTAGTGGTGCAGTAAGAATTATGTTTCTGGACTTCTCTAGCGCCTTCAACACCATCCAACCTCTGCTCCTTAGGGACAAGCTGACAGAGATGGGAGTAGATTCGTACCTGGTGGCATGGATCGTGGACTATCTTACAGACAGACCTCAGTATGAGAGTCTCGGGAACTGCAGGTCTGACATTGTGGTCAGCAGCACAGGAGCACCACAAGGGACTGTACTTTCTCCAGTCCTGTTCAGCCTATATACATCGGACTTCCAATACAACTCGGAGTCCTGCCATGTGCAAAAGGTCGCTGACGACACTGCTATCGTGGGCTACATCAGGAGTGGGCAGGAGGAGGAGTATAGGGACCTAATCAATGACTTTGTTAAATGGTGCGACTCAAACCACTTACACCTGAACACCAGCAAAACCAAGGAACTGGTGGTGGATTTTAGGAGACCCAGACACCTCATGGACCCCGTGATCATCAGAAGTGACTGTGTGCAGAGGGTGCAGACCTATAAATACCTGGGAGTGCAGCTGGATGATAAACTGGACTGGACTGCCAATACTGATGATCTGTGTAAGAAAGGACAGAGCCGACTATACTTCCTTAGAAGACTGGCGTCCTTCAACATCTGCAATAAGATGCTGCAGATGTTCTATCAGACGGTTGTGGTGAGCGCCTTCTTCTATGTGGTGGTGTGCTGGGGAGGCAGCATAAAGAAGAGGGATGCCTCACGCCTGGACAAACTGGTGAGGAAGGCAGGCTCTATTGTAGGCACGGAGCTGGACAGTTTGACATCTGTGGCAGAGCGACGGGCGCTGAGCAGACTCCTGTCAATCATGGAGAATCCACCGCATCCACTGAACAGGATCATCTCCAGACAGAGGAGCAGCTTCAACGACAGACTGCTGTCACCGTCCTGCTCCACTGACAGACTGAGGAGATCGTTCCTCCACCACACTATGCGACTCTTCAATTCCACCCAATGGGGTAAACATTAACATTATACAAAGTTATTGTCTGTCTGTATACAGTGCATCCAGAAAGTATTCCCAGCGCATCACTTTTTCCACATTTTGTTATGTTACAGCCTTATTCCAAAATGGATTAATTTTTTTCCTCAGAATTCTACACACAACACCCCATAATGACAACGTGAAAAAAGGTTATTTGAGGTTTTGCAAATTTAATAAAAAAATTGAGAAAGCACATGTACATAAGTATTCACAGCCTTTGCCATGAAGCTCAAAATTGAGCTCAGGTGCATCCTGTTTCCCCTGATCATCCTTGAGATGTTTCTGCAGCTTCATTGGAGTCCACCTGTGGTAAATTCAGTTGACTGGACCTGATTTGGAAAGGCACACACCTGTCTATAGAAGGTCCCACAGTTGACAGTTCATGTCAGAGCACAAACCAAGCATGAAGTCAAAGGAATTGTCTGTAGACCTCTGAGACAGGATTGTCTCGAGGCACAAATCTGGGGAAGGTTACAGAAAACGTTCTGCTGCTTTGAAGGTCCCAATGAGCACAGTGGCCTCCATCATCCGTTAAGTGGAAGAAGTTCAAAACCACCAGGACTCTTCCTAGATCTGGCCGGCCATCTAAACTGAGTGATCGGGGGAGAAGGGCCTTAGTCAGGGAGGTGACCAAGAACCCAATGGTCACTCTGTCAGAGCTCCAGAGGTCCTCTGTGGAGAGAGGAGAACCATCCAGAAGGACAACCATCTCTGCAGTAATCCACCAATCAGGCCTGTATGGTAGAGTGGCCAGACGGAAGCCACTCCTTAGTAAAAGACACATGGCAGCCCGCCTGGAGTTTGCCAAAAGGCACCTGAAGGACTCTCAGACCATGAGAAAGAAAATTCTCTGGTCTGATGAGACAAAGATTGAACTCTTTGGTGTGAATGCCAGGCGTCACGTTTGGAGGAAACCAGGCACCGCTCATCACCAGGCCAATACCATCCATACAGTGAAGCATGGTGGTGGCAGCATCATGCTGTGGGGATGTTTTTCAGCGGCAGGGACTGGGAGACTAGTCAGGATAAAGGGAAAGATGACTGCAGCAATGTACAGAGACATCGTGGATGAAAACCTGCTCCAGAGCGCTCTTGACCTCAGACTGGGGCGACGGTTCATCTTTCAGCAGGACAACGACCCTAAGCACACAGCCAAGATATCAAAGGAGTGGCTTTAGGACAACTCTGTGAATGTCCTTGAGTGGCCCAGCCAGAGCCCAGACTTGAATCTGATTGAACATCTCTGGAGAGATCTTAAAATGGCTGTGCACCGACGCTTCCCATCCAACCTGATGGAGCTTGAGATGTGCTGCAAAGAGGAATGGGCCAAACTGGCCAAGGATAGGTGTGCCAAGCTTGTGGCATCATATTCAACAAGACTTGAGGCTGGAATTGCTGCCAAAGGGGCATCGACAAAGTACTGAGCAAAGGCTGTGAATACTTATGGACATGGGATTTCTCAGTTTTTTTTATTTTTAATAAATTTGCAAAAACCTCAAGTAAACATTTTTCACATTGTCATTATGGGGTGTTGTGAGTAGAATTCTGAGGAAAAAAATGAATTTAATCCATTTTGGAATAAGGCTGTAACATAACAAAATGTGGAGAAAGTGATGATGCGCTGTGAATACTTTCCGGATGCACTGTATATGCATTGTTATTACTCTTTAATTTAATATTGTTTTTTGTATCAGTATGCTGCTGCTGGAGTATGGGAATTTCCCCTTGGGATTAATAAAGTATCTATCTCTCATATAGTGCCTTTCACATCTATCTATCTATCTATCTATCTATCTATCTATCTATCTCTCTATATTTTCAGTCACCTATTAATTTCTTTGTTTCAAATCCAATGTGGTGGAGCACAGAGCTAAAATGACTAAACTTGTGTCCCTGTCCCAGTACTACATGGACCTGACTGTATCCTTAAACTAATAAATGAACTTAATTTAAACCTGGAATTGTGTCAGTGGGAGTTGGTGTCTGGAGCTCGGTGGCGCCCCCCCCAACCCCTGTGGTCACAACTGTTTTATTTTTATTTTTTTAATTTAGAAAGTGACAGAGTTTGATAAAAATTAAAAAGCTATAGAAATAGAGTGAGTGTTCTCTAATAAAACTGGCACACTTAGTTTCACAAGCCCACTTCCTTCATCCATCACCTAAAGGCGTCGTCACATCAGAATCAGAATCCCTTTTATTCAGCAGTAATTAATGTACAGGAACTTGATTTGATAGATTTGAAGTTGCTTATGAAGAAGCGTAACATCACATGCAAATGACATAAATAGCACCAGTTCAAAAGAAAAAGTACAAAGTTGCAGAATAGCACAATTCTAAAGGAGATGACGTGCAGGTGACAGTGAACATTTATTTGATTTCTGCTTGCGCGGTCACCTGACCCCTTGGCTGGAAGTGTGTGTCCTCATTTGCCCGGCTCATCTCGGCCAATGACTATCGACGGTTCGGGTTTAAGAGGGTCCCGAATACAATAGGGAGTGTGGAGCCGACCCAGACTTTCACACGGTCCCAGAATGTCGTTCGTCGGCGCACATGCCAACAGTACACAAAACAGTCAAATGAAAAAAGGCCGATCGCTAAGCATGTTGTGATCTGTGTGCGCGTCATCTACCCACCTGTGCTCAGAAGCAGCAGCACCTTCATGGAGAGATATTCACTGTAGGTGAGCTCCAAGCGGACAAACTCCTGGGTCACCTGGCGTATTCCCTGACACAAGCTGTACATGGACGATTGTTTCATACGCTTCCTAGAGAAAAAAAGTTACAGTTACTGAGAGGGAAAGTCACAGAAGGGAGAACAATCGAGCAGGCCACCCATGGTGGGGTGAACTGTGCCATCTGCTCCCTGGAAAGACACAAACGTGACAAAAGTTTAAGAAGAACCCAACTGCACAGGAGGCTAAGCAATCAGAACTCAATTAAGGCAAGAATTCTAAACGTTCAAATGAGTTTTCTGGAGGTCTCCAATAAAAGAAAGTTAACCAGGAAACTGGGGAAGGAGAACTTTTTTCTAATGAGAGTTGCTCCAAATAATCAAAATCCTTCAGCACAGATGGAAATTACACACGGCCAGTTTCAGGGAGACTTTCAAACCAACACTAAACATTTGGCAAATAACCTAAGGACGTAGTTACAGAGATTTTACATCAAGTAATTTATCTAAAAATCATAATAGTGGGGGAAAAAACTCAATAATATAAAGAAACAGAAAATCGCTCTCCCAAGTGATGATGCAGTTCTTCCACTGTCCTTTGCTGAATGTCCAGCATTACACACAAGACTTGAAGTGGTCCGTTTTTATACGCTCCAGCCTTCAAGAAGGACATGGCCTGTCCGATCAAAACTCCTAGGGGGACCCCTTATCTAATGTATGTATATCACTCCAATCAAAACTCTAAAGGGAGACCCTCACCCAATTCTCCCAAATAAATACACAAATATTATTTGGATTGAAACAGTGGGGGGGGGCCACCAGCCACTCTCTGATTCAATGAACTTGTATCATTCTGATTGAAACTGTAACTGTAACTTCTCTATCCACCTTAACAAAGTGTGAGCCCGTCCAGGTGCTGTTTCTGCCTTTCCAACAGATGGCGCACAACAGCAATACGTCTGCACAATGCCTCCCTGGCTATCTATTTATCTATCTAGCTATCTGTTATATAGTATCTATCTATCTATCTATCTATCTAATCGTTCCTTTCACATTTATCAATCTATCTGTTATATAGTGTATCTATTCTATCTATTTATCTATTTTTCTGTCACAAACATTTCCATTAATACAATGCATTGCATTTTTCATTCCTACAGACAGTGCAACAGAAGAAGTTGGTAGTAATAAAATACATTGCATCTGTAATTCCAACAGACGGGGCACCAGAAACATTTGTAATAAAATGCATTGCAACTGTCATTCCAACAGTGTATCACAAACATTTGTAGTAATTAAATGCATTGTATTTGTCACTCCAACAGATGCCACATCACAAACATTTCTAGTAATAAAATGCTTTGTATCTGTCATTCCAACAATGGCACATCAAAGATATTTCTAGTAATGCATTGTATCTGTTTTTCCGATAGATGGCTCATCAAAGACATATCTAGTAAGAAAATGCATTGCATCTGTCATTCCAACAGATGGCGCATCAAAGACGTTTCTAGTAATAAAATTCATTGCATCTGTCATTTCAACAAATGGTGCATCACAAATATTTGTAGTAATAAAATGCATTGCATCTGTCATTTCAACAAATGGTGCATCACAAATATTTGTAGTAATAAAATGCATTGCATCTGTCATTTCAACAAATGGTGCATCACAAATATTTGTAGTAATAAAATGCATTGCATCTGTCATTCCAACAAATGGTGCATCACAAATATTTGTAGTAATAAAACACATTGTATCTGTCATTCCAACAGATGGCCCATCAAAGACATTTCTAGCAATGCATTGCATCTGTCATTCCAACAGATGGCGCATCAAAGACGTTTCTAGTAATGAAATGCATTGCATCTGTCATTCCAACAGATGGCGCATCAAAGACGTTTCTAGTAATAAAATGCATTGCATCTGTCATTCCAACAAATGGTGCATCACAAATATTTGTAGTAATAAAACACATTGTATCTGTCATTCCAACAGATGGCCCATCAAAGACATTTCTAGCAATGCATTGCATCTGTCATTCCAACAGATGGCGCATCAAAGACGTTTCTAGTAATAAAATGCATTGCATCTGTCATTCCAACAGATGGCGCATCAAAGACGTTTCTAGTAATAAAATGCATTGCATCTGTCATTGCAACAAATGGTGCATCACAAATATTTGTAGTAATAAAATGCATTGTATCTGTCATTCCAAGAGATGGCCCATCAAAGACATTTCTAGTAATGCATTCCATTTGTCATTCCAAACAGATGGCGCATCAGAGATATTTCTACTAATAAAATGCATTGCATCTGTCATTCCAAGAGATTGTGCATCATAAACATTTGGCCACCCACTTCACGTGTTGCCCAGAATTTTCCTTACACCCCCCCAATTTTAGGACTACCTCCCTATAGCCAAGGGCTCTCAGTGGACTGGGGTAAGGTGAATAACAGAGTTAGGGTCAAAGCCTGGTTCCTTAAAAACCTCCATTTACATACACAGGTACGTTTTTGGAGTTCTCCTTCAGTGAAACGCTCCAACATCATTAAACTGAGCATAAAGTGTTAAAAATCATCATCAACTGCCATGGACCTGAAAGCAAGCATGAAGCCTGTGATCATTTTCTTGTGTTTTATAAGTGCGTTCAGTCCTTCATGTGCTGTGAATAACACCCATTTCCTTTTGACTTCCTCGACCTGAGCCACCCATGATTCACGGTGTGAACACTCGGTGCCATGTCACCCGACTGCTCTGTTTCAACAAGTCCATAGCAAACCGCTGGACGGAAACCAAACTGACCCTTAGTCGACACGTTTCTGTTACCGGATTGCTTGTCGCTCGCACTCATTTCTGCAAAAGCGAATGGATGTAACATCATCAGTAGCGATGAGGGGAACCCCGCTCAAGATCGGCGAAAACGCGGGGATGTTGTCGAAAAGCGTGTGGAAAGTGAAAGGGTCGGAATATTTGGTGAATCCACCGTTTGAGTGCACTGCAAGTCAAATCATCCAGTGGGTGCCTGGGCCAGGATTTGCCAACAACCACCATATCACTTATCATTGGCAGTCTTGATGTGGCATTCGGTGTCCAGTTACTACTTTGAGATGAGAGACCGTGATGTGTGGGTGTCCTGGTGCACAAAGCAGTCACACCGGTGACTGAAAGGGATTCAGAAATTAACTAAATATACTTGTTGTTAAGGGCGGCATGGTGGTGCAGTGGGTAGCGTTGCTGCCTCGCAGTTAGGAGACCTGGGTGTTCGCTTCCCGGGTCCTCCCTGCGTGGAGTTTGCATGTTCTCCCTGTGTCTGCGTGGGTTTCCTCCCACAGTCTAAAGACATGCAAGTCAGGTGCATTGGCAATCCTAAATTGTGCATGTGTGCCCTGCGGTGGGCTGGCGCCCTGCCCGGGGTTTGTTCCTGCCTTGCGCCCTGTGCTGGCTGGGATTGGCTCCAGCAGACCCCTGTGTTGGACAATGACTGACTGACTGACTTGCTGTTAAAGCGTACTCTCGTTATGCTAACCAAACAGGAAAAAGAAAACATGGATTCTTGAAATGGTCCTAAACACACACACACACGGCCCACCGCACCCCACCACACCCCACCCCAGCCCAGCAGGACGCACCATCCATTATCTGCTTCCTCTCTCAATAACACAAGACAAGATTGGGGCAACTTGAAATCCTGCTGGGTTGCAGAGCTCAGCTTGGGATGCCTGTTGAGAAACAAACAGGGGAGACAGAAGCTTACTGGGCCTTCGGCCGATGGCTCACACGTTGAACATTTACAGCAATGGCGTACGACAAAGAAGCATTCACCTTCGCAAAGCAGACCTACCGTCAGGAGGGACTTCGTTTGGAAAGGCCGATCAGTTGCCCCGTCAGCCTCGGTTTTAACGAGAGCAACTGTGGCACAATGGCACGCCAACCTCAGCACCCAGTTACTGCTGATGCCTGTATAGCGCCACACTGTGGCTGGGATGGCGGAGTCAGAAATTTTGCTTTCTTTATTATTCTCTTGCTTTGTGTGTGTGTTCAGGTTATAGCGTGTGTGTGTGTTGTGTTGTGTGTATACACAATTACTGTGGATGGGTGGGAAAAATACAAACTGAGTAGTTGAGAAGTATTGGGGTTAAAGGGGGCACCCCAATAAAAAATGGTGCACAAAGACACAAAACATAAGCAGAGGCTTCTCCAAAGGGGGTAAAACTTATAAGAGAGGGTCCAGATTGTGAAGCTCTTAACTCCTAACTAAGTCTGGATCCAAATGAGACACTGGCATTCGGGGGGCATCAGGTTTGTAGGAGGCTTCCGACCAGAAAGGGGTGGGATCAGTGGCCTGCAAGGTGGTGCTGTGGTGAAGGAAAGAGATGGCACCATTAGCGACAGCGTCCCCTCCCACCCTGGCAAGATTCTCTGATGTGAATGCGTGACAATATATTTACACTCACTGGCCACTTTTTTAGGTACGCCTGTTCAACTGCTTGTTAACGCAAATATCTGATCAGCCAATCACACAGCAGCAACTCCATGCATTTCGGCCTGTTGACGTCATCAAGGAGTTCAAACCGAGCATCAGAATGGAGAAGAAAGGGGACTGAAGTGACTCTGAACGTGGCATGGCTGTTGGTGCCAGACGGGCTGCTCTGAGTATTTCACAAACTGCTGATCTACTGGGATTTTCACACACAACCATCTCTAAAGTTTACAGAGAATGGTCTGAAAAAGGGAAAATATCAGTGAGTGGCAGTTCAATGGTCCAGAGGTCAGAAGAGAATGGCCAGACTGGTCTGAGCTGACAGAAAGGCAACAGGAGCTCAAATAAGCACTCGTTACAAATGAGGTGTGCAGAAGAGCAGCTCTGAACACACAACACGTCAAACCTTGAAGTAGGTGGGCTACAGCAGCAGGAGACCACAACGGGTGACACTCCTGTCAGCTAAGAACAGGCAACTGAGGTGACAATTCACATGGGCTCAACAGAAATGGACATTAGAAGACTGGAAAAAATGTCACCTGGTCTGGCGAGTCTCGATTTCTGCTGTGACATTCAGATGGTGGGGTCAACAACATGAAAACAGGGATCCATCCTGCCTTGTTGTCAACGGTTCAGGCTATCCCAGTAGATGCTGGTGGTGTGATGGTGTGAGGGATATTTTCTTGGCACACTTTTGGCCGCTTAGTAATAACTGAGCATCGTTTAAATGCCACAGCCTACCTATGTATGGTTGCTGACCATGTCCACCCCTTTATCACCGCAGTGTCTCCATCTTCTGATGGCTCCTTCCAGCAGGATAACGCACCATGTCACAAAACTCAGATCATCTCAAAATGGTTCCTTGAACATGATGATGAGTTCACTGGACTCCAGTGGCCTCCACAGTCAGCAGATCTCAATCCAGTAGAGCACCTTTGGGATGTGGTGGAACGGAAGATTCACATCATGGATGTGCAGCTGACAAATCTGCAGCAACTGAGTAATGCTATCACGTCAATATGGACCACAATCCCTCAGAAATGTTTCCTGCACCTTGTTGAATCTGTGCCATGAAGAATTACGACAGCTCTGAAGGCAAAAAGGGGTCCCAACCCGGTAGTAGCAGGGTGCACCTAATAAAGTGGTCACTGATTGTATTTAAAAGAATGAGATATTGCAGGCAGTGCCCCTCCTCACTCCCTAAACTGTTAATTATTACATGGCTCCTTCCAGCAGGATAACACGCCATATCACAAAGCTCAGATCATCTCAACAGTCTGCTGTCTTGAACATGACGATGAGTTCACTGGACGCAAATAGCCTCCACAGTCAGCAGATCTCAATCCAGTAGAACACCTTTGGGATGTGGCGGAATGGGAGATTCACATCATGGATGTGGCACCTGACAAAAATGCAGCAACTGAGTAATGCTATCACGTCAATATGGACCACAATCCCTCAGGAATGTTTCTGGCACCTTGTTGAATCTGTGCCATGAAGAATTACGACAGCTCTGAAGGCAAACGGGGGTCCCAACCCGGTACTAGCAAGTAGTGAGTGGCCAGTGAGTAAATATTAAAGAGGTCAGTCCAGAAGAAGCAGAAGGTGAAGGTGAAGGAGAAGGGTAAGTGGAAAGTAAGAGTGGGGGCCCCGAATGTTGGGAATGAAGAGAGCTGGCAGATTTGGAGAACATGATGAAGGGGGGAATGTTGTGGGTGCAGGAAATGAAATGGAAGGGGAATAAGGCAGGAGAATACCGCACAGTAAATGAGCAACGGAGAAATAGTGTAGTCATGGTAGGGTCCAAACACCTAAGGATGGTCTTGTCAGTAAGAGTGGGAGAAGTGATATGACGAGGAGTGTCCACCAGGGGTCCTGATGAGCCTGTAGTTAGCATCAGTTGTGCATTGCCATGCATGCGTGTCAGAGGATCTCACCTTCCAGGCTCGTCAGGGGTATGTAGTGCCACTCCGAGACAGGAGAGGGCACTGTCGCTAACAGCATTGTCACTTTTCTCTTCCACAGCATTGTAAGGAGGGCAGTCCAAAAAGGACTCTGATTTTAAAGGGCAGGGGACTGTTACGACATTAGCCATGTTTATGAAAAATTGCCATTTGGGGGCTCAACAAGGGGTGGCTGCCGACAGCCAAAGGGAAATTCTGCCTTGTCAGGCCCCTTTTATGGATGAATTTAAAATTTAATTTAGGGGAAAAAAAAAATCACTCTCAGCATCTGCTGTGAGCCAACATATCCTACGGAAGATTTTAGACACCTAAGGACGTTTAGTGGCTTGTGTTGTCAATGGACGCCCCTCAAGTACAGCCATTCTTAACTCATCGCCGGGTGGATGATTATTTGCACATTTGTTGCATTTCAAAGCGTTCGTTTTATTAGATACTGAAGTTGTGATAAGTGGTTCAAGAATTAAATAAGAAGTTTGGTCGAGAAGGAGAAATTACCGAAGCAACCCAATGGAACCTCCCTGAACAATCGGCGTTCATTTATGAAGGGGAAGCTCAGATGTCGCCCAGTTTCACCTTTTGACTCGACTTCACCCCGTTACACATCGGTACACATACACATACATCAAGCACAGCAGGCGTAGTCACTCCACTCTCATTTGTTATACAAATACAATCAGATTTGCTTGAATAGATTTAGCTCCAAACAAGGGACTCCATTTTGTGTCAGAAAGGGTTAAGGCAAATGGCGTCCACGGACTTCGCACGAGATGAACCGCTGCTGTAGCCTCATCCTCATCCTCACTCTACTCCTTCCCCACTCTCTCTTTTCAGAGAAGACTGCATTCAAATCTAAAACACATGGGGTGAAGGAGCTGTAAATAACACTCTGCGGCCAAAACTATGTGGACACCCCTCCTCATCATCGAGTTCAGCCGCACAACCACCATGGACAAACGCTGGAGCTCCGTGACTTTATAAACGTGGTACTGTCATAGGGGACAGTGAGTGATAGTAAGGTCCTCGGCAGGTTGGCACCTTTTAAATAATGTCACACACGTGCGCATGGAAGGCAGCTAAAGGGCTTGAATGAGGGTAATCCTGAGCCAGACTGGGAGATGGCAGAGTGCACCGACTCCTTTTCTTGCTTTTCTACATCCCGCCTGGTCCTGATGATGTCAATTCGGTTTCCGACCCCTCTGATATCATTTCCGGGCCCAAGCCTATGGATGAAGACCCTTCCGGGTCTGGCCCCTCTGATGTCATTTCCGGGCCCGAGCCTATGGATGAAGACCCTTCTGGGTCTGGCCCCTCTGATATCATTTCCGGGCCTAGGCCTATGGATGAAGACCCTTAAGGTTCAGGGGTAAGGTTCCAACCTTCCCATATGTCATTTCTGGGCCCAAGCCTATGGATGAAGACCCTTCCGGGTCCAACCCCTATGATGTCATTTCCGGACCCGAGTCTATGGATGAAGACCCTTAAGGTTCTGACCTACCTTGATGTCATTTCTGGGCCCGAGCCTATGGATGAAGACCCTTAAGGTTCCGACCTCCCCTGATGTCATTTCTGGGCCCGAGCCTATGGATGAAGACCCTTAAGGTTCTGACATACCCCGATGTCATTTCTGGGCCCGAGCCTATGGATGAAGACCCTTCCAGGTCCAACCCCCTCTGATGTCATTTCCAGGCCCAAGCCTATGGATGAAGACCCTTAAGGTTCTGACCTACCCTGATGTCATTTCCGGGCCCAAGCCTATGGATGAAGACCCTTAAGGTTCTGACCTACCCTGATGTCATTTCTGGGCCCAAGCCTATGGATGAAGACCCTTAAGGTTTCGACCTCCCCTGACGTCATTTCCGGGTCCGAGCCTATGGATGAAGACCCTTAAGGTTCCGACCTCCCCTGATGTCATTTCTGGGCCCGAGCCTATGGATGAAGACCCTTCCAGGTCCAACTCCTATGATGTCATTTCCGGGCCCAAGCCTATGGACGAAGACCCTTAAGGTTCCGACCTCCCCTGATGTCATTTCTGGGCCCGAGCCTATGGATGAAGACCCTTAAGGTTCCGACCTCCCCTGATGTCATTTCCGGGGTCGAGCCTATGGATGAAGACCCTTCTGGGTCCGGCCCCTCTGATGTCTTTAAAAGCCACCACCTTTCCCCTATCCCTTCAGTTCTATTTTGGACCTCAGTGCTATCATTTTTCTCAATTTTGCAGCCAGGAAACAATATACGGGTGGCTGCCCTAAACCCTGCTATGGCTCTTGGTCATGTTTGTGACAATGAATAATCGGCACATTCGCGTCTTTGTGTGGCGAGAGGGGTTCCCGTGCGAGACGTGGGAGTGGACGGCCTTGCACTTCGGGATCGTCAGCCAGTTTGGTGCAAGTTCACACCTCCCAAGAACTCGCTCAAAGTTCAGTTCACACAGATGAAAATGAATACATTCACGTTCATCGTTCACCATTTCAATTTCAAACTCGTTCATGTTCAGCTCATTTTGTATTTTTTAAGGAGTGAGAATAAACGACCTGAGTTTACTTTTTTCAGTTTTGCATGCCTTACTTATATTAGGCTATTAACGTGTTCTTGAATAATATTCAACAATTATGAATACTTTTTTTATTTAAATACACTTTATTGAGTTATACCCAGCAATAAACACGTATAACCATAGAAGGTGTGATCAAAAAATACGGTGAATGTTTTAAAAAAGAAACGTTTACACCTCAAAATACTCTCCTCCACTTCGAAGGCACTTATGCCAACGCTCCTGCCACTTTGTGAAGCCGTTCTGGAAGTTTCCTGCCACTTTGTGAAGCCGTTCTGGAAGTTTCCTTTCGAGAGTGTCTTTAGTTGGGCTGTCGTGGCAGCCTGGATGTCCTCAATGGATTGAAACCGTTTGCCTTTCAGAAGTCACATGGTGCCAGATCCAACGAATAAGGTGGATGTGGACACAGCATAATGTTTGTATTTGACAGAAATTTTTGAACTAGAAAGGATGTGCGACAAGGAGCGTTGTCATGATGAAGAATGAAACTGTTTCAACATTTTCCTCGGTTATTGGTGTCGATGGATGTCCTGATCTTTTTCTCGTCTTCAACCGAGTCAGATCAATCACAAAATTGATCAGACCACTTGTAAACTGTCTTAATTGTCGGTGCAGTGTCACCATAAACCGATTTTAACATCTGATGGGTTTCCTGGGCACTTTTTTGCAATTTGAAACAAACGTTGCTCGATATCCAAACTTGAACTCAACAGCGGCTCACAAACAACTGACAGCATCAAACGAAGTTGAAACTTGTCACAGACTCGGCTCTAGGATGGACCTGTCTGAACCGGCAGTGAATTGTTCTGCACTGCTCTTGGATAGTGCTCTGCATTAAAAAAAAGACCTGGGGTCATATAGTATCAGAACAGACATGGGGTCATCCAAAGAAAAAGACATGGGGTCATCCAAAAAACCCTGCAGAGGGTCATCGAGAATGAAAGTAGACACTGGGTTATCCAGGGAGGGGGTCATGTAGAATCAAAGCAGACTTGGGGTCATGCAAATGCAAAGAAAAAGACCTGGGGTCAACCAGAATGAAAGCAGACATGGGGTCATCCAAAAAGCAGGCATGGGGTCATGTCATCCAGAATGAAAGTGGACTTGGGGTCATCCAAAAAGCAGGCATGGGGTCATGCAGAATGAAAGCGGACATGGGGTCCTCCAAAAACCCGGCAGAGGGTCATCGAGAATGAAAGTAGACATTGGGTTATCTGAAAACAGGGAGGGGGTCATGTAGAATCAAAGCAGACTTGGGGTCATGCAAATGCAAAGAAAAAGACCTGGGGTCAACCAGAATGAAAGTGGACTTGGGGTCATGCAAAAAAAAGACCTGGGGTGCATCACCATACTTTTTGATCACACCTTGTATATGCTAATATCCTCCCGGTCAAAAAAGAAATTACATAGATGCAAGCATACATACAGTGGGTATAGAAAAGAATCCCCCCCTTCGAAATATTCCAATTTTTTTGCTTTACAGCCGTAAATGAAAACACGAATAAAAAATATTTTTTCCCAGCTTTACTTACTCAATACAACCTCTAACATTCAAGTGAAAGATATCACAGCGACAGTTCAGAAGAATTTAAAAAAAATCAAAAACAAGACCTACTGAGATGAATAAAAGATCACCCCCCTCGTAAACTCAATCAGGTGTCAGTGCCCACCATTTCCATTGTGGTTACTGTCTTCCTTCCACCTGTGATCAGCTGTAATCCGTGTGATTAGTGAAGCTGTTCCTGGAGCGTTCATTCCCTTTCTTGGTAGTGCAACTGACAGCAAACAACTGACTGTGGGTGGCAAGCGACTTTCAAAAGATCTCAGGGATAGAGTTGTGGACAGACATAAGGCAGGAGATGGAGACAAACAAATCTCAAAGGCTTCATCAATGCCAAGGAGCACAGTAAAGTCCATCATAAAGAAGTGGTGAGTGTTTGGTACTACTAGGACCCTCCCTGGATCCTCCCAACTGGATGGAAGACCAAGGAGGTAACTGGGAATAGAGGCTACCAAGAGGCCAATGGCCACTGTGAAGGAGTTCCAGGATTTGATGGCAAAGAGTGGTCATTAATGGTGTGCATGTGACAATAATTTCACAAGCGCTCCACAATTGTGGCTTGTTCAGGAGGGTCGCACTTCTCAAGAAAGGCCACATTAAGACTCGTTTGAGCTTTGCCAGAATGCACCTTGAAGATTCTGATGCCAAGTAGAAAAAGGTCTTATGGTCAGATGAGACTAAAATCAAACTATTTGGCCTCAACACCAAACGGTACACCAATGCAGCTCACCATCCACGACACACCATACCTACAGTAAAGCATGGAGGGGGCAGCATTCTGTCGTGGGGGTGTTTCTCTGCCACAGGGCCTCGTTAGGGTAGACAGAACAATGGATGGGGCAAAATCCAATCAAATTCTTGAGAAAAACCTGCTACCCTCTGCCAGAAAGTTGAAGATGAGCAGAATGTTCACCTTTCAACACGACAATGACCCGAAGCACACAGCAAAATGGACCACACAGTGGCTGAGGGAGAAAAAAGTGAATGTCCTGGTGTGGCCTGTCAGAGCCCAGACCTAAATCACACTGAAAATCTGTGGAGAGATCTGAAGATAGCAGACCACCAACACTCACCATCCAATGTGAGCGAACTTGAACAGTGAAACTGTAAAGAAGAGCAGGCAGATATTACACAATCTAGGTGTGCAAAGCTGATAGAGAAGAATCCCAACAGACTCAAGGCTGTCATTAAAGCAAAAGGGGGGTCAACAAAATGACATTGACATGGGGGGGGGGGTCCTTTATTAATCTCAATAGGCCTTGTGTTTGATTTGTTATAACTGAACTGTAGCTGTGATATCTTTCAGTTGGATGTTAGTTGCATTGAGTAAGTAAACCTGGGAAGAAATATTGGTTTGTGAGTTTTCATTTAAGGCTGTAAAGCAAAAAAAATGGGAATATTTCGAAGGGGGGGATTCTTTTCTATACCCACTGTATAAATAACTGCTCTATTTCCAACCATGGGACACAAATGGTGACTGTGGAACCAGCGTGTAGGTGCACTAACCTGTTACACTGCCAGTCAAATTACGCTGCCGTTTAAAATCTGCGTCACATACAGTATTGCATTTCCAATGCGGAAAAATATAAAGTGGCCTCGCGAAGTTCAACGTGTTCCTAATAGCAAAAGCAGAGCTTCACCGTGTGCTCGTGTCAGCAGGGGTGCAGCTTACGTACAAGCAGGCAGACACAGACAGCGCCTATTTGATTTGACGTTATGTTTTCTGAATACAAATATATAAGAGGCGGCACGGTGGCGCAGTGGTAGCGCTGCTGCCTCGCAGTTAGGAGACCTGGGTGTTCGCTTCCCGGGTCCTCCCTGCGTGGAGTTTGCATGTTCTCCCCGTGTCTGCGTGGGTTTCCTCCCACAGTCCAAAGACATGCAGGTTAGGTGGATTGGCGATTTTAAATTGTCCCTAGTGTGTGCTTGGTGTGTGGGTGTGTTTGTGTGTGTCCTGCGGTGGGTTGGCACCCTGCCCGGGATTGGTTCCTGCCTTACACCCTATGTTGGCTGGGATTGACTCCAGCAGACCCCCGTGACCCTGTGTTCGGATTCAGCGGGTTGGAAAACGGATAGATATATCATAGATGCATATTTTATTAAGGGTGGCGCAGTGGTAGTGCTGCTGCCTCGCAGTTAGGAGACCCGGGTTCGCTTCCCGGGTCCACCCTGTGTGGAGTTTGTATGTTCTCCTCGTGTCTGTGTGGGTTTCCTCCCACAGTCCAAAGACATGCAAGTTAGGTGGATTGGCGATCCTAAATTGTCCCTGGTGTGTGGGTGTGTTTGTGTGTGTCCTGCGGTGGGTTGGCACCCTGCCCGGGATTGGTTCCTGCCTTGTGCCCTGTGTTGGCTGGGATTGGCTCTAGCAGACCCCCGTGACCCTGTGTTCGGATTCAGCGGGTTGGAAAATGGATGGGTGGATGGAAATATAGAAGAAAAAATTTGTATGAAATAAATATTCGTAAAAATCCACTATTTGTGCTTATCTGAATACCGTATTCGGATTCATCTCCACCCCTACATTACAGGGTAAGGCAAAACGTTTTAATCCGGACCTAAACCCGACCTAAAACTGAACTCGCTCACACTCAAGTTCTTCACTTGCAAATACGTTATGTTAAGTTCACCGTTCGTAGAAAAATGAGTTTGTTCAATGAACGCGCTCTTTTGAACTAGCTCACGCACAACAGTTTCGCCCGCAACCTTAATTGGCGCCAGAAGTCGCAGCTGTGCCACGTTCCCGCTTAAAAAAGGGGGAAGAAAAACAGAAGAAAAAGAATCGAGCTGAGAGGTTAAAGGGACAATGAGACTGAGGAAGGCAGGATGGCGGACGGAGCCAGTGCGGGCGAACTAAAGGGAGCAGGTTCGAGGGAGACAAGGCAGGCAGCCGGGAAGAAAGCCCCTTGGGGAGGAGTGTGTGGCCGACACAAATGGAGTGGGAGTGACCGAGAGTGTGAACGGCTTGCCGCAGAAGACCGGGAAGGCAGCAGTGGGCGAGGAGGCCCGGAGAGGGAGTCTCACCACAGCCATGGGATGACAGGGATCCAGACCTATGGAAGGTCATCTGGCTGCATCTGTCGTTAGGGCGACTCCTCTGCTGCCAGGTCTGTACGGGATAAGCAGGAGAGCTGCCAGTGAGCAAGAACAATGCACTGGGATTTTTTAGAAAGGACGGTTTCCTACTAGTTGATTTTAACCTCGTTTTAATGGAGTATTTATTTGAGTAGTTTGTAACCTGCACCCTGTTTTTGTTTTTATTGGATTATTTATTATTGATGGCGCGCTGCACTTTTTGAACACTTGTTTAGTTTTGACTTCTTTTCCAGAGAAGCACTTGCACTCTTCACCTTCCCCATTGCTTGGTGTGTTTGTCCTCATCTGCTTCAGCTCATCTCGATCATGACTATCGACAGAGTCAAGTTCAAGAGGCTCTCAAAAACGACGAGGGATCATGGAGCTCACCCACACCGCTACTGGTACCACCCTTGCCAAAAGTCAGCACGTGAAACTTCTGCTCTGCTAGATCTGTCACCGGTCAACTGGAAGTGGCGTTATTGTGAAGTGGACGTGTGAAACCGCAAAGTGGAAGATGACACCAACTCATAAAGTGTGTAGAAATGGCCTCCTCTCTGTGGCATCACATCACAGTGGAGCTCCAGAATGGCTCTGGAGGCAACACTGACACAAGAACTGTGTGTCCGGAGCTTCAGGAAATGGGTTTCCATGGCTGAGGAGCTTCTCACAAGCCCAAAGCCAAGCATCAGCTCGAGTGTGGTGAAAAGCACCATCAGGGGACTCGGGGCTAACGGACACGAGCTCTCTGGAGTCATGAAGCATTCATCACTATCTGGCAGTCTGAGGGGCCAATCTGGGACTGGTTGGCACCAGGAGAACACTACTTGAACACACTTGTACAGTGTGCCTACTGGACGGTTTGGTAAAGATTGGGTTAATGGCAGGGTTTGGGTGGTGCAAAGCACCGTCATTGAACACGGGAACAGGGGACACAAGCTCTTTGGAGTCATGAAGCATTCATCACTATTTGGTTGTCTGATGGGACAATCTGGGATTGGTGGGTACCAGGAGAACACTACCTTTGGACTTCAAAATGTGCCTACTGGACGGTTTGGTGAAGATCGGATTAAAGGCAGGGTTTGGGTGGTGCATACCACCATCATTGAATATGGGAGCAGGGGACTGATGCTCTTTGGAGTTATGAATCATATTTCAATATCTGGCGGTCTGAGGGGCCAATCTGGGATTGGTGGGTGTCAGGAGAACACTACCTTTGGACTTCACAGTGTGACAACTGGACGTTTTGGTGGAGGTGGGATAATAACAGGGTTTGGGTGGGGCAAAGCACCATCATGGAACTCTTTGGAGTTATGAATCATACTTCACCATCAGTGGACTCTGGAGCAACAGACACAAGCTCTCTGGAGTCATGAAGCTGTCATCACTATCTGGCGGTCTGATGGGCCAATCTGGGATAGGTGGGTACCAGGAGAAGACTACTTTTGGACTGTACAGTGTGACAACTAGACAGTTTGGTGGAGGTGGGATAATGGCAGGGTTTGGGCCGGTGCCTCTGGCTCCAGCGAAGGGTCTTTTTTTAGACACAATTGTCATCTTATAATTTTTTGGTCTAAGTTTGGGGAAGGCAGCACGACTGTGACCCTGTGCCCAAAGTCGGGTCCGTAACACCATGGAGGAACTCGAGTGACCTGCACAGAGCCCTGACCTCAAACCCCTTTGAACATCTTTGGGGTGAATTTGGAACTCCAGATCTTCTCTTCCATCAGCCGTACCTGACCTCACAAATGCCCCTCACAAATTCGCACCGCAAAAATATTGTGGAAAGAAGACTGGACGATGTTGTTAGGGAGGGGGCATCTCCATATTAGAGCCCAGGGATTTACAATAGGATCTCCAACAGGCTCATTTGAGATGTGATGGGCAGGTGTCCACAAAGTTCTGGCCACACAGTGGAGCTAAAAAGCCAAAAGAGCTAAAGAAAACAGGCTGTGAATAGAAAACAGGATTAGAAATGACGTTTCGACCTGGGGTTTTCTTCTGTAAAAAACTTCCTTTCCTTTCCTTCCTTCTTTTCCTCACAGTCCACTTCCAGTTCTCCCATTGCCATCAGATTGACAACTGCAGATGAAGGGGCACGGTAAAGGTCTAGCATCCTATAAAAATGGCCAAATCAAAATGAAATTTTGGGTAAACAAAGGTGACACAACTTAAAACCTAAGCTAGACTTACTCATTACCTACAAACCTGTGACGTTTGACTGATTTTTAAAAAATACACACTGACACTTCCAAATATTTCATTTTCATCATTTCTTACCAATTCGGGCTGAACCTCACCTCAGCTGAACTTCCTGGCGACTGACCCTGCCTTCCTTACCAGCTTGGGCAGAGCCTGGCATCATCTGCACATCGAAGTGCACCTAACGAGGGTGGGCACCATGCTAGAAGAAACTTCATTAAAGGTGAGAAAACCCTCCTGACTGACAGCCTTCACTCAAATACTCACATTAGGGCGCGTGTCGCCATGGGGCAAGAATCTGTGAACACTTAAATCAGTTAAATACCAGCAAGGTGAGCGCCAGGGAGGGCGGTGGGCAGAGGGACTTCACACTGCACCTCTAAAGGATTTGGAATACCAACTGGTAATAATAATAATAATAATAATAATATCTGCATAAAACAGCAAATTCACATACAGAGGGACATTGTGAAAGGTGCTATAATATTGTACACAACTGCAATATAAAACAGGCACTTAACAAAAGGGCATTATCACAGATAGATAGATAGATAGATATTGTGAAAGGCACTATAGATAGATAGATAGATAGATAGATAGATAGATAGATAGATAGATAGATAGATAGATAGAGTGAAAGGCACTATATAATAGATAAAGGCACTATACTGTATATTAGATATATGTGAAAGGCACTATATAATAGATAAAGAAAAGCACTATACTGTATATTAGATATATATGAAAGGCACTATATAATAGATAGATAGGGTGAAAGGCACTATATAATAAAGAAAGGCACTATACTGTATATTAGATATATGTGAAAGGCACTATATAATAGATAAAGAAAGGCACTATACTGTATATTAGATATATATGAAAGGCACTATATAATAGATAGATAGATAGATAGATAGGGTGAAAGGCACTATATAATAAAGAAAGGCACTATATTGTATATTAGATATATGTGAAAGGCACTATACTGTATATTAGATATAGTGAAAGGCACTATATAATAGATAAAGAAAGGCACTATACTGTATATTAGATATATATGAAAGGCACTATATAATAGATAGATAGATAGATAGATAGATAGATAGATAGATAGATAGATAGATAGATAGATAGATAGATAGCAAAGGCACAATAGACCAGTCTCTCTAGTTCTGTCCTGTATCAGATAGAAATTGCATTGGACTTTTGACATTTTTCTGCATTTCTGCAACCTTAAAGTAAGTTAAATAATTAGGTTATTTTGCAAATTATTGATGCAAAAACTTTATCACGTCAAAGTCAAAAAAAGAAATCCACAAATGCTTCTAAATTAATTGTAAAAGGCATTCAAAGACCATGGTTTGAACTTTTGGGGATGAGCGCTGCGTTGATCAAACACTCAGACTACAGGACTAAACAGCCAATTAAATAAAGAGTTTGAGAGATGAAGGGAAGTTCCAAGTCTGCTGTGTGTCCGAGTCCAGTGATGTTGCCACTCGACACCAGCAGTCCGAGGACCCAGCGGTGATTCCTGCGGCCTCAGGTGCTGATGGTGCTCGAGTGCTGGCCCTGTCCTAGTTGGCCACTTAGGCATACAGTGGCTATGAGAATATAAAACTTGACGTTAACAAACATGTCTGCAGTCCTGCACAGGCCACTTCTTATACGTTTCATTTGACTTTCCCCAGCCTATTGTTTTTAATTAAGGAGACATCAGCCTGACTTAGTGTCAAATGAGAAGTCATCAATATGATATTTGACCGTTTCTCACTTAACAATGCAATACTTAAAGCGTTTTGCCAAGAAGCCACCTGGAACATGACAAGTGCAACATCAGCACTGAGCCAAATGCTTTTCCTTTATGTTATAAATATTTACATCAAGACTTATTTTGCCACACTCCCAGTACAGTTTATCAGGTAGCAAAAAGCCGTCCCATTTCTGCTATAAAAATGCATTTCTGATAACCAGCCAGCTGATCCATGCTCAAGACGGCAGCCATTTTGATTACGTTATTTATTACTCCACGTTGAGCCACAGTCAGTGATAAATGCACAAGAGAATGAATAATAACTTACTCATCGAAGATAAGGTCAGGTGCAAAATACAACATCTGACCATTGGTGTGCAGATAAGACCTCCAAATGAGGGCAAATGAAGACAGACACATCCAGGACAACTGAATAAGTGTAATCTGGTCTTCAATCGGCATCCTTCTGAAGCCTGCAAAAAAAAAAAAAAAATATACAACGCCCACCATTAGTACAACTCAGTCCACAGTGAAGACAGCAGTAGTGGGCAAATGATCCTGGTGTGATATTCAACATAAGAGAGTCAAGAAATAAGAAGAGACCACCCATCAGTCCAAGGGTCCGTTTATCAGTAACTTACAAGGACATGAGAAATGAAGCTAATCATGAGCTTCTATAATTATCAAGTGTATTTCAGAAGAGTCATCTTCAGTTGTCATTCAGTCATCTCCTTCCTGGTACTGGGTGGCTCCACATGTGAGCCAAACAAACGTATTGTTTTCATCCTGACCTGGGTTCATGGACTTGTGAGCAATGAATGACAAGTCAAACCTTCAGATCCTTAAACATTGCCCTCCGATTCAATGTTAACTGATTTAACATCCATCCACCCACCCATGGGTTGCAGGGCCCGCCATCTAAGTGATGGTGCCCAAATGTTTTGTTTTCCCCCACAGCCTCTTCCAACTCCTACTGGCCGATACTGAGACATTCCCAGGTCAGCAGAGACATATAATCTCTCCAGTGTGTCCTGGGTCTGCCGCAAAGTGCTTCCCATGGTCAGAGCCATCTTAACAGCATTATAGCAGTGCACTGGGGGCCCCTACCTACACAACCACTCAGCAATTCACAACATCCATACATTAGCGTGGGGCCCCTGGGCAACTGCCCAGCGTGCCCATGCGTCAAGACGGCCCTGCCCCTGGTTGGACGTTTTCAAAACAAAATCCCCAGAGAAGTGTCCAGGAGGCAACCTCAACTGCTCCTTTCGATGTGGAGAAGCATAATTGGAGGTCCTCCTGAAGGTCTGCGCTCCTCATCCAATCTCCAAGGCTGACACCCCATTAGTAGAAAACTCATTTCTGCGCTTGTATCCACAATCTAGTTCTTTTGGTGACTACCCAAAACTTTTGGCCATAGGTGAGAGTAAGAATGAAAACCAACCGGCAAATCGAGAGCTTCGCCTTTCGGCTCAACTCTCTCCTCACCACGACTAACCGGCACAACATCTGCATCACAGTGGGTGTTGCTCTGGTCTGCCAATTGAGCTCCCATTTCCTTTTTTCCCTCATTTGACAATGAGACTCCAACTTCTCCACTTGAGGGAGCACTTCATCCCCAACCCAGACAGGGCTTCTTCTTCTTCCTCCTTCTCCTCATCTTTTCCCACTTCTCTGTAGGGTTGATCTGCTTCATCAACCTTCTCCATACAGTTTGGTCCTGAACCTCCTCCTCAGTCAAACCCTTTCCCTTCTGATCTATGATTTTAACAGCAACTTGGGACATTTTAGACAGTCTTCTTCTTCTTGTTCTTCTTCTTCATCATCTTTTCTCAGTTCTATGTGAGGTCGATGTGCTTGATCAACCTTCTCCATGCAGCCCCTCCCCAGATTCAGACCCGTTTCCTTCACATCTTTTTTTACTTTATCTATCCTCCTCCTCTTTGGCCTCTCTTGCTTTATCTTTCCCTGGACTTCCATTCCCATCACTCACGTATTTATCATCTCTCCTCATTACATGTCCATAACACTACCGCCTACTTTCCTGTCCTATCTTAGATGTCTCTTTACCCACTTTCATTGTACCTTGTGGCAGGCGGCTGGCGGCCATGCCCAGCCGGGACGCCCCTGCACACTATATTCAGGGGGAGCAGCCCTGGATACTGCAATACCTCCCCCTGGACGCTAGATGGCCGTCCTGCTGGGGTGGAGCAGTGTCTTGGTTTCCCACAGGGCTCCCTGGGAATTGGAGTTGGGTGCAGCCCTATTGGGTCCTGCAGGCACATCCAGGGGGTACTGTGTTTGGGAATCCTGAGCCCATGTGGCCAGCAAATGCATCACACCCGGAAGTGCAACCGGAACTCGTTGATCAAACCACCTGGAGCACTTCCGGGTGAACTATAAAAGGAGCCAGCGACCACCACTTAGTGGCCAGAGTTGGGTGGAGGAGGACAAGGTTGCTTGGGAGGAGTGGTGGTGCCAAGGAGAGGAAAGTGCTTGTTGTACTGGTGTGCCTAGTGCTGAGACTGTGTATTGCCTGTGGGACACAGGGAAGACGTGTGCCCACAGGGGAAGAAAATAAATAGTTTATTTTATTTTACACGTGCCTCCGTGTCAATCTGTGTCGGGTCAGGTGCTATATAGCGTCACTCTTACCACCTCTGCTTGTCTCATTTCTCATTCTGTCCTTTTTTGTAACTCCACATGTCCATCCCCACATTCTCCTTTCTGCCACATCCAACTTCTTCTCCTGCACTCCCTTTACTGGCCACCATGTCTCACCTCCATCCATCATTGCTGGTCTTACCGTTTAACCTTTTCCTAAATTCTTAGATCACACGATACTCCTGATACCTTCTTCCAATTGTTCCATCCACATGGCGGTCTATCAGTTATTTCTGAATCTAATTCTCCATTTCGGTGTACCACTAATCCTAGATATTTAAACTTTTCCACTCTTTTCAATGGCTCTCCCTGCAAGCTAACATCTGAATCCTGATCATCATTAAACCTCAGATATTCCATCTTCTTCGTATTTATCTTCACCCCTCTATCTTTCGAAGTCCTTTTCTTTTGTTCCAACTTCTTCTTCTTCTGGTGCTACATAACACAATGTCACCGACAAACCTGCACTGTTGCGATCGATCTTTAATCCCATGATTCAACTCATGAGAGAGGTAAGGACATCAAGGAGGGCACTCCACCCTAACGCTGGCCGAGAAGCTGACCTCGGACTTGGAGGAACTGATCTTCATCTCAGCCGCTTCCCTCTCCGCTGCCCCAGTGCGTGTCGAAGGGTGTTATTATTGTTGTATAACAATAAAATGTATAAAGTTCCAAGGGGGGAAATACTTGGAATAAAGAACTTTTTATATGAAGAAACTCAATTGTACCTCCCCACAAATATCAGCACAACACGTTAAAAAATTGCCAGTACATTTTAACGGTAAAAATACCGTGAATGGTGAAAGTAAAATACCTTTTCTGAAAAAAAGGAAAGTTACCTTATGTTCTGCTGAAAATTACCTGTATATCTTAAACAAAACATTTCATTATTTTTTTTACAGCCAAGTTCTGTAAAATCGTTATTTTTCTACCTTAAAAACGTGCTACATTACGTTTACTGATACATTACGGTTACAATGAAAAAATGGCTGTAAATTTCACGTGTAAAACTGTTCAATAGCGAAGGTAAACAACTGTAAAATGTAAAATTGTAAAGCGCTGTGTCAGTTAATGCGAAGTTATCATATTTGCATAAGGACACACCCCCTTTTACCTCATTGTTCCTGGTGAACCGCATACCTTTGCACAGTAGGGAAAAAACAAAGTTAGCAGACGTATTTTTCCTGGCGTGCTGAAGGTATTTTGAGGTTATGGAAGCTGATTTATGGTGGGTTACATCTGATAGCCTGGCACACCTGTAGGACACCATACACCACAAAAGCAATGTGCCATAACTTCCTTAAACTTGGAATCCTTTTCATTGTACAGGGTGATTCAAAAAGATTCATCCAATTCCAAAGTGCCATATTTTTACAACCGTGAGGCACCTAAGAACCAATCACATACCAATTGAAAGAGGGGGTCATAGAGTATTCTGACCGTCACCGGAAGATGGCTCCCTTCAGTCTGCGCATTTCTCATCGCTGGATTGGGCTGTAAAGGAGCTCACGATTTGGCACTCCACCTCTGGCCCCCAAGATCACCAGATCTCGCTGTGTGAATTTTTTTTGTGGGGGCACGATTCTGTTTAGGTGCCACCACTCCTAACAACCCTGGATGATCTCTGAAATCGCATTGAAAGAGCCGTGAGTACAGTGACACCCGACCTGCTCAAGCGAGTATGACATGAATTTGACTATCGTGTTGATGTCATCCGTACAGCTGGAAGTCATATTGATTATCTAATAAAGTTTATGCTCACCTAAACCATTTACAATGTACTGCAATGTTCTGTAATGATTTACAAGTGAAATAAATCATTTTGAAATCGAATTAATTTTTTTCAATCACCCTGTATAGTGCCTTTCATATCTATCTATCTATAATATAGTGCCTTTCACTTCTATCTATTATATAGTGCCTTCCATATCTATCTATCTCTTTTTCACTTCTATCTATTATATACTGCCTTCCATATCTATCTATCTATCTAGTATATAGTGCCTTTCACTTCTATCTATCTATCTAGTATATAGTGCCTTCCATATCTATCTATCTATCTATCTATTATATAGTGCCTTCCATATCTATCTCTTTTTTCACTTCTATTATATAGTGCCTTCCATATCTATCTATCTATCTAGTATATAGTGCCATCTATCTATCATATTGTGCCTTTCACAATATCTATCAATCTATCTATTATATATTGCCTTTCATATCTATCTGTTTATTATATAGTGCCTTTCATATCTATCTATATATTATATAGTGCCTTCCATATCTATCTATTTAGCTGAATGACTTCCGGCCTGTTGCTCTGACATCACATGTGATGAAGACCATGGAGAGGCTGCTGCTTCACCACCTGAGGCCACAGGTTTAACACGCCCTCGACCCTCTACAGTTTACATACCAGGAGAAGGTGGGAGCGGAGGATGCCGTCATCCATATGTTACACTGATCCCTCTCCCACTTGGACAGAGGCAGTGGTGCAGTAAGAATTATGTTTCTGGACTTCTCTAGCGCCTTCAACACCATCCAACCTCTGCTCTTTAGGGACAAGCTGACAGAGATGGGAGTTGATTCATACCTGGTGGCATGGATCGTGGACTATCTTAAAGACAGACCTCAGTATGTGCGTCTTGGGAACTGCAGGTCTGACATTGTGGTCAGCAGCACAGGAGCACTGCAGGGGACTGTACTTTCTCCGGTCCTGTTCAGCCTATATACATCGGACTTCCAATACAACTCGGAGTCCTGCCACATGCAAAAGTTCGCTGACGACACTGCTATCGTAGGGCTGCATCAGGAGTGGGCAGGAGGAGGAGTATAGGAACCTCAACAAGGACTTTGTTAAATGGTGCGACTCAAACCACCTACACCTGAACACCAGCAAAACCAAGGAACTGGTGGTGGATTTTAGGAGGCCCAGACCCCTCATGGACCCCGTGATCATCAGAGGTGACTGTGTGCAGAGGGCGCAGACCTATAAATACCTGGGAGTGCAGCTGGATGATATATTGGACTGGACTGCC
Source organism: Erpetoichthys calabaricus (assembly GCF_900747795.2). Lineage (NCBI taxonomy): Eukaryota > Metazoa > Chordata > Cladistia > Polypteriformes > Polypteridae > Erpetoichthys > Erpetoichthys calabaricus. The sequence continues at coordinate 242,501,654 of NC_041398.2, read as the reverse complement.
AATACTGATTCTCTGTGCAAGAGAGGACAGAGGCGACTATACTTCCTTAGAAGGCTGGTGTCCTTCAACATCTGCAATAAGATGCTGCAGATGTTCTATCAGACGGTTGTGGCGAGGGCCCTCTTCTACGCAGTGGTGTGCTGGGGAGGCAGCATTAAGAAGAGGGACGCCTCACGCCTGGACAAACTGGTGAGGAAGGCAGGCTGTATTGTAGGAACGGAGCTGGACAGTCTGACATCCGTGGTAGAGCGACGGGCGCTGAGCAGACTCCTATCAATTATGGAGAATCCACTGCATCCACTGAACAGGATCATCTCCAGACAGAAGAGCAGCTTCAGTGACAGACTGAGGAGATCGTTCCTCCATCACACTATGCGACTCTTCAATTCCACCGGGGTGGGGTTAACGTTAACATTATACAAAGTTATTGTCTGTTTTTACCTGCATTGTTATCAATCTTTAATTTAATATTGTTTTTCTGTATCAGTATGCGGCTGCTGGAGTATATGAATTTCCCCTTGGGATTAATAAAGAATTTATCTATTATATAGTGCCTTTCATATCTATCTATCTATCTATTATATAGTGCCTTTCATATCTATCTATCTATCTATTATATAGTGCCTTTCATATCTATCTATCTATCTATCTATCTATTATATAGTGCCTTTCATATATTTATCTATCTATCTACATGGCATTGACATCCGGTGAGAGATCAAAGCGAATACTCCATAGATGACATTTTGCGTATTATCGCCTGAATCGGACTCTGACTTCTCGAAGTGATCAGGGGATGGAGACTGAAAATGAAAGTGAGGTAAGAGCATCCTCTGATCAGTCCTCAGTTGATTGTGCTGCTGAACGTGTACATGTAGCTGATGCGCGTACAGCAACAGTCACCTCTGAGGACCATCAAATATGATGATAAGAGGTACAAACCTTATTGTTTCACACTGTGACCTCCACCGCCGCCCAAAGACAGTCGGGCAGTTGGCGCGCCGCACATTCCTGCTAGCCATCGAGCCGTCACCACGCGGCTGCTGCTGCTGCCAGAGACGCCAAAAAGCACCGACAGCAGACACAGTACGCAGCAACAGACATTTTAGGCTGATTTGTATGTAAAACCATTACTTTGTGTGCTTTTCAGAAAAATATTCAGCCCTCAAAGATTTAAAAACAGTAACCAAGGACGGGAGACGAGCAAAGCCCCCACGAAGGTCTGATGAAGTAGTGCCAACCACTGCACCACCATGATGCCCCCACACACCTCTTCTCTTAAAGAGAAAAATCCCAATCAGTATAATAAAGCAGGGCAAATCTCACCTGGAAGCACTTTGGCCCACTTGACGACGCGGATCATCTGCTTCTCTGCCAGCCGGTTGAGGCAGCTGAGCAGGTAGTCGGTTGTCTCGGGCTGCGTGCTATCATAGCCCGCATAAACCACTTCAGGCTCAATAATTTCCAGAATGCTGCAGAGGCCTGTGGTGAAGAAGGGCATTATGGAGGGCGAGTGAACGGACAAGGCCGAGCTCGAGCTGAGCTCCTTTTCCAGAGCTAGGTACGACTGGCTCTCCTTGACCCTCTGTAGTGGCCGGTCTTCAATGATGCCTTTTAACTTCCCCAGCTTCTTTGACTTCCGGGCTGAAAGCAAAATCAAAATAGAAAGGTAAGTCACGTAAACTGCTGTTGACAATAATATATGGCAGTAGATTTTAAAATATAAATTACCGTTAAAAAAAAAAATAATACTGTCAACCCATTCAAAAATAAGCAAATGTATCCACTGTGGTCCCCAGTGGGTGCTCCGGCTCCCCAGACTCCCATCACACAGGCTTGGACACCAGTTTGCCAATGAATAAAGGGTTTTATTGTGTGAAACTCTTTCAAGTAAGTGTTTCCCACACCACAGCCACCATTCTTTTTCCACAATTCTCTGTAACTCTTGTCATCCCTCTGCTTCTCCAGCAAGCTTGGTCTTCCTCCTCCCTCCCAAGTTCTGACTTTCTGTGTTGAGGTGGGCAGCCCCTTTTATGCAACACCTGGAAGTATTTCTGGTGTCCCAAAACTGTGGCTCTGGAGCATTTCTGGGTGAGGTTGGAACCTAACAAAGAAGGGCTCACTAGTCTCTTCTGTGCTCCCCTGGTGGTACCCATGGAACTCAACAGGACTGAACCAATGAACTATCCTATAGAGATGCTATACCCCAGAGAGGTTGCCAGCCATCTAGTACTGCTGGGGAGACAATTGCCTGAGAAAATGGTCTTCCTCTGACCTTCCATGCCAATGGCATCCCGGCTGGGTAAGCATCCCAGCACAGCTCCGCCCGGGATGCCAGTCCCCAAATGGCGTCTTTCAAACCATTTACAATTAAAACAAGAACACGATAAAGTGTTGGTAGAAAGTGAAGGGATCTGAAAACTTTTCTGAATCCATTATAGACATGGGGAGAATGCACCAGAGATGGGAATGCAGTTCTTATCCTTGGGGTGCTGAAACAGTCTCAGGGTGGCCTATGGAAGAAATATTTTGGAAAATGGGGGGGGGGGTTTGGGGTTATAGAGAGAAGGCTTAGGGAAGAGACCACCGTAGGGGAGGAGTTGTTTGGTTTAATGCCAGGGAGAGGAACAACTTAAGTTTAGGAGAAGAGACAGTAGATGTGTTGTGGGATCTAATGCAGAAGATCTTTGAACAGAAGCGAATACCAGAGGAGTGGTGGGACAATGTGATAGTGCCCATTTATAAGGAGAAGGGGGGGCACTCTGGATTATGGAAACTATAGAGGGAGAAAGCTGATATCATTCACAATGGAAATTTGGGAAAGGGTTATAAAAGAGAAGAGACCACCATAGGGGAGGAACAGTTTGGTTTTATGCCAGGGAGATAAACAACTGATGCAGTCTGTGCATTGAGACAGTTTAGGAGAAGAGAAAGTAGATGTGTTGTGGGATCTAATGCGGAAGATCTTTGAACAGAAGCGAATACCAGAGGAGTGGTGGGACAATGTGATAGTGCCCATTTATAAGGAGAAGGGGGGCACTCTGGATTATGGAAACTATAGAGGGAGAAAGCTGATATCATTCACAATGGAAATTTGGGAAAGGGTTATAAAAGAGAAGAGACCACCATAGGGGAGGAACAGTTTGGTTTTATGCCAGGGAGATAAACAACTGATGCAGTCTGTGCATTGAGACAGTTTAGGAGAAGAGAAAGTAGATGTGTTGTGGGATCTAATGCGGAAGATCTTTGAACAGAAGCGAATACCAGAGGAGTGGTGGGGACAATGTGATAGTGCCCATTTATAAGGAGAAGGGGGGCACTCTGGATTGTGGAAACTATAGAGGGAGAAAGCTGATGTCACCCACAATAGAATTTTTGGGGAAAGGGCTAGAAGGGAAGACTTAGGGATGAGACCACCATAGGGGAGGAGCAGTCTGGTTTTATGCCAGCGAGAGGAACTACTTATGCAGGCTTTGCATTGAGACAACTCATGGAGGAGCATCAAGAAAAACAGAAAGAGCATCAAGAAAAAACAGAAGGGACTGCATATGGTGTTTACTGATGTGGACAAGGCCTATGATGGAGTGCCACGTCAAGAGGTCTGGAGGTGCACAAGGGGAGAAAGGAGGACCAAAGACGTCCACGATATGTATGAGGGAGTGGAAAGCAGTGTTGGGGTAACTGACAAGATCCAAGTAAGTGAAGGTCTGCACCAAAGATCTTTCTTCAAACCCTTACCTCGATGATCGGGTTATGGATGGGTTGACTTGTGGGATAAAAGACCAAATCCCCCTGGTGCAGGCTTTGTGTTGATGACATTGCGTTGTGTAACACCAGAAAAGCAGAAGTGGAGAGGGAGTTGGGAGAATGGAGAAGGGCTTTGGAAGATAGAAGATAAATATAACGAAGATGGAATATATGAGGATTCAGAAGTTAGCCTGTAGGGACAGCAATAGAAAAGAATGGAGAAGTTGAAATATCTGGGGTTTCAGTGTTAGCCAGAGATGGAGAACATGATGCAGAGATAACCCAGACAGTGCAGTGTGGATGGAACAACTAGAAGAAGGGATCTGGAGGATTATAGGTAAGGCTTTTAAGACAGTGATAAGACCAGCAATGATCTATGGAGCGCAGACACGTGATATGGTTATGGGTGAGTTGAATCAGGGGATAAAAGATCAATAATCCCAACAGTGCAGGTTTGTTGGTGACATTGTGTTGTGTAGCACCAGAAAACAAGAAAGCATGTAATCTTTGTATGCAAAATTCTTTATTTCAAGTATTCCCCCCCTTGGGACTTTTTACATTTTATTGTTATACAGCAATTAACACCCTTCGACACGCACTGGGGCAGCGGAGAGTGAAGCAGCCGGGATGAGGATCAGCACCTCCAAGTCCAAGGTCACGCTTCTTGGCCAGAGTTAGGGTGGGGTGCCCCCCTTGAAGTCCTTACCTTCCCTCATTTGTTGCATCATGGGATAAAAGACCGATCCCAACAGTGCAGGTTTGTTGGTGACATTGCGTTGTGTAGCACCAGAAAACAGAAAGTATATGTAATCATGAAAAAATTCCAACACCGTATTTGGTCTCCCTAAGTGCAAAAAATATTATTTTAATATAAAGCTTGATTAAAAATTGGCCCTAGTGTGTGCTTGGTGTGTGGGGGTGTGTTTGTGTGTGTCCTGCGGTGGGTTGGCACCCTGCCCGGGATTGGTTCCCTGCCTTGTGCCCTGTGTTGGCTGGGATTGGCTCCAGCAGACCCCCGTGACCCTGTGTTCGGATTCAGCGGGTTGGAAAATGGATGGATGGATGGATACATGATTATGCATCGATATTATTAATTAGTTATGATGAGAAACAATGAGATATGATATCTGAGAAACATCGAGCAACTGGATGTGGTTCTGATGACCTTTTCCTCTATTTCAGTATATACTAGGAAAGTCGAGGGGAACGCACTCCTGATTTTTTACAGTGTACTTCTGATATTTGTGGGGAGGTTCAATTGAGTTTCTACTTACATAAAATTCCTTATTCAAGTATTCCCCCCCTTGGAACTTTTTACATTCTATTGTTATACTATATTGTTATACTATATATTCTATTGCGTCTCGGGAACTGCAGGTCTGACATTGTGGTCAGCAACACAGGAGCGCCGGGTGGAATTGAAGAGTCACATAGTTTGGGGGAGGAACGATCTTCTCAGTCTGTCAGTGGAGCAGGACGGTGACAGCAGTCTGTCGCTGAAGCTGCTCCTCTGTCTGGAGATGATCCTGTTCAGTGGATGCAGTGGATTCTCCATGATTGACAGGAGTCTGCTCAGCGCCCGTTGCTCTGCCATGGATGTCAAACTGTCCAGCTCCGTGCCTACAATAGAGCCTGCCTTCCTCACCTCATCAAGGACTTTGTTAAATGGTGTGACTCAAACCACCTACAACTGAACACCAGCAAAACCAAGGAACTGGTGGTGGATTTTAGGAGGCCCAGGCCCCTCATGGACCCCGTGATCGTCAGAGGTGACTGTGTGCAGAGGGTGCAGACCTATAAATACCTGGGAGTGCAGCTGGATGATAAATTAGACTGGACTGCCAATACTGATGCTCTGTGCAAGAGAGGACAGAGCCGACTATACTTCCTTAGAAGGCTGGCGTCCTTCAACATCTGTAATAAGATGCTGCAGATGTTCTATCAGACGGTTGTGGCGAGCGACCTCTTCTACGTGGTGGTATGCTGGGGAGGCAGCATAAAGAAGAGGGACGCCTCATGCCTGGACAAACTGGTGAGGAAGGCAGGCTCTATTGTAGGCACGGAGCTGGACAATCTGACCGACGGGCACTGAGCAGACTCCTATCAATCATGGAGAATCCATTGCATCCACTGAACAGGATCATCTCCAGACAGAGGAGCAGCTTCAGCGACAGACTGCTGTCACCGTCCTGCTCCACTGACAGACTGAGGAGATCATTCCTCCATCACACTATGCGACTCTTCAATTCCACTCGGGGGGGGGGGGGGGGGGGGGGGTTAAACGTTAATATTATACAAAGTTACTGTCTGTTTTACCTGCATTTTTTATCACTCTTTAATTTTTTTTTTATCAGTATACTGCTGCTGGAGTATGTGAATTTCCCCTTGGGATTAATAAAGTATCTATCTATCTATCTATCTATCTATCTATCTATCTATCTATCTATCTAGTAGCCACTGGGGGGCCTCATAAAGGACTCAGTCAGGGTCACACTGTGAGTAGGTAACCACCAGGGGGCCACATTAGTCACACGATTAGCAGGTAATAATCAAGTGCTGTACAGTCCTGTGCCTTGGCCACTAGGGGGCCACATTGATCAATAAAAGAAAGCCTCTTTCAACCTCCAGTACACTTCGACATGCAATATGAACGCTCATGAAATTTCAAGCAGCACTGCAGGCACAACTGGACGGATTCCGTGTTTCTCCAGCGTGTGCACTGAAAGGTTTATTGATTCACAGAAAGTCACTGATAAGGTTTGAACATGCAGACTTTGAAGTCTAACCACTAGGGGGCCACATTGGCGTTTCTATCCATCCATCCGTTTCCCAAACCTGTTTTTACAAAGCAGGGTCATGTGGAAGCTGGAGTCGGTCCCAGAACACATCAGAAGCAAGTCAGAAACAATCCCTGGAGAAGGCGCCAGTCACACTGGCATTTACACTGGCATGACTAATTCATATGTATAGTAAGTATATGTCAGCCAAGCACTTTTTCCCCCCAGCACTGTCTTTTCTATTTAAGATACAGTGCAGTCTTTTCCATATTTGTACATTATGAGCTGGGGCAGGTTAAGGGACTCAGGGGTCTCAAAGGATGACTGGCAGCCTCGTGTTTTGCAGGTACGCGGAGTCTTACTAATAATCATCCTGTACATAGATATTACTGAATATAGTGATATCTACAAGTTTTCTGGGGGCAAATCTAGCAGGGAAATTTCATGACTTGCGCAAAGGTGGCATCCCAGGACAGTGCTGCGTTTAAAGTCACCCGAGGTCTTCAGGATGACACAATGTTTGTGAATGGAGATGGCATGGCTGTACGTCTAATGCACCTGTGAACAATAAAACACCTGAACTCCATGGAGGGGGGGACATGATGCTGACACAAGTTCAGCCCAACACACAGGCTTTTACGGAGTTGTGGGAAATGTGGGAAACTCTTCCCAAACGTTTCCCATCTGCACACAATATACAGGCACAATGAAATAAGGCACACAGAAATTCTCCTTCTTCTTCTCTATGTCTCCACTCTTCCTCCAGCAAGCTTTGGCACTCTTCCTCCCGACTCTGGTTCCTGGAATTGAAGACAACGGGTTTCTTTTAACGCTGCACCCAGGAGTATTTCTGGTGGTCTGTGAGCGTGGTCTGGAAGCCCAAATAAACAGCGCTCCGCAGTGTCTGCAGCAAGGCAGCACCTACTGGAACCCAACAGGGCTGTGCCAAACTCCAACTCCCATGAAGCCTTGTGGGGAACTAAGGCAACACTGTCAACCCAGGGGGGGCTGCCATCTAGTGGTCCGGGGGAGATAATTCCCTGTGCATGCTCTCTCACCTGATCCTTCCTTAACAAAGGCATCCTGGCCACATAAGGGTCCTGGCCCTCCGCCACACCATATAGTGGCCCACATAGTGTAAGAAACCAACATGTGACCCAGGCTTCCATGACGGACATGAGGGTAATAAAAACGTCGCACTGAATCACAGTGCATGATGGGTTCTTAAATTCATGAAGCTCTGAATTCTTTGTGTCTTCTGTGGCAGATGACCAGGGACCTTGCCCCTTCCGGAACGCCTGGAAAGTGGAAGGACCGGGAGAGGGGCAATACCTTCCCCGGGACACGAGAGGGCAGCCCCCCCTGGTTTGCATCGGGGACACAGGACAGGAGCTTGGAAAGCACAATCCTGTTGGAGACCATGGTCACCACCAGGGGGCGCTTGGACAATCCTGGAAGCCTTGGACTGCAGGAAGTGCTGCTGGAAGTAGAACCCGGGGGTACCGGAAGTGATTCTGGGTGCCCATGCAGCACTTCCGCCACACCAGGAAGTGCTGCAGGAAGAGCGTCAGGGAGCACATTGGCACATATAAAAGTCAATGTGTGTGTCTTATTTATGTTCCAGCATCACTTCCGAACGGCTGGAGCGATTTTCATGAAACTTGGTACACATGTTTCTCATTGGTCGACTAGAAATACTGTAGGGTGAAATCAACCCTAACCCACCCCCCTTTCTGGGTAGGGTGGGGGGTGATCGTGTGGTCTTGTATGCATGTCATCATCCAGCTGACACTCGGAATGACCACCAGAGGGCGACTGCCAGCATTCTTCATGTCTGAGTGCCACAGCGCCCCTGCTGCTTTTGAAATTAAATAGAGTAAGCCAGTTACGAGCGTCAACTGGATGATAACATACATACAAGACCGCAAGACAAGCACATTAGTGAGTCTTCATTGTTTGTTCATTAATTTTTAAAGTTGCGTTTTTTTTTTAATTATATTTTTCTCAAACAATTAAAAAAAAAAAAACACTTTATTTTCCTCCGGGGCAATGCCGGGTATTTCAGTTAGTGTTAGTTAAAGCAGAGCAAAAGTTCAAATCATATAAAGGAAGTCAAAACTTGGAAAAGAACCAATTTGTTGCATAACGGGAATGTGAATGGTGCACGATGGGCAAGAAAAAGGTCAGTGGCTTGCTGCTATGGTTTGTATATACTGTACCTCAGACTGAAAGATCTAGGGCTGGGCACCAGAGATCAGGGGTTCCCCACGCCACTTCCCAACGCCACGGTCTGTTTGAAAACCTGTCCATCACCTGACTGAATTTGCCATCATTACTTCATACCATGTGCAGGTGTCCAAAAAGTATTTATTAATCGATTCCCACCAGTATCTAAGTCGGAATCAGGTGGACCCACACATAAGATTCTTAAAATGGATGATTTGCATATATTGATCATCATATGTGGGGTGGGGGTAATAAAGACGATATTGACGCCTTGCTGGATCAACTGTGTGAATCTGACTGGTCGAGAAACGGCGACGTTTACAGATTGTTTTTGCAAAACGAAGTGGAACGTCTTCTTGAAGACTCGATTTCACCGGAATTGTGGGCTAAATCAGTGCCAGTCAACGTACTTGTGGAGCCATAGGCAAAGTTCAACCCTGATGCCAACTCCCAACTCTATCTACTGTACTGTCTAAGGTCTGTATATGTGTGAGTCCAGTCCCTCGGAGCAATTTGATTGGCCCATTTGGCTTTGGTGACTCGACTGAAAGAGGAAATGCGAGTGTGAGACGCAGAGGTCCGGACGCACGTGGATACCGAATAAGAGGATGAGTCGTGTAGGAGGACCATCTCTCAGGTTGGTTGAAAAAGTGAGGAGGAGAAAAGGCATAGGAGACTCGCTGAGAGAAGCCCCTTCAACAGCAGAAAGTATTAAAGGGGAGGAGAGGCAAGGAAGGCGCCTTGAAAATAATAAGAGTCTGCAGAGCTGGCTTTAGGGGAGCATAAGAATTTGATAAACGAGAGGAGACCATTCAGTCCATCAAACTCAGCTGTCCCAACATCTCGTTCACGTTCTTCTTAAGGGCTGTCAAGGTTTTCTGCTTCAACTACACGTCTTGCTATTTTGTCCCAGAGCCCCACAACCCTTTACGTAAGGAATGTGCTTGAGGGAGGATGAGTGCCAGTCAAGAGAGGTCCAGACGCACGTGGATACGGAACGAGAAGATAAGTCGTGTAGGAGGCCTGTCTCTTGGGTTGGTGAAAAAGCGAGGAAGAGGAAAAGCATAGGAGGTTCGCTGAGAGAAACCCCTTCGAAGACAGGAAGTATAAAAGGGGATGAGAGGTAAGGAAGGCGCCTCGAAAATAATAACAGAGTGAAAGATCTGGCTTTAGGGGAACATAACAAATTTGATAAACGAGAGGAGACCATTCAGTCCATCAAGCTCAGCTGTCCCAATGTCTCGTTCGCATTCTTCTTAAGGGCTGTCAAGGGTTTCTGCTTCAACTCCACATCTCGGATATTTTGTCCCAGAGCCCCACAACCATTCAAGTAAGGAATGCGCTCGAAGGAGGGAGTGTGCCGGTCAAGAGAGGATACAAGGAAAGACGAGTCGTTCAGGAGGATCGTTTCTCTGGTGGTGACACTGTCACACAGAGCTCCAAGCTGGAGGAAATGATGTGGCCCAAACATGTAATCTGATTGGCTATTCAGCTAGACACTTCTCAAATAAATCAGTGCAAGTGTTAAGAGTTACCCCCCAGGACCAACATTGCAGATTTGAACATTTCCTAACAAAACATTCCTTTAAATGTGGGGTTAAGAATTCAGTGCGCGTTACATACACATTCCCACATGAAGAGTGTGAAGGTTGGTGGCTTTGTCATTGGTGACCATTGCACATGGCGCTATATTCCCCTCCGGGGCAGACGGTTTGTTCTGCCTGCGCTGCAGCTGGGCTGTGACCTTTTGAAATGGCTCTGCATTACTGAGCTCAACTGTTACACGGCTCCTGGGCTTAAGGCCAACCGCTGCATTTTTGGTTAAAGAAGAAGCTCATTCAGACTTCTCTTTTAGTGAAACACAAGACTAGTGTATTAACTGTTCCAGAACATTACCAAGTATTTGTTTCCTTTGTCTCTGCCCTCAATTTAAATCTGATATTTTAAACACTCAGCCTCCTTGCATGTGTGTAATAAAGCAACTTCACCTGATTTTGTGATTGTTTAAAGTCTTTTCACCCACAGGTGCTGTCAAAGTATTGTGAAAACGGCACGTGATTTGATTCTACTTTCATAAGAGGCTGGGCACCTGTTGGTCCTCTTGACCAGTGTTAACCACAAGTGTCTCTCCGGCTTGGCATTCTACTTAAGGAGATATAAGCCTAAGTGTCTCTTCAGCTTGGCATTCTGTGTAAAGCTGGTTAAGCTTGAGCATCGCTCAGGCCTGGCATTCTAAGTAAAGACAGATTTAGGCTTGGCATTCTGTGTAAAGATGGATAATCCAGTATGTCTCTTAGGCTTGGCATTCTATGTAAGGACGGAGAAGCCCGTGTCTCTCTCAGGCTTGGCATTCTGTGTAAGGACAGATAGGTCCGAGTGTCTCTCTGGCTTGGCATTCTGTGTAAGGAGATATAAGCCTAAGTGTTTCTTCAACTTGGCATTCAGTGTAAAGCTGGTTAAGCTTGAGCATCACTCAGGCTTGGCATTCTAAGTAAAGACAGATTTAGGCTTGGCATTCTGTGTAAAGATGGATAATCCAGTATGTCTCTTAGGCTTAGCATTCTACGTAAGGACGGAGTAGCCCGTGTCTCTCTCTGGCTTGGCATTCTGTGTAAGGAGATATAAGCCTAAGTGTTTCTCCAGCTTGGCATTCAGTGTAAAGCTGGTTAAGGTTGAGCATCGCTCAGGCTTGGCATTCTATGTAAAGACGGATAAGCCAGTGTGTCTCTTAGGCTTGGCATTCTATCTAAAGACGGAGAAGCCTGAGTGTCTTTCTCATGTCTTCTGTGTAAAGATGGGTTAAGTCTGAGCATCTCTTGGGTTTGGCATTCTAAGTATAGATGGATAAGCCCCTGTATCTCTCAGCTTGGACTTCTCTGTAAAGCTGGATAAGCCAGAGTGTCTCTTAGGCTTGGCATTCTATCTAAGGACGGAGAACCCTGTGTATCTCTTAAGCTTAGCATTCTGTGTAAGGACCAATAGGCCCGAATGTTTGTCTGGCTTGGCATTCTGTGTAAGGACGGAGAAGCCAGTGTCTCTCTCAGGCCTTCTATGTAAAGTTGGTTAAGCTTGAGCATCACTCAGGCTTGGCATTCTGTGTAAAGACAGGTTAAGTCTGAGCATGTCTTGGGTTTGGCATTCTAAGTAAAGATGGAAAAGCCCGTGCATCTCTCAGCTTGGACTTCTCTGTAAAGTTGGATAACCTTGAGTGTCTCTCTGGCTTGGCATTCTGTGTAAGGAGATATAAGCCTAAGTGTTTCTTCAGCTTGGCATTCAGTGTAAAACTGGTTAAGCTTGAGCATCGCTCAGGCTTGGCATTCTAAGTAAAGATAGATAATCCAGTGTGTCTCTTAGGCTTGGCATTCTATGTAAGGACGGAGAAGCCTGTGTCTCTCTCAGGCTTGGCATTCTGTGTAAAGATGGATAAGTCAGTGGGTCCCTTAGGCTTAAGATTCTGTGTAAGGACAGATAGGTCCGAGTGTCTCTCTGACTTGGCATTCTGTGTAAGGAGATATAAGCCTACGTGTTTCTTTAGGTTGGCATTCAGTGTAAAGCTGGTTAAGCTTGAGCATCGCTCAGGCTTGGCATTCTATGTAAAGACGGATAAGCCAGTGTGTCTCTTAGGCTTGGCATTCTATCTAAGGATGGAGAACCCTGTGTATCTCTTAAGCTTAGCATTCTGTGTAAGGACCAATGGGCCTGAATGTTTGTCTGGCTTGGCATTCTGTGTAAGGACGGAGAAGCCAGTGTCTCTCTCAGGCCTTCTATGTAAAGCTGGTTAAGCTTGAGCATCACTCAGGCTTGGCATTCTGTGTAAAGACAGGTTAAGTCTGAGCATCTCTTGGGTTTGGCATTCTAAGTAAAGATGGAAAAGCCTGTGCATCTCTCAGCTTGGACTTCTCTGTAAAGTTGGGTAATCTTGAGTGTCTCTTAGGCATGGCATTCTGTTCAAGGATGGAGAAGCCCGTGTCTCTCTCAGCTTGGACTTCTAAGCAAAGCTGGATAAAAGCTTGAGCGTCTCTCAGGCTTGGCATTCAATCTGAGGATGGATACGTCAAGTGTCTCCCTGGCTTGGCATTCTCAAGCCTCAACAGACTCAAGCTAGGGAGGGGACACTGGCACACACGTGCTCCTGCTGCTCTTCCCTGCTGTCAACACTTTTCGTAAAACTTGCCTTAATTCTACACTTTCTTACGCTTGTTTTATTTCGTCTGAGGTGGGTTGCCACCCTGCCCAGGATTGGTTCCTGCCTTGTGCCCTGTGTTGGCTGGGATTGGTTCCAGCAGACCCCCGTGACCCTGTGTTTGGATTCAGCGGGTTGGAAAATGGATGGATGGATGTTTTATTTTGTTTATTGTACGTATAGTCCGTGGATGCAGCTGACTCGAATTGTATGGATTTGGTTAATATTTACAGATTTTATGGACTCTACTTTGACTGGGAACAACTGAACCTGTGGATCACAGGACGAGAACTATGAACATTTCTTTGTACCTGTCGATCTAGGACCTCGGGATGATCTGTCTCCTTGATTATATTTGCTATCCTGGTCTGCTCCCGATACACTTTACTGTACTCTACGACTAAGAACTGATCTGATGTTCATACCAACCTGGCCACTGGCTCCGGGGTGATCACGCCTGTAATACCCAACGTTACTGTTTACGACTGTGTTATGGTGTATAAAATCTGTAGATTTTGGTTTAATTTTCCATTATATTTTGGTCAAGATAAAACAACAGATGAACTACAATTAAGACAAATCAAAGCAGGTGTTCTTACACCTCACTTTCAAACAGCTGTTTCCAACATTGAAAGGAAGACATTCTGAATGCTCAATTATTTTACAATCTGGGAAAGGATGCTGAGCTGATACCTCAGGCTATTGATTACTTTAACAATTGAGTTTATGGCCTGGGAAAGGGAAACTGAGGCAATATCAAAGAACTTTATTATCTGGGAAAGAGTTTGAGCAAAACTCATCAATCACATTGACAGACAGCCAATCAGGTGCATGTGTTGTGAAACCAAGGCATCCATCCATCCATCCATTTGCCAACCCGCTGAATCCGAACACAGGGTCACGGGGGTCTGCTGGAGCCAATCCCAGCCAACACAGGGCACAAGGCAGGGAACCAATCCCGGGCAGGATGCCAACCCACCGCAGGAAACCAAGGCATGATATTTCATAATAACTATGCCTTGGTTTGGAAGAGGAGCAGAAGGAGGAGAAGAAAGAAGAAGAGAAGACGAAAGAGAAGAAGGAGAAGAAGAGGAACAGACCAAGACGGCACTGGTCGTCAGAAAGGCATCATGAACATCAATTGCTAAATCAAACGCTTCCCTGGGACATTCATCCTTGTCATCTGTAACTTTTTCGTAAGCTTTTCCTAAAGACTATATATATATTCAGACTTTTCTATCAGTACCTATTTTCTATTATTCTTTGTTCCAGTGGTATTATTATTATTCTTGTAATAAATACCATGTTGCTTTTAACTTTCTATGCTTTGTCTTAAGTCAAAGTCAAAGTGAACTTTATTGCCATCTCAACCATATACAAGTATACAGATGGACGAAATTGCGAATGTCTAGAGTGATTGAATTAATAAGTTAGATTTCTTTGAGCACAGGGGTAGCCAGATTTTTGCCATTATTTCTGTGCTGCGAGGTTTATAAGGCTGAGAGTGAGAACGCCACTCTAAAGAAGGGACAGTACGAGGAAGAAGAAGGTATTCTTGGCTGATAAATGGTCTATAGTCAAGAGTGCTGAGTCTTTGTATGTTTAAATGTATTCTTGTAGACCAATAGTAATATTTAGGTCTGAGATATCACTAAAACATCGTGTCATGATCGTGAACATGTTGTTCGTGCCGATAATAAGTAAGTCTCTTGAAGTGCTGAGTGACAGGCTGATGTGTGGTTTAAAGTGCTAAGGGTTAATCAGCGTGTGTGTCATTCATGGGGCACTGTTGTGGTTAGGGTCTGTGTGTGTGTAGATAGATAGATAGATAGATAGATAGATAGATAGATAGATAGATAGATAGATAGATAGATAGATAGATAGATAGATAGATAGATAGATAGATAGAGTGATCCCTCGCTATATCGCGCTTCGTCTTTCGCGGCTTCACTCCATCGCGGATTTTAAATGTAAGCATATGTGAATATATATCGCGGATTTTTCACTGCTTCGCGGATGTCTGCGGTCTTCAGTACGTGTGCTTCCTCAGTTGATTTGCCCATTTGAATTCAAACAAGGGACGCTATTGGCGGATGGCTGAGAAGCTACCCAATCAGAGCACGCAGTTAAGTTCCTGTGTGCTGCTGATTGGCTCAGCGACGGAGTGCTGCATTAACCAGGAAGTCTCATCTCACTCATTCAGCATTAATGCACTTTACTGCTAATGCTTCAGGATTGCAGAAAAGGTAAAAATTTTGGATATGTTGAAGGAAGGAAACAGCTACACCGCTGCAGGACACAATTACAGCATCAATGAGTCCACGATTCTTTTTATTTAAAAAGGAGGAAAAGCATATAAGATCTACGGCCACAGTGTCCTTTAATCAGGGCGCAAAACGAGTTGTAAGTGGACGTGATAAGGCAGTAGTCTGGATGGAATCTGCTTTAGGGATTTGGATTGAAGAGTACTGGAAGAAGAACAACGGCGGCGCTACACAGTCGCCTGAAGAGGCTCCTTTAGAAGAGCTGTAACGCTATCCTTTGTTGTGCAGTAAAATTAAACTCATCGTTATCGGACAAGTCGTTGTGTCATTGTTGGTGAGTAACCATAATTAATTATTTACGTTCAGTACTTATTACATGTACATAGTTTAGTGTCGCTGTACACACATTTTACTGTATACAATTTTTCTTGCATTGTACGTATTTATTGCGGGTGGCCTGTCTGTTGTAATGGCTGTAACGTATGTGATATCGGAGACGCTCGATATCTTTAAAATAATATTTAGGTTTTACTGTATGTAAACTGTGTTTACATACATAATTTCAACGAATCTTACCTAATATCTAAGAGAATACAAAGGGTTTATGCTGTATAACTGTGCGTGAAATGTTTATAATAGTGTGGGAGAGTTCATAAGGGCTTAAAATATATAAAAATAACCATATAAACATATGGTTTCTACTTCGCGGATTTTCTTATTTCGCGGGTGGCTCTGGAACGCAACCCCCGCGATGGAGGAGGGATTACTGTAGATAGATAGATAGATAGATAGATAGATAGATAGATAGATAGATAGATAGATAGATAGATAGATGAAAGGCACTATATGATAGATAGATAGATAGATAGATAGATAGATAGATAGATAGATACTTTATTAATCCCAAGGGGAAATTCACATACTCCAGCAGCAGCATACTGATACAAAAAAAAAATATTAAATTAAAGATTGATAACAATGCAGGAAAAAAAAAAGACAATAACTTAACATAATGTTAACGTTTAACCCCTCGTGGAGATGACATTGTTTAGTGGATACAGTGGATTCTCCATGATTGACAGGAGTCTGCTCAGTGCCCGTCGCTCTACCACGGATGTCAGACTGTCCAGCTCCGTGCCTACAATAGAGCCTGCCTTCCTCACCAGCTTGTCAAGGCGTGAGGCGTCCTTCTTTATGCTGCCTCCCCAGAACACCATCGCGTAGAAGAGGGCGCTCGCCACAACTGTCTGATAGAACATCTACAGCATCTTATTGCAGATGTTGAAGGATGCCAGCCTTCTAAGGAAGTATAGTCGGCTCTGTCCTTTCTTACACAGAGCATCAGTATTGGCAGTCCAGTCTAATTTATCATCCAGCTGCACTCCCAGGTATTTATACGTCTGCACCATCTGCACACAGTCACCTCTGATTATCATGTTTATCTATGTGTGTGTGTGTTCATTTTAAAGTGCAACAGTAGACCAACCCGATAACGAACCTGACGAGAACATTTACCCTTGAGAAAACAGGTAAAGGGTAAGTAGAGGGAAATACTATGATAATACAGACTGTATGCTGGAACTTCCAAATCCTGCTACCTCCTCCTGCTAAGCTTTCTGCTGCTTTGCTATCGCCACTCACCTATGCTACCACACCCACCTGTCCTACCGGCTCTGCTGCTATCAGATAAGCATTACTCACTATCATCTTATAATACTCCTTCTTATTAAACAGTTTGTCCAGAGCAAATGGTCTGACTGGAACATTCTAAAAGACATCAGGATTTCGCGGCGCCCGAAATATGTACATCGCGGGTCAGGTCGCCACCACCGCCAGGCTGTGAATGAAAAGACCACCGGCAGCATTTGCTCAGGAATAAGCCGTCCTTCTCATGGCTCTGAAAATAGAAGTGTCAGTGTGCCGAATTTACATTATGTGAAAATAGACTCCGATCACGGCTCTGTGCAAAAAAGAAGCCTCATGAACTAATATTGCACTGTTTAACTCGAGGTCTCTTAATGGCAAAGCATTAGTGCTGTCAGAACTCATCACTGACACCAAACTTGATATTCTGTGTCTAACGGAGACTTGGCAAAAACCCGAACGAATTTACGTTTCTCACGGAGGCGACCCCACCTGGATTCACTTTCCACACAGAGCCCCGCAGCTCAAGGCAAGGTGGAGGACTTGCAGTAATTGTCAGAGTAGACTTAAACATCAAACGAATCCCGATTGACTGTCCATTGTCTTTTGAGTGTCTGGCTCTTAAACTAATAACGGAATCGGGTCCCGTCTCACTCATTGTTCTTTATCGTCCCCCAAAACACAATGCATCCTTCTTATCCGATCTGATTGAACTTTTGACCCACCTAAGCTCTTACTCTCAGAGAATTATCCTTCTCGGTGATTTCAACATCCATATTGATACCCCCACATCTAAACTGAGAAATGAATTCCTATCCTTACTGGACTGTTGACTTGACACAACATGTTGATTTTCCCACCCACTCTGGTGGTCATATATTGGATCTGATCTGTATTTCTGGACTATCTGTTGCCAACATTTACAGCACTGATTTGGGACTCTCTGACCATAAAGCAGTACTTCTCAGTGTCTCATTATCTCTCCCTCCTCTTACCTGTAAATGACAGATTTCTTACAGAAACCTTAAAAATATCTGTCCCTCTATCCTTTCTGGATCCATTTCTGATCTTTTACTGTCTTCACCTATTTCATCAGTCTTGCTGACCACTAGAACTCAGCCCTTCACTCAGCATTAGATTAAACAGCTCCTTTAAAACATAAGGAGGTTTCCTTTAAACGTTCAGCTCCTTGGTATAACTCAGAATTGCGATCTACGAAAGCAGCTGGCCGACGCCTTGAGAGAATGTCACGTAAGACTGGCCTCACCGTGCACATCCAGGCTTTCTCTGACCACCAAAGAGCTTACAGAGAAGCACTAACCGCTGCCAAGAACATCCATTATGGCAGAATAATAGAAAGTGGCCACAATAACCCAAAGGTTTTGTTCTCTGTAGTTAATAAACTACACGAACCCGCATCTGGCCCAACTACTTCTTCTACTGAAGTCGATGAGAAATTCCTCCAATTTTCCCGTAACAAAATTAAAGATCTAAATAATTCAACTAACATAAATCCATCATCTGTTTATATCTCTCCCTGTTCTCCCACTCCATCCAGCTCCTTCTTTAAGTTCTCACCAGTCACATCTGCGTCTGTTAATAACCTGCTTTGTAAGATGAGGCCGACTACTTGTGTACTGGACCTCATCACCACCACACTACTTAAATCCTGCCTTCATGCCATAATCCCGAATGTTACAACAATAATAAACTCATCGCTTGACACCGGCTCTGTGCCGCTCACTTTTAAAATTGCTTCTGTAACCCCAATGTTAAAAAAGTCTGGTCTTGATGCTGACAATCTTAACAATTTTCGGCTTATTTCCCACTTACCTTTCCTGTCAAAAGTTCTTGAGCGTGTTGTAGCTTCCCAGCTCACCAATTACTTAACCTCTAATAATTTGATGGAACCCTTTCAGTCTGGTGTCAGGGTGCAGCACAGCTGTGAAACTGCTCTGCTACGGGTAACCAATGATTTGCTTAAGGCAGCAGACTCTGGACAAACTAGCATATTAATTCTGTTAGACCTCAGTGCAGCATTTGACACTCAGGTCAGACATGACATTCTACTGTCCAGAATGGAGAACATGCTGGGTATCTGGCACTGCCCTCCAGTGGTTCAGGTTCTATCTGACTGATAGGCAAGAGTTTGTTAGTCTTGGCAAGAGCAGATCCAGCACAGTGCCAGTCACACAAGGAGCTCCTCAGGGCTCTGTCCTCGGTCCTCTTCTCGTCTCTATTTATACAGTGCATCCGGAAAGTATTCACAGCACATCACTTGTTCCACATTTTCTTATGTTACAGCCTTATTCCAAAATGGATTAAATTCATTTTTTTCCTCAGAATTCTACACACAACACCCCATAATGACAACGTGAAAAAAGTTTACTTGAGGTTTTTGCAAATTTATTAAAAATAAAAAAATTGAGAAAGCACATGTACATAAGTATTCACAGCCTTTGCCATGAAGCTCAAAATTGAGCTCAGGTGCATCCTGTTTCCCCTGATCATCCTTGAGATGTTTCTGCAGCTTCATTGGAGTCCACCTGTGGTAAATTCAGTTGACTGGACATGATTTGGAAAGGCACACACCTGTCTATAGAAGGTCCCACAGTTGACAGTTCATGTCAGAGCACAAACCAAGCATGAAGTCAAAGGAATTGTCTGTAGACCTCCGAAACAGGATTGTCTCGAGGCACAAATCTGGGGAAGGTTACAGAAAAATTTCTGCTGCTTTGATGGTCCCAATGAGCACAGTGGCCTTCATCATCCGTAAGTGGAAGAAGTTCGAAACCACCAGGACTCTTCCTAGAGCTGGCCGTCCATCTAAACTGAGCGATCGAGGGAGAAAGGCCTTAGTCAGGGAGGTGACCAAGAACCTGATGGTCACTCTGTCAGAGCTCCAGAGTTCCTCTGTGGAGAGAGGAGAACCTTCCAGAAGGACAACCATCTCTGCAGCAATCCACCAATCAGGCCTGTATGGTAGAGTGGCCAGACGGAAGCCACTCCTTAGTAAAAGGCACATGGCAGCCCGCCTGGAGTTTGCCAAAAGGCACCTGAAGGACTCTCAGACCATGAGAAAGAAAATTCTCTGGTCTGATGAAACAAAGATTGAACTCTTTGGTGTGAATGCCAGGCGTCACGTTTGGAGGAAACCTGGCACCATCCCTACAGTGAAGCATGGTGGTGGCAGCATCATGCTGTGGGGATGTTTTTCAGCGGCAGGGACTGGGAGACTAGTCAGGATAAAGGGAAAGATGACTGCAGCAATGTACAGAGACATCCTGGATGAAAACCTGCTCCAGAGCGCTCTTGACCTCAGACTGGGGCGACGGTTCATCTTTCAGCAGGACAACGACCCTAAGCACACAGCCAAGATATCAAAGGAGTGGCTTCAGGACAACTCTGTGAATGTCCTTGAGTGGCCCAGCCAGAGCCCAGACTTGAATCCGATTGAACATCTCTGGAGAGATCTTAAAATGGCTGTGCACCGACGCTTCCCATCCAACCTGATGGAGCTTGAGAGGTGCTGCAAAGAGGAATGGGCGAAACTGGCCAAGGATAGTTGTGCCAAGCTTGTGGCATCATATTCAACAAGACTTGAGGCTGTAATTGCTGCCAAAGGGGCATCGACAAAGTACTGAGCAAAGGCTGTGAATACTTATGGACATGGGATTTCTCAATGTTTTTATTTGTAATAAATTTGCAAAAAACACAAGTGAACTTTTTTCACGTTGTCATTATAGGGTGTTGTGAGTAGAATTCTGAGGAAAAAAATGAATTTAACACATTTTGGAATAAGGCTGGAACATAACAAAATGTGGAAAAAGTGATGCGCTGGGAATACTTTCTGGATGCACTATATGCTTCCCCTTGGCCATATTATCTGTAGCTATGGACTGGGTTATCATTTTTATGCAGATGATACTCAACTCTACTTCAATGTTAAAAGTGGAACTTCATCAGAGCTTTCTCAGCTCACAACCTGCCTCAGTGAAATTAAAACCTGGATGGAGCAGAACACTTTAAAATTAAATTGCAACAAAACTGAACTCCTGCAAATTGGGACTAAAGTGCAACTTAATAAAATGAGCTCCTTCTCAGTCTATCTTGGCGGTGATCTCATCAGACCTGCCTCTACTGTAAAGAGTCTTGGTGTCATTTTTGATTCCTCCCTCTCTTATTCCGCCCAACATATATCACATTAAGAAACTTTCTTACTTTCACCTCCTTAACATATCCCGTGTTCGCTCCTTCCTCTTCTTCTCCAATGCTGAGAAACTTGTCCATGCTTTTATCACATCCCACATCGATTATTGTAATTCCCTACTGGCAGGTCCCCCTTCTAATCTTATATCACAGCTCCAGCTTATTCAAAACTCAGCTGCAAGGACTTACACAAACCAGCAGCAGCGAGCACATCACACCCATCCTGCTCCGTCTTCACTGGCTCCCTGTGTCTTACAGGACTGAATATAAAATTCTACTAATAACCTACAAAGCCTTAAATAACCTCACGCCAAACTACATGAGTGACCTTCTCCATCACTACGTGCCTGTCTGCCCACTAAGGTCCTCTGATTCTGGCAATCTTGTTGTGCCCCTCACTAATCTACACTCCATGGGTGACAGGACCTTCAGTTGTATAGCGCCCAGACTCTGGAATGACCTACTGAAATTAATGAGGTCAGCTGACTCCATGAATTCTTTTTAAAAAACAACTCAAAACTCATCTGTTCAGGAAGGCTTTTAGCTCGACTTGACTTTATTACCCTTCTCTCAGTTTACCTCCATGTCAAGATGCTCATGACACCAGTGTGTGAGTGCGAGACCATCAATTATGTTGTCTGTTAGGCTTTATCTCTGAATTTACTGTCGTAATCTTCTTTATTTATTTATCTGGTTTGTACAATGCATTATACTGTATACCCTGACATTCTTTCTTAAACTCTGTGAAGTGCCTTGAGCATGGGAAAGGCGCTATATAAATAAAATGTATTATTATTATTCTATGTAAAAACAGGTTAGGTCTGAGCATCTCTTGGGTTTGGCATTCTAAGTAAAGATGACTAAGCCCGTGTGTCTCTCAGCTTGGCAGTCTCTCTGGCATGTCATTCTATGTAAGGATAGACAAGCCCAAGTGTCTCTCTGGGTTGGCATTCTATGTAAAGATGGATAAGCGTGAGCAATCACTGTAAGGACAGATAAGCCTGAGTATCTTTCAGGGTCACATTGCCCCCAACCCCATTGCCATTGTCTTGTCTCCTCTTTACGCCAGGTTTCTGCCCTAACTGGGGTACTCAACCTTATGCCAGTATCATGTGTGCAAGTATAAACCCCACTAAATGATAGAGCGGAAGTGGAGATCAAGAAAGGTACAGCCAGGAATGACAAGAGGGTTGACATTTTAAAAGCTTTCTTACTTTAACCCTGTCACGCGTGTGCACTTGGGGAAGCAGCTTCATGGGATTTGGTGATGGTGATTACCCGCCAAACCAGGGGTTGGCGCTGTGTGCTAATGCCTTCTTCTATTCTATTCCTCCCTGAGCAGAACAGAAGATTGACAGCCATTCCACCTTCTGACATAACTTCATATTGATTCAGTTGAGGCAGATTCTTTTATCTACTAAAGCATGACCCGCCAAAAGCACTTCTGGGACAACTGGAAGTCCCTGAAAGTAGGAACTAAAAATCCATATTCAGCCCAGTGGCCCCCATGGAACCCAGCAGGCCTGCCCCACTGTACTACAGACCCCAGCATGCCCTGTATGGGAATCCCAACCCTCCCAACCACAGGTATACTGCCATCTGGTGTACTGGGGGAGAAAATGTTCAGCCGTGTTCATCTCCCTCGGTCCTTCCATTGCACTGACCTCCCGGCTGGGTAAGGATCCTTGTTTAACCTCGGTCGGGATGCCAGTCTGTGTGTGCCATCCATTACAATAGAAAGATAGACAGATATGAAAGGCACTATATAATAATTAGATTTCATATAGCACCTTTGTTTAGATGCACTGCACAGCACTCCAGTTCTATTAGTTTTTATCTCATATATCAAATATGTGTGCACGTTTGTCTGAATGTAAAGATATATTTAAAATTGCATCATTATAATATATACAATTGATAGATATGAAAGGCACTATAAGATAGATATTGTGAAAGGCACTATAATACAATAGATAGATAGATAGATAGATAGATAGATAGATAGATAGATAGATAGATAGATAGATAGATAGATAGAAGTCACTATATGATAGATAGATAGATAGATAGATAGATAGATAGATAGATAGATAGATAGATAGATAGATAGATAGATAGATAGAAGTCACTATATGATAGATAGATAGATAGATAGATAGATAGATAGATAGATAGATAGATAGATAGATAGATAGATAGATGAAAGGCACTATATGATAGATAGATAGATAGATAGATAGATAGATAGATAGATAGATAGATAGATAGATGAAAGGCACTATATGATAGATAGATAGATAGATGAAAGGCACTATATAATAGATAGATAGATAGATAGATAGATAGATAGATAGATAGATAGATAGATAGATAGATAGATAGATAGATAGATGAAAGGCACTATATAATAGATAGATAGATAGATAGATGAAAGTCACTATATGATAGATAGATAGACAGATAGATAGATAGATAGATAGATAGATAGATAGATAGATAGATAGATAGATAGATAGATAAAGGCACTATATGATAGATAGATAGATAGATAGATAGATAGATAGATAGATAGATAGATAGATAGATAGATAGATAGATAGATAGATAGATAGATAGATGAAAGGCACTATATGATAGATAGATAGATAGATAGATAGATAGATAGATAGATAGATAGATAGATAGATAGATAGATAGATGAAAGGCACTATATGATAGATAGATAGATATGAAATGCACTATATAATAATTAGATTTCATATAGCACCATTGTTTAGATGCACTGCGCAGTGCTCCAGTTCCATTAGTTTTATCTCATATATCAAATATGTGTGCATGTTTGTCTGAATGTAAAGATATATTTAAAATTGCATCTATATAATATATACTATTGCTAGATATGAAAGGCACTATATGATAGGTAGATAGATATTGTGAAAGGCACTATATAATAGATAGATAGATAGATAGATAGATAGATAGATAGATAGATAGATAGATAGATAGATAGATAGATAGACGTGATATGATCGATAGATATCATTGGTAGGTCCTCCTGGACCCGCCTCTTCCTGTCTGGAACTCACATGACCCAGAAGTCCGTCCATTTTTAAACCAGTTCTATATTGAGCTCTTGTCCATAACATGTTGCACATATTTTGTGCTTTCAACTACTCCCAGCAGGGGGTGCCCCAACTCAATCTGGCCATCTTTAAGTCACTACACTATCGGACTCCTGTCTTTATCTTTGTGAAAAGATTTTGGATTTATTTTCATTATATGGGGTCAAGGATGCGTCTGCTTCTTGTTTTACACCCATTATAGAAATCTACCAATCGGATTCAATGACACTGATGAGGACAATAGAGAAGTAAAAAAAAAAACAAAAAAAACACAAACTGTTACCTCCTAAATTCATTCCAGCTTGGAGACACTTTCGTACTCGGCAGGCAGGGCAGTTTTTCCGTCGTATCTTGTCAATGATGCAGTCATTTCTTCCTGCACAGAGATAATTGTGCTGTCCTACAAAAAAAAAAAAAAAATGTAGAAATGAAGCCAAACCTCTAAAAACATCTGGATATCTCATAGTAGTCAGCAAATGTATCAGTGATGCAATGCAGCGAACGCCATCTGTGTTTCCTATGTTTGTACAGAGGAGGCCAGCAGGGCACTGTTCCGTTTGACAAAATTTTTCTATTTTTTTTTTTAAACATAAAGCAGCGCCTCCTGTCCCTTAAGGGAATAAAGAAAAAAATAAAAGGATAACAGTTTAAATAAAGCAAGAGTCCGGCTATTGTGCAGAGACGTCAGGAAGTATTCCAACCATCCATTTCCTGAATCTGCTTAATCCGACTTCGGCTCACCAAGTTCTGCGGCCTGACCTGACAGCATGAGGAGGACGGCAGGAACGCCAACAGCTCATCATGGAGGGTTACCACACACACACATACATCGGTGGACCTAACAAGCAAATTATGGAATGAACAAAAACATCAGAATGCCTGGAAAAGGGTAACGGGAGAACATGCCGACTCCACATGGACAATGACAAGACTGACAGCGCTGCCCCTCAGTTTTAAACAGCACCAAATGTGAGGGTTAAAGTTAATAACCATCTGCACTTTAATAACAATTATTAGTGTGGTTATAACAATAAGAATTCTTTACATTTATATAGCGCTTTGCATAGGGAGTGGGGAGCCACTTCAGTCACCACCACTAATGTGACGGAGGCCATTTTGTGACAGCAGACTCACCACACATTAGCTGGTAGGTGTGAAATGGTGAGAGAGAGAGAGAGGGGATGATTAGAGGGGGAGACCGACAAGGCCATGGTGGACAATTTAGCCAGGACTTCAGGATACACCCTGCTTTTTATTACAAAGGATGCCCAAGGGTCTTTTATGACCCTAGAGAGTCAGGACCTCGGTTTTACATCCCATCCAAAGGACTGTGTTGCCCTGTGCTGAGTGTGCCACTGACTCAGGTGTGATCTCGATGTGTCAGGTGGGAGGCTGCTCTACCAGCTGTAGGTGTCAGGAACAGAGGACAGGCATCCTGGGTGGGATAAAGGAAGGATTCATCCTCGGCCAAGAGGCCATAATGGATGGATTGGGCGAATGGGCCTATCAGGAGCAGTTCATTCTCCCACACAAACAGGGGGCAACATCCCTCAAGGCTGGACCAGATTAAGACCCCTGCAGGGTGGTATGGGAGTTGGGCGTTCAGAAATGCAGCCTTGTCGGGGGTCTTTGGGGGGAGAGGACTGCACTGCTTTCCAAATGACCTGGAAACGCTCTGGACGAGCTGGACAGGAGACTGGTGGCCATTTCCGGGCTTCATATTAATAATTCTTTTCATATAATGCTTTTCTCACTGTATATAGTGAGTAGGGAGCCACTTCAACCACCATTAATGTGCAGCCCCCACCTGGATGATGCGACAGCAGCCATTTTTGTGCCAGTATGCTCATCACACATTGGCTGTTAGGTGGTGAAGCTGGTAGGAGAGACGGCCAGTTAGAGACAGGGGATGATTAGGGGGCCAGAATCACCAAGCTGTGGCGGGCAGGACACTCCCTACTCTTTATGAATGATGCCCAGGGATCTTTGACCCCAGAGAGTCAAAGACAGCACTGGGGCATTGGGACCCACAGGGTAAGCACCCCCCCTTGGCATCCCCAACACCTCTACCAGCAGCAACCCAAGCTTCTCCAAGATGGTCTCCCATCCCAGTACGCCATATCAACGGCCCCCCTACTCACGCTTTGTAATGCAAACCCGAGATTAATTCAATTGGGATTTTCCTTTTGGCTTCTGTTGAGCTGCAGATGGATGACTTGATCTGACGTTCACTTATAAGGTCATTTATTTTGAGTTGGCCGTACACTTTTGGAGATGTGGTTGTGTTGATGGTCACTATGGTCAAATTTCAACCTTCACCCACCCGTTTCTCTCGTCGTTTTCTAAGAGTAAACGCTTTTGCACCAAAGAAGAGCAGCGAGCAGTGGTCCACTTTTTACCAGGGGCTGAAATCCCTAGAATGCTTTCTCTCCAATATGGAGGCAGAGTTTACAAAAGAACTGAGAGGGCACGACCCCTGAGAAGGACCCCCAAAGTGTAATGCTGCCACCTGAATACTTCTCCATAGAGCTTTCTTTGATATACTTTGATAGGATTGTTCATAAATTGGCAAACCTTTCTGGGAACACGTTGTCACTTTGTCATGATGGTTCATAAAGTGGAGACTGGTCCTCAGATCCTTCTTGATTTGCTTTGTCCAGATCTTTGTTGGTGGTCTGTGGTTGTCTTCACCATAGCAATTTGTATGATGTCCATTCAGCAGATGTGTCCAAACCAACGTAGGTGCCTATGTTGGATCTTCACGTCCATCGCCAGCTGACTGTCATACTTCTTCAGTACGTTTCTCCTTTCGAAGTTGGTCTTGAAGAGCACCGCCCAGGATCTGACGTAGGCAACGCATTTGGAAGACTTCAAGTTTTTTCTGCTCAGACTTGACCACTGTCCACGTTTTAGGTCATACCATTTCGGTGATGAGGAGGGGAGGAGCTTATTGTTACACAAAGAAATTGCCGGAAGCTCTCGAATGAAAAGCAAAAATCCATCCATCCATCCATTTTCCAACCCACTGAATCTGAACACAGGGTCACGGGGGTCTGCTGGAGCCAATCCCAGCCAACACAGGGCACAAGGCAGGAACCAATCCCGGGCAGGGTGCCAACCCACCGCAGGACACACACAAGCACACCCACACACCAAGCACACACTAGGGCCAATTTAGAATCGCCAATCCACCTAACCTGCATGTCTTTGGGAGGAAACCGGAGCGCCCGGAGGAAACCCACGCAGACACGGGGAGAACATGCAAACTCCACGCTGGGAGGACCCGGGAAGCGAACCCAAGTCCCCAGGTCTCCCAACTGCGAGGCAGCAGCGCTACCCACTGTGCCACCGTGCCGCCAGCAAAAATCCAGGGTTGTAAAAATGGATTTCCCCCATTAGGCCATAACATATAACTGAAGAGGAGAGGCGGAGCTTATTGTTACACATAGAAATTGCCGGAAGCTCTCAATTGAAAAGTAGAAAGGCAGGGCTGTAAAAACATGTAATCCACCAGGGTCATAAAATTTTGCTGAAGGGGAGAAGTTTATTGTCACTCGTGGAAATAGCTGGAAGCTCTTGGCAGAAAAGGAGAAAGCCAAGGTTGTGAAAACGACATTCCCCCAATATGCCATAACATTTCGCCGAAGAGGAGGGGAGGAGCTTATTGTTACACATAGAAAGTGCCGGAAGTTCTTGACTGAAAAGGAGAAAGGTAGGGTTGTAAAGATGGTGACCCCCTCAAGGCCATACCATTTCGCTGATGAGGAGGGGAGGAGCTTATAGTTATTTATGGAAATTGCCAGAAGCTCTCAACAGAGAAGGAAAAATCCAGGGCTGTAAAACCGGTAACCCACCAGGGTTATAACATTCTGCTGAAGGGGAGGAGCTTATTCTCACTCGTGGAAATTGCCAGAAGCTCTCAACAGAAAAAGAGAAAGCCAGGGTTGTGAAAATGGCATTCCCTCACTAGGCCATAACATTTCACTGAAGAGGAGGGGAGGAGCTTATTATTACATATAGAAATTGCCAGAAGTTCTTGACAGAAAAGTAGAAAGCAGGGCTGTAAAACATGTAATCCCCCAGAGGAGGGGAGGAGCTTATTATTACATATAGAAATTGCCAGAAGTTCTTGACAGAAAAGTAGAAAGCAGGGCTGTAAAACATGTAATCCCCCAGGGTCATAACATTCTGCTGAAGGTGGGGAGGTTATTGTCACTCGTGGAAACTGCCGGAAGTTCTCAGCAGAAAAGGAGAACGCCAGGGTTGTGAAAATGGCATTTCCCCATTAGGCCGTAACATTTTGCCGAAGAGGAGGGGAGGAGCTTATTGTTACACATAGAAAGTGCCGGAAGTTCTTGACAGAAAAGGAGAAAGGCAGGGCTGTAGACATGGCATCCCCCAGGGCCTTAATATTGGGGTATTTACTGTACATAGAACCTTCTTGTGTGTTTTCTTTACATTGATAACTTCTAAACAAGTGCCACTTAATGTGGCCCGTGATCTTCTTCCTCCAAAGGTCACGGCACTAACATTCACAAAACAAGGGACCAGCACGAATTATATTCAATAACAACATACTTTCTAGAGGACAACAAAAAGACTAAATAGAAATAAAAAGACGTTTGAGCCTGAGACGATGAGCCAGGGACGAAACCCGAGCACAGTTCCATAACAGTGGTGGAAAACATGGCCCCTTAAAAATCATTCTGTAGACCTTGAGTATCAGAGATCTGCCAGACAGTGCCCCCCCTCTCCCCGACTCCCCTCAAGAGGCGCACTATGCCTGTGAACCCAGCGCTCCATGATTGACAAGCAGCAGCAGACACCGGACTGGAGGATTATTTACTTTGGCGCCGAAGGTGGCACATTCCCCATTTGTGATGACTCGCGTGTTTTTCTTTTAAAGATCTTTCAGAGCTCTGATATTTACTGCTCGGCCGCATCCTTGCTTTCCAGGTTCTCTTTCTTTGACTCTATTTATGAATACTGCAAGTGTAATCAATGCTGTCCTGAAAAGCCCTCGCCGAGTGTTAGGTAGGTGTGAGTCACTTCCTTTGAAAGAGAAAACCTGTTCTAGCAGAAGGAGGGTCAGGTGAGGTAGTCTGGGTAACCTGAACAAGGCCTTCATGTCACAATGGAAATGCCAACGGCTCCAGCCGAGGCGGCGAGGAGGAGCCCTGATGACACGAGGCACCGTGGCGGCGCTTCAAAGGGTTGGTCTCCAGGGCTCTGACTGTCTAATGGGGACTTCTCTTCAAATTTTAATTCCTGTCGGTGTAATAATAAAGTAGAGGACGTCCTCTCTGGGAATTGGACTTCTTCATGTGTGTGGCTGTGGCTGAAGGTGGTCACTTCAGCCTGGGCCCCTGCCTCACAGCTGTGCTAAATATGGATCTGTACGTAACATACAACATCTTTTGTGGAAACGATACTGTATTATTTTTATTTGGGGGGGGGGGGGGGGAACAGATACAAGAATAAAGAGAATAAAGTCTAAAGTCCGAACCCTCATCCTGTGTTGGGCTGAATGGCCTGTTCTCGTCTATGTTCTTTTAACGTTCTAATCCCACCGCCGCCACCACCCCATCCCACCCTACTCCATGGCTGAACAAAAAAGAGGAGGGTGTAGAACTAAAAATTTGAACCAAAAGAACTCAAACAAACTTACAAAATGGAAGTACAATAAAACAGGGTAGGTAGGTAGGTGGGTATGTAGGTAAGTGGGTAGGTATGTAGGTGGGTAGGTGGATAGGTAGGTATGTAGGTGGATAGGTAGGTAGGTAGGTTGGTAGGTTGGTATGTAGGGGGTTAGGTAGGTGGGTTGGTATGTAAGTGGGTAAATGGGTATGTAGGTGGGTGGGTAGGTAGGTTGGTATGTAGGTGGGAAGGTAAGTAGGTATGTAGGTGGGTAGGTAGATAGGTAGGTTGGTATGTAGGGGGTTAGATGCGTAGGTATGTAGGTGGGTAGGTAGGTAGGTTGGTATTTAAGTGGGTAGATAGGTAGGTGGGTGGCTAGTTATGTAGGGGGTTAGGTGCGTAGGTATGTAGGTGGGTAGTTAGGTAGGTTGGTATGTAGGTGGGTAGGTAAGTAGGTATGTAGGGAGTTAAGTGCATAGGTATGTAGGTGGGTAGGTTGGTATTTAGGTGGGTAGATAGGTAGGTGGGTGGGTAGGTGGATAAGTGGGTGGGTAGGTAGGTAGGTAGGTATGTAGGTGGGTAGGTAGGTAGGTAGGTTGGTATTTAGGTGAGTAGGTGGATAGGTAGGTAGGTGGGTAGGTAGGTTGGTATGTAGGTTGGTATGTAGGTGGGTAGGTAGGTAGGTTGGTATGTAGGTGGGTAGGTAGGTAGGTTGGTATGTATGTAGGTAGGTAGGTATGTAGGTGGGTAGGTGGATAGGTAGGTGTTTGGGTGGATAGGTGGGTGTTTGGGTGGGTAGGTAGGTTGGCAAAGTGCAGCACTTTAGAATCATTATTAGTAGATGTTTACGTTTTTCACTTCTTTACGTCGTTTGCTCGCACGTTTTTTTTATTTGTCAACATCTGTAAACTGCCATCTTCTGGTCTCCGCACACATGTTCTAAGGCAGGGGTGGACAACGTTGGTCATGGTGGGCCACAGTGGCTGCAGGTTTCCAATGAAATTACTTAATTGGAAACCAAACCTTGACAATCTCCGATTTTATTTCATTTTATGGCTTGTGTAGGTGGCACAGGGGATGGACGGGCATCCTGGGAAGGAGTCGGGAAGAATCCCCTTACCTGGATGGGAGGTCCCGAGTGAAGAGAAAGGCATCCCAGGCCAAAAGAGGGGAAGGATGTCACACCCAGACAAGGCTGCCCTAACAGATGGACGGACATCTGAGCAGAGGAGAAGATTCCTTACCCGGGTGGGAAGCCCAAGGCAGATACACAGGCGTCCTGACCGGACTTGCAGTACCTAAAGGTAAGGACAGGGAAGAACTGTCTCCTGGGGTCCTCAATAAAAGGGGCCGCACTGCCTTGGCCAGGCGAGGAAGACGAGCACCACTCGACTGGAGGAGGGCAGCGCGGTGGAGAGAGGAGAGGCGAACTGGAGGGAAGATAACTTGTGCTTTGGTTACTTTGGAGGTATTGTCAAATAAATCATCCATTATTTGAACCCGGGGCGGCGGTTGTGTCTTTTGTGTTTGGGGTTCAGGGCTCACTGGCACCCCAACTCCATCACACTTGTTAGAAGAGTCTATTGTAGATTTCTTTTTCCTTTCCAAGGATGTCATCCAAATGATTTGAAGCCTAAAACAAGTCAGCCTGTCGCATTCCCAAGTGTTTTATTAAACCAAATAATCGCATGACGAATCCACACTGGTGGAAACGGAAACAATTAAAGATGGAGGACTGCTGGCTCCTCTCCTTGGTCATTTGCATCTTACTGCTAATCAGCAGCCATTAAAAACACCAAATGCAGCTGTTTAAGACTGAGATAAGCAATTAAGGGTGGGGATACCTGAACAATCGAGACCACCAAACTGTCACAGCAGCAATAAGTGGCTTCATCAGCAATCATTGACTTCTCAATGACTAACCCAAAGCCTAAGAAACTCAGTTGGAACAAAAACCTGCAGCCACTGTGGCCCTCCAGGACCGACGCTGCCCACCCCTGGGCTCAAGGACACTCAGAAACTTGTCCTGAAGCCACTGTGTCACCCTAGTCTGAGGTCCTGTGTACTCCAAAGCAGGTGGTCTTCAAGGACCCCTCTAGATTTCTTTGCATTCATCCTGCTGTATGCTTAAAGTCATTGCCCGTGGGACGGTGCGGGTTAGCTCCACACCACCGGCTGCATCCTGGAAGCCTCTTGAACCCGCCACCGCCGATAGGACGAATGACACTCAAAAAGCAAGGGCTAGGTGCCAAGGTGAAGTAGCGCTTTTATTACAAACAATCACCCAAAAAAGAGACCAAAGTCCAAAGGTCAGTGGAGCAGTCTAATAAGCCAATAAAAACGAGAGTTAAAATAACAGCCATCGGGTCCTTCATGGTCTGACTGACGAGCCCAGCCTAACTCCATCGTCTTCGTCACTCACTCAGCCAGCCGGTAAAGACACCAGCAGCCACCGTCCTCACCACCTGACCCCTCGCCTTAGCTGCCTCCAAACAGCGACGGTCATACCGCTTTGGGTCAGTTGTCCCCGCCCTCCCCCCGTGATCACCCTGGGGTACGACTCCCTCTCGATCGCACCCACTCCTCAAGAAACAATCAGTGGGGATGATCCGTTTCTAGAGGGGCCATCAACCCCTCTGCTTCTCACCCACACTGGCTGGCTAGCTGGCTCATCCTGCCCGTCCTCCCGATGCTCTTCTCACGGCCGCACTGCTCTTTCCTTCTGTCCCATGTTCTCCGTCCCCTTCATCCTCATTCTTTTATTTCCTCCCCTTCTGCTGTGTCGGCTTAGTTTTATCTTCCTTTGCGGGCTCAGAGCCTCAATCGTGAACTGTGGAAAGCCAGTGAAGGAATTAAAATAGAACACCCTTCACGTGCAGGCGTGTGCCATCTCAGTCACCCCACCAACGTCCTACAGCTGCGTGAGCATGTGCACCCCCAGAGATCGAGCCAGCAATTAATTCATTCATTTATTAATTGATAGTTACTCTAATTATTAATTAATATCGAGCCATGAATTAATTAACTAATTATTCATTAATATCAAGGCATGATTTAATTAATTAATTCATTATTAATTAATATTGGGCTAGCAATTAATTAAGTAATTATTAATTAATATCAAGTCAGAAATTAACTCATTATTAACATCAAGCCAGAAATTTAATTAATTATTTAATTAATTAGCCAGAAATTAATTAATTAATCTATTATCAATTTCAACCCCGCAATTAATTATTAATATCGAGCCACTAATTAACATCGAGCCACTAATTAATTAATTTATTATTAATTAATAGAGCCCACAATTAATGTCAATTATTATTAATATTAAGCCAACAATTAATTCATTATTAATTAATATTGGGCCAGCAATTAATTAATTTTTAATTAATATTGAGTCAGAAATTAACTCATTAATATCAAACCAGCAATTATTAATCAGCCAGAAATTAATTAATCTATTATCAATTTCAAGCCCGCAATTAATTATTATCGAGCCAGTAATATTGAGCCAGTAATTAATTAATTAATATAGAGCCCACAATTAATGTTAATTATTAATATCGAGCCAGCAATTAATTAACAATTAATATCAAGCCAGCAATTAATTAACAATTAATATCAAGCCAGCAAGTAATTAATTAATTAATATTGAGCTAGCACTAAATTAATTAAGACACCGAGGCGGAGGGTTGATGAAATGCACTAATGTGTTTTCTCCCTCTTCTACAGTTAAACCAACAGCAACTTCCACATCCCTGTCCAGACCACGCCCCCCCTACTGACCTCACTTCCGCCAATTGCCTCATGGTCCCGCCTCTTCCCATCCACAGCTTATTAAAGCCAAGCCCCACTTCACCTTTCCGTTCAGTTCTGCTTGGGGCTCAGTCTTTTGAGACTACCCTGGTGATATCATTTTGATATTTTCCCTCACGGTATATAGGGCGGATCTTTAAACCTTTTTCCTGTTTGTGTTTTAAAAAAAATCATCGAGTGAAGCAGCCCAATCCAAAAAGTGTTTTAACTGTAGGCACCTGTCCAGTACTCCAGCCTTCCTTCCTTGGACGTCCTATTATGCCTAGCACACCACAACATACGCTATATGGACAAAAGTAATGGGACCCGCCTCTTGATTCAGGCATTTCAATCGGCCCCATTGCCACGGGTGTATAACATCAAGCACCCAGCCATGGAATCTCCATTTACAAACACATTTGTGAAACAAAATGGGTCATTCTGAAGAGCTCAGTGACTTCACGTGTGGTATTGTGGTATTGTCATAGGACGCCACCTTTACAATAAGACAGTTAGTGAGACTTCATCCCTGCTGGATATTTCACGCTCATCTGTAAGTTGTATTATTGGGAAATGGAAGCGTTTAGGAACAACAGCAACTCAGCCATGAAGTGGAAGACCACAGAAAGTTACAGAGCGGGGACAACAACTACTAAGGTGCCTGGAGTGTAAAAGTCACCAATGCTTTGCTGATTCCATAGCTGGAGAGTTCCACACTTCCATTGGTATTAACTGTGTGGGGCGGGAGCTTCATGGAATGGGTTTCCATGACCAAGCAGATGCATGCCAGCCTCACATCACCAAGTCCAATGCCAAGCGTTCGAGAACGAGTGGTGGAAACGTGTTCTATGGAGTGGCGAATCACGCTTCTCATTTTGGCAGTCAGATGGGCGAGTCTGGGTGTGGGAGATGCTGGGAGAACGTTACCTGCCTGAGTGCATTGTGCCAACTGTGAAGTCTGGTGAAAGAGAGATGATGGTTGAGGGGCTGTTTGTCAGGGTTTGGGCTCGGACCCTTGTGATAACCAGTGAAGGGCAATCTTAATGCTTCAGCATGCCAAGACATTTTGGACAACAGTTTGGTGAAGGCCCTTTTCTGTTCCAGCATGGCTAAAGCACAGTCCCATAAAGACATGGTGGGATGAGTTTGGTGTGGAAGAACTTGAGTGGACCGCACAGAGCAATGAACTCAATCCAATCAAACACATTTGGGATAAACTGGAACAGAGATTCCAAGCCAGGTCTTCTCGTCCAACATGTGCCTGACCTCATAACTGCTCTACAGAATGAGTGGGCACAAATTCCCATAGAAATATTCGAAAATCTGGTAGAAAGTCCTCCAAGAAGAATGGAAGCTGTTAGAGCTTCAAAGGGGGGTGTGGGGGGCAGCTCCATATTAAAGTCTATAGTTTTGAATGGAAGTCCCTGTTGGTGTAATGCTCAGGCGTCCATCTAGTGTTCCTGATACAGTCAGGGCCGACTCTGGGCTCCTGAGACCCTCAATCAGACCTAACAGTTCAAGCAATGGATGGAGACATTCAAGTAAAGACGCCAACGTGGGGGGATAATTTAACAGAGAGTTGGTGCCAATAGGCGCTCAGAAGATATTTGGCTGCTACCGTGGCGCACAACAGGGCATCGAACATTCTGACCTCCTGAGCCGGCCGTCTGTCCCGGAGGTTTCAAAACTGCAGATGGCAGAAGAAGGAGGAGGAGATGCCAAGTCAGACCTACAGTAGCCATCACTGGTGCGTGTTACATAAGCATTGGAGGCCATGCCTGCCGTGAAATTCAGCTCAGCTGTGGATTAGGAGTTTCATCCAAAAGTGAAATGAATAACCGAGAAAGAAAAAAATAGAAGAAATGGGCTTACAGTCGCTAAGGGGCTTGTGGGACCCCCTGATTCCTCTAAGGAAAGTCCTACATCTGGGGGGCATCTGTTGGTGAAGAGAGGTTCACTGACCTTGACTTTGCTGACGATGCTGTGATCTTCGCTGAGTCAAGGGAGGCTCTGATCGTTAGTCTCGAGGAGTCCGAGTGTCAGAGGCATAACGCTGCTCTCGGTGCCTGTAAGTTCCTTGCTAGGGTCGTCCTCAATAGGATCCGTGATCACCTGCTCACCTACCAGTCTGGTTTTACGCCTAAGAAGTTGATCATCGACCGCTTCCTGGCACTGAGGGTTCTCATGGAGCACAAATGTGAATATCGGCAGAATTTCTTTGCAGCCTTTGTTGATTTTCATAAAGCGTTGGACTCAGTTGATCGAGCTGCCCTGTTGGACGTCCTGAGGGTTCGCGGGATCCCCTCGAGGTTACTAGATATCATGGCCGGCCTGTGCCCTTGTACTGTGAGTGCTGTGCAGAGTGGAGGCAGAACCTCTGTGTTTGTCCCAGTTGATTCGTTAGCGGGGTCTTCTGCTCCTACTCTGTTCAGTGCTGGCATGGACTGGGTGTTGGGCAAGGTCATGGGTTACAGTGGCTATAGGGCATCTGTTGGTGAAGAGAGGATCAATGACCTTGACTTTGCTGACGATGCTGTGATCTTCACTGAGTCAAGGGAGGCTCTGATCGGGGGTCTCGAGGAGTCCGAGTGTCAGGGGGACAACGCTGCTCTCGGTGCCTGTAAATTCCTTGCTAGGGTTGCCCTCAATAGGATCCGTGATCACCTGCTCATCTACCAGTCTGGTTTTATGCCTAAGAAGTCGACCATCGACCACATCCTGGCACTGAGGGTTCTCATGGAGAGCAAATGCGAATATCAGCAGAGTTTCGTTACAACCTTTGTCGATTTTCATAAAGCGTTTGACTCAGTTGATCGAGTTACCCTGTGGGACATCCTGAGGCTTCAGCAATCTTGAGGGGATCCCATGGAAATCATGACCGGCCTGTACACTGGTACTGGGAGTGCTGTGAGGAGTGGAGGCAGACCCTCCGTGTTTTACCAGTTGATTCTGGGGTCCCTCCGAGGGGTGTTCTGCTCCTACTCTCTTCAATGCTGGCATGGACTGGATGTTGGGCAGGGTCATGGGGTCCAGCAGCTAGGGGGCATCTGTTAGTGAAGAAAGATTCAATGATCTTGACTTTGCTGATGATGCTGTGATCTTCGCTGAGTCAATGGAGGCTCTGATCGGGGGTCTCGAGGAGTCTGAGGGGATAATGCTGCTCTCATTGCCCGGGTAAGGTCCTTGCTAAGGTTGCCCTCAATAGGATCCGTGATCACTTGCTCACCTACCAGTCTTGTTTTACGCCTAAGAAGTCGATCATCGACCGCTTTCTGGCACGGAGGGTTCTCATGGAGCGCAAACGTGAATATCGGCAGAGTTTCTTTGCAGCCTTTGTCGATTTTCATAAAGCGTTGGACTCGGTTGATCAAGCTGCCCTGTTGGACGTCCTGAGGGTTCGTGGGATCCCCTCGAGGTTGCTAGATATCATGGCCGGCCTGTGCACTGGTACCGTGAGTGCTGTGCAAAGTGGAGGCAGAACCTCTGCGTTTGTCCCAGTTGATTCGTCAGTGGGGTGTTCTGCTCCTACTCTGTTCAGTGCTGGCATGGACTGGGTGTTGGGCAAGGTCATGGGCTACAGTGGCTATAGGGCATCTGTTGGTGAAGAAAGATTCAAGGATCTTGACTTTGCTGACGATGCTGTGATCTTCACAGAGTCGATGGAGGCTCTGATCAGGGTGCTCAAGAGACTGAGCGAGGGGTCTGAGTGTCTGGGCTTGTGGGGGTCCTGATAAAAACCAAAGGGCTAGGCCTTTAATGACCTCTTGGGCACAGCAGGGTGTCTGTTTGTGGAGTGAGTATCGACCTCATCGAGAGGTTTACTTACCTTGGCAGTGACATCCATGTCTCTAGTGACTCTTCCTATGAAGTCAGCAGATGGATTGGGAGAGCATTAGGGGGAACAGTGACCCCTGCTTTTAATAACTTCTCTCATCTTGATTACTGCAATGCATGTCTTTTTGGAATGAGCCAGGCCTCCATTGCTCGCCTACAGCTGGTGAAAAATGCCGCTGCTCGATTTTTAACTGGTACAAGCAAGCATTGAGCACGTTACCCCGATCTTGGCTTCCCTTCACTGGCTTCCAGTTCGTTTTCGAATCCATTTTTAAGATCCTTGTGTTTGTTTTTAAATCCTTTAATGGTTGTACCCCATTTTATCTGTCGGAACTGCTGCCCCCTTATGTACCGTCTTGCTCTCGCAGGTCAGCAGATGCTTTTATTTAAAAACACACTTTTACTCCCTGGCCTTTAACCCCAGTATGATATGTTGACTATCTGTGTAGAGAACAATCGAGACGAGAACAGGCCATTCAGCCCAACAAAGCTCGCCAGTCCTGTCAGTCGAGTTTTGAAAGTCCCTAAAGTCCTCCTGCCTACCACACTACTTGGTCTCTTATTCCAAGTGTCTATCGTTCTTTGTGTAAAGAAAAACTTCCTGATGTTTGTGTGAAATTTCCCCTTCACAGGTTTCCACCTGTGTCCCCGTGTTCTTGATGAACTCATTTTAAAGTCACCGTCCCGACCCACTGGACTAATTCCCTTCATTCCCGTACTTTGGTTATCGTGTGTCTGATATGTTGGGTTTTATTGTACAGCACTTTGGTCAGCCTTGATGTTGTTTTTAAAGCGCTTTATAAATAAATAAATAAATGAGGTCGCTGGAAATGGGTGTGTGGCGCTCCCGATATCTCAGCAAGAGGACGAAGGAGTCCTGGGGCTTCCTGTTTGTGAGATATGGACGCTATCCAGTGACCTGAGATGAAGACTGGACTCCTGTGTCTCTTCGGAGAATCCTTGGGCACCGTTGGTTTGACTTTGTGTTGCTCAGGGGGTCCCAAATGAGGCACATGACCTGCATTGTGAGGAGGGAGCGCCAGTTATGGCACTATGGGCAGTTGGCGCGATTACCTGAGGGTGATCTGGCTCAAAGTTGAGGACCGGGTCAAAGGGACCCCCACGTACCACCTGACCGCAGCAGACAGTAGATGGTCATTCCCGGAGGGTGGGACTGGACCACATGGCTGCCTGGAGACCCCGAGCTGTCTCATCGTGTGGTGTGTGTGGCAACGCTTTGTACCAATGCATGTTCCCCAACCTGATATGACCTGGCAGTTCTACTGTGGATTTTCCAGCTTGTGTGATGCCCCAGTGTAGAGGGATCCTTCAAATGTGGGAAGCAATTAAAACCTAGTTTGTGCCCACTGTTTGATAGACGGGTGGCAGTGGTTAGACCCAGATGGGTGGGTTTAAATCTCAGTCCTTCTCGCTGTCTTCAAGGAGGTTGCATGTTCTCCCCATATCTGTGTAGATTTTCCTCCCACATCCCAAACACTGCTGGCCTGAGGTTCATTGGTGACCCTAAACTGGCCTTAGTGTCGGTTAACGTGCCTGGTGCTGGTCTGGTGGACTGTCCTGAGTCGGGATGTCACCAGAATCGATGCCGTGATACCAAAATTTGGAAAATATTAATGATACCGGCGTGTTTACGGCTTTGAGTGAAAGTTGGTAATGTACTCACGTGTGGCTTGAGGGATTACTTCAGAAAGCACAGGGAAAACAAAACGCGAGTAAAAACTACAATGTGTAACGACACGTAAGGGTGGGGGGACAAGTTTGGGGGGGGGGGGGTGGTTGCCAGTAAATGGTATGGACCACAAAACAATCACCGGAGAAATGGTGCGTCACATGAGGTGGCCGACCTGCAAGTGGAAATCAACCAATCACAATCAAAACAGCCAGCAAGGGGGCGGAGCGTCAGATGCAAAGAGGGCAGGTGGAAGTCACAGGGGGCACAGTCTCTCTCTCTCTCTCTCTCTCTCTCTCTCTCTCTCTCTCCCTCTTATTATTCTGCTCTGTCTCTCCCTCCTTCTCCCGCTCTCCCTCTCCCTCCCATGCTTTCTCTCGCTCTCCTTCTCTTGCTCTTTCTTTCTATCCCTCCCGCACTCTGTCTCTCTCTCTGTCCCTTCCGTGCTCTCTCTCTCTCTCTCTCTCCTTTTCCCACTCTCTCCCTCCCACACTCTCTCTCTCCTTCTCTCTCTTTCCCTCCCATGCTCTCTCTCTCTCTCTCCTTCTCCCACTCTTTCTTTCTATCCTTCCCGCACTCTGTCTCTCTCTCTATCCCTCTCATGCTCTCTCTTTCTCTCTCTCTCCTTTTCCCGCTCTCTTCCTCCTTCTCTCTCTCTCCCTCCCATGCTTTCTCTCTCTCTCCCTCCTTCTCCCATTCGCTCTCTCATTTGCCTGCTCTCTCTCTCTCTCTCTCTCTTATTCTCCTGATCTCTTTCTCTCTCTCCTTCTCCCGCTCTATCCCTCCCGTGCTCTCTCTCTTTCTCCTTTTCCCACTCTCTTCCTCCTTCTCTCTCTCTCTCCCTCCTTCTCCCTCTCTCTCTCCCTCTTATTCTCCTGCTGTCTCTCCCTCCTTCTCCCGCTCTCTCTCTCTCTCTATCTATCCCTCCCGCGCTCTCTCACTCTCTCCTTCTCCCGCTCTCCCTCCCATGCTTTCTCTCTCTCCTTCTCTTGCTCTTTCTTTCTATCCTTCCCGCACTCTGTTTCTCTCTCTATCCCTCCTTCTCCCGCTCTCTATCTCTCTATCCCTCCCACGCTCTCTCTCTCTCTCCTTTTCCCACTCTCTCCCTCCTTCTCTCTCTCTCTCCTTTTCCCGCTCTCTCCCTCCTTCTCTCTCTCTTCCTCCCATGCTTTCTCTCTCTCTCTCCCTCCTTCTCCCATTCGCTCTCTCATTTGCCTGCTCTCTCTCTCTCTCTCTCTCTCTCTCTTATTCTCCTGCTCTCTCTCTCCTTCTCCCGCTCTCTATCCCTCCCGTGCTCTCTCTCTTTCTCCTTTTCCCACTCTCTCCCTCCTTCTCCCTCTCTCTCCCTCCTTCTCCCTCTCTCTCTTATTCTCCTGCTGTCTCTCCCTCCTTCTCCCGCTCTCTCTCTCTATCTCTCTATCCCTCCCACGCTCTCTCCTTTTCCCACTCTCTCCCTCCCATGCTTTCTTTCTCTCTCCATCTCCCACTCTCTTTCTTTCTATCCCTCACGCACTCTCTGTCTCTCTCTATCCCTCCCACCTTCTCTCTCTCTCCCTCCTTCTCCCACTCGCTCTCTCATTTGCCTGCTCTTTCTCGCTCTCTCTCGCTCTCTCTCTCTCTCTCTCTCTCCAGAACAGGCATCAATAGAGAGGGTGGACCCGTGCCGTGTCATTCACCTGCCTGAAGAGCTGTTTGATGTGTGTGGGGTGTTCCGGGGGGGTCCATAAAACTGTAACGACTTCAGTAGAGTTCCAGGGGCCCTGACATTGGGACGGTTTCAATTGGTAATGCATCACGGTAGTGGAGCGTTCAAGGGGTGTTCTGGGACTGCAAAATAATGGACAACAAATTGGGTAACCCCCCCCCCTCCCCCCAGCCTCTAACAGTAGGGGGTACTTAAGTAGGTCCAGTTTCACAAGAACTTCATGACAGCATCATTATTCAAATGCACCAAACAGAGCGCATGACAAAACAGCAGAAATGCTGCTTTTCTTTTTTTTGACCTTCATCCGGTGCAAGTGCCCACCTTTATTAGAATCACTAGTTGGGTGGCACACCATAAAAGAAGTGATAATAAAACACCAAATTAACAAATGTCAAAAAGAGAAACAGCAGATGTCAGGTCTGGAGAACAGTTTGTGTTTGAGGTAGTGTGACGGACTTGAGAGTCCCAAAGACAAGACCAGTAGAGGGGGATATCACCATCAAACCCCGGCATTACTAGAAAAGAAAAGATGTATTCTTCACAAATATGAGTCAAGGTCTATGCAGCACAAGTGAAGAATGAATTTTCCTGAAACACAAATGC
Source organism: Erpetoichthys calabaricus (assembly GCF_900747795.2). Taxonomy (NCBI): domain Eukaryota; kingdom Metazoa; phylum Chordata; class Cladistia; order Polypteriformes; family Polypteridae; genus Erpetoichthys; species Erpetoichthys calabaricus. Next base: position 242,460,215 of record NC_041398.2, on the reverse strand, counting down.
AGTCCAAATCCAGCAAGTCCCAGTTCAGTTTCCAAAAAGCAAAGTCAAAAACCAGTAAACCCAATAAGCCCAAAAAATGTAAAACTCCACCAACTCTCAGGAGCTGCAGGGGACTGTGGGAGACCCTCCAGATTGATTGGGTGGAGTGCAGTTTCTTGTCGAGATTATAAATGGCACCCCCTACTGGGGGACCACCCACAAAACACATGGGTTGTAACGCCATCAAGATAAATACGGTAGATAATTAACAAACGTCGGGCAGTTCCTGGAGATGATTGGTAATGACACTCCCATGTCTTTAATGTTAAGGCAAAGTCCCAAGCACTAAAGAATTCCAAAACCACTTACCAATATGCCCACTAGGGGGCAGCTCTACCCCCAAACCCCCAGCCAGAATAAGGGCACACAAAGAATCCTTATAAAAATCTTTAAAAAATTACATTCTCAGAATGTTCTATTACACAAAAGAAGCTCCTTGGAGCACAAGAGGCAAAAAGGAGTTGCCTAAAACAATAAATCGTCCCAACACAAAGTCAAAAACGGGGCATGAAGTGAAAATCCGAATAAATCATACAAACACAAGGAGTTGCCACCTCCCTAGTGCATGCAAAATGAACCACCGGGCACTGTGGGAGACCCTCTGGTTATATGAAGCGGAGGGCACACTTCTTGGTGGTGATTGGTATCTGGCCCCACCTCTTGGGGGACCACCTACAAACCACATGGAACAAAACACAGGCAGCTTAAATACATAAACAAAATCAGAAACAAAAGAACAATGCACATATTCAGCAAAAGTAACAGGACTGTAGTTAACATAAATCAAAGAATCACAGAGGAATAAAAGAGACCCAAAACATGAAATTTGGACCCCCTGTTTTGGGACCTGGCTGAGACATGACAGTTGGGAGAATTTCAATGTGTGACACTTGACATGCATTGCAATTTTCATTTCAACAAATGGCCCATCACAAACATTGCAACTACTTTAACAAAGAGGTCTACGCATTGCATTGTTCATTCCAACAGATGGCACAGCAACATTTCTAGTAATAAAATGCATTGCATTTGGCATTCCAACAGATGGTGCATCACAAACATTAACACTGTTTTCATGACTACCATACCAAACTGCATAAAACAAGAGAGATACATGTTGTGTTTTACATTCCAACATATGGTACAACACAAACATTAACACTGCTTTTATAAATCCCATCCAACAGATGGCATAAAACAGAGACATACATGTTGTGTTTTACATTCCAACATATGGTACAACACAAACATTCGTAGTAATAATACGCACTGCATTTGGCATTCAAACATGTGGCGCATCACAAATATTAACACTGCTTTTATGTATCCCATACCAAACGGCATAAACCAGAGATATATGCACTGCATTTCAACAGATGGTTGTTCACAAACCATTAACACTGCCTTTACGAATCCCATAGCAAATGGCATAAAACAGAGACATGCTCATTGTGTTTTACATTGCAAAAAAAGCACATCACAAACATTTGTAGCAATAAAATGCATTGCATTTGGCATTCCAACAGATGGTGCATCACAAACATTAACACTGCTTTCATGACTACCATACCAAACTGCATAAAACAAGAGAGATACGTACTGCATTCTAACAGATGGACCATCACAAACATTAACACTGCTTATACAAATCCCATCCCACAGATGGCATAAAACAGACACATACATGTTGTGTTTTACATTCCAACAGATGGTACAACACAACATTTGTGCATTTGGCTTTCCAACATATCGCACATCACAAACATTAACACCTGCTTTTATGGAATCCCATACCAAATGGCATAAACAGAGATATATGCACTGCATTCCAACAGATAGTGTTCACTAACCATTAAACTGCCTTTACGAATCCCATAGGAAATGGCAAAAAACAGAGACATGCTCATTGTGTTTTACATTGCAAAAAAAAGCACATCACAAACATTTGTAGCAATAAAATGCATTGGATTCGTCATTTCAACAGATGGCGCATCACAAACATTAACACTGCTTTTATGAATCCCACACCAAATGGTATCAAACAGATATATGCACTGCATTCCAACAGATGGTGCATCACAAACCATTAACACTGCCTTTACGAATCCCATAGCAAATGGCATAAAACAGAGACATGCTCATTGTGTTTGACATTGCAAAAAAAGCACATCACAAACATTAGTGGCAATAAAATGCATTGCATTCGTCATTCCAACAGATGGCACATCACAGACATTAACACTGCTTTTATGAATCCCACACCAAATGGTATCAAACAGATATATGCACTGCATTCCAACAGATGGTGCATCACAAACCATTAACACTGCTTTACGAATCCCATAGCAAATGGCATAAAAACAGAGACATGCTCATTGTGTTTGACATTGCAAAAAAAGCACATCACAAACATAGTAGCAATAAAATGCATTGCATTCGTCATTCCAACAGATGGCACATCACAGACATTAACACTGCTTTTATGAACCCCATACCAAATGGTATAAACAATAGATACATGTACTGCATTTTGTCTTTGCAACAGATGGCACATCACAAGGCATTTGACTTCAACTGGTACTGAAATTAGGCACCACTCATCACCTGGGCACAGGGGCTTCAAATTGAACACAGGACTACGGAGCTTCGATCAGCATGGCACCTTTTGATTTGCTAGTCATTTCATGCCAAAATCCTCACTCATGTTAGGGTGGGTCGGATACCCCAAGTGTCTCCCTTCTGGAATTATACTGAGCAGTTCCCTCGGAGAGGAGCACATCTAACACATAATCACAGATTTGTACCACACAGCTGACCTGGGAACATCTGAGAAATGAAGCAGACGGAGTCAGCCGGAGAGGGCAGCAAAGCCACACAGACCCTGGCTGCTCTGCACATCAGTCCGATTCCTGACGCAATGCGAGGGTGACAGGCTGCTCCACAACAGAGTATGACTGGATTAAGTACACTGTTCATCTGAAGCCACATAATGCAGTCTTAGTGTTTTGGGGTGCTGAGGCCCCAAGTTGGGGCTCCCACACAAACACCCAATTTAAGATTTGAATTACTGTGCCAGGCCTGTGACTGGACACCGGAGAACGCAGCGAGAACATGGAAGTGACCAGGCTGGGCCGCCGGAGTCCACACACAACCCCTCTAAACTGATGCAGCAAATTTACCAAGGACAGACTCGAGCGTTACGAAAAGCGTATGGGGTCCTCCGGGAACTTGCGGGGGGGCCTTCTCATCAGAATTCAAAAGACAAGCCTTTGTGATCTGGAAGGCTTCTTTAATGAAACTTCATCTGTTTTTGCTTCTCAGTGGCCTTGTTAAAAAAAAAAAAAAAAAGAAAGACCCCATCAAAGAACACAGCTGTGGTCCCAAAGGAGGGGCCGGGGGTCTTTTCACACAACCTACAATTGTCATATGTCAAGGTCACAGTGCACTTTGTGGTTTATGTCAGGGGCAGGCAGCTTCAGGCGGACAAAGCTTTAGTTTTTTTTTTTTTTTTGGTTACTGTTGTTTTACTTTGGTCCTCAGAATCTTATTTTAATTACTGGCTTTTAGCGTAAGGGAGGGACCCCTGAAGTTGAATTAAATTAAATGGCTTTAACTGCTGTTATCATATTTTATAGTCATTGAGCTTATGTTAAAGTTAAGAGCTGAACTTCTCTTTGGGACAAATAAGTACTGACGGTCTGTCTATCTATATATAATATAGTGCCTTTCATGTTAACCTATTAATGTATCATATAGTGCCTTTCACATCTATTAATCTATTATACAGTATCGTTCATATCTATTACATAGTGCCACTCATAAATAAAATTATATACTGTAATGCATTTCTTTTCTATATAGTAATATATTCATTCATTTATGTAGTATTTATATAGTATATAGTGCCTTTCACAATTCTCTATCTATTATATAGTGCTTTTCATATCAATGTATCATATAGAACCTTTCAAATCTATGTATACTTATTATATACAGTAGTACCTTTGACACCTTTTGATCTATTATTTAGTGCCTTTCATACGTGGACCATCAAACTACCCTTTTATCTGTCATACATTTCATTTATTCATCCATTATGTGGTGCCTTTCATATCTATGTGTCTCTGTCTATCATTATATAGTGCCTATCTATCTATTATATAGTGCCTTTCAAATTCTTCTATTAATCTATTATCTAGTTCCTTTAATATTTATCTATCAATTTATCCATTATATAGTGCCTTTCACATCGGTGTCTCTGTCTATCATTATATAGTGCCTTTCATCCATCTATCTATCCATTATATAGTGCCCTTTCATATCTATTAATCTCTTATATATAATGCCTTTCACATCCATCTTTTAATCTTCTATTTAGTGCCTTTCACAACTATGTATCAAATTTTCTCTGTTATCTACTATATAGTGCCTTTCACATCTATCGATATATTACTTCGTGCATTCACTTCTATCCACCCATCATATAGTGTCTTTCATATCTGTGTATCCAATATAAAACAACAATCTATCAGTCTATTATATGGTGTCTTTCACGTATATCTATTAAACTATTGTATAGTGCCTTTCAAATGCATCTATCTATTCATTATATAGTGTCTTTCATATCTATGTTGGATAGTGCCTTTCATATCTATCAATCTATCTATCAGTTATATAGTGCCTTTCACTGTTATCTATCTATCAATCATATAGTGCCTTCCATATCTAGCAATCTATCTATTATATAGTGCCTTTCACTTTTATCTATCTGTTATATAGTGCCTTTCACTTCTATCATCAATCTATCTATCATATTGTGCCTTTCAAATATATTGTAACAAGGCACTATATAAGCGCCTGACCCACTCACACTGGAGGCACGTATAAAATAAAGACTTTTTTTGTTTCTTCACCTGTGGGGTACGTCTTCCCCGTAATCCCCACAGGCACAACACAGTCCCAAGTGTAAAATAAACATGCCACACACTTTCCTTTCCTCTTTCTCTTTCACCGCCACTCCTCCTCCAAGCTTTGTCCTCCTCCTCCTGACTCTGGCCACTGAGTGGTGGTCGCTGGCTCCTTTTATCAGGCACCCAGATGTGCTCCAGGTGCTTGATTGCCGACATATGGCTGCACTTCCGGGTGTGGCGAAACTGCTGCCCAAAAGGGGCTAGCAGCTCCTGCTGCAGCACCTGTGGAACCTAACAGGACTGCACCAAACTCCAACTCCCATGAAGCCCTGCGGGAGTCCGAGGCACCACTACAACCCAGGGAGGCTGCCATCTAGTGTCCAGGGGGAGATATTGCCTTTCCCATGCTTGCTCCCCTGGAACATATGCTGCAAGGGTGTCCTGGCTGGCATGGGCCCCAGCCACCGTCTATGTATTATATAGAGCCTTACATTCCTATCTATCATACAGTGCCTTTCATATCTATCTGTTATATAGTGCCTTTCACTTCTATCTATCAATCTATCATATAGTGCCTTTCCTCTCTATCTATCTACAGTCGACCCTTGATATACAACCGGCCTGACATGCGAACAACTTGGTTTACGACCCAAATTTTTGTTTTAAATTACGACCAACGTCTTGCGTTACGACCCGAATGCGGTCACGTGTATCCGCTTGTGTGATTGTAAACAAACAGCCGAGAGCGTTTGTAAGCGTCCGTCGGAGCCCAGATACGTGTGTTTGTGGACGTAATTTCGGTCAGTGCAGTGATTTATATAATTTATTTCGATAATTGATAAGGAAGGAAGACATGGTAACGAAGGCAAAGAAAGCGATCACAATCGAAACAAAGAAGGAAATTGTGTGGAAATATGAGAGTGGCGTTCGTGTGACCGATCTCACTAATATATACAGCATGTCGAAATCCAGCATCTCGACAATTTTACAAAGAAAAGATTTGTATAAGGAAACTCCTTCCAAACAATAACCACCTTCCATTTCATTCTCCTCCTCCTCCCTTCCTGCAGCCCAAAGGTGTCAACTTAAATGGTGAGTACAGTATGAAATTGTTGTTTCTGGTAGGCTAGGCACTTTTTATAACTTTTTGGTTAGTACATTAGAAAAATTATTGCTGTTTTTGGTAAATTATGTACATTATACACCCCTTTTCTATTAAAAAAAGTTGAGTAAGTGTTGCTGTGGGAGGTTCGGAAAACACATTATGGGCTTTCCATTATTTCTTACGGGAAAAATAATCTTGACTTACAACCAACTTGAGTTACAACCAGCCCTCGCGAACGAATTGAGTTCGTAAGTCAAGGGTCCACTGCATATATATCTATATTTATCTATCTATCTGTTATATAGTGCCTTATCTATCTATCTATCTATCTATCTGTCTATTATATAGTGCCTTTCACTCTATCTATCTATCAAATAGTGCCTTTCACTTCTGTTATATAGTGCCTTTCACTCTATCTATCTATCTATCAATCATACAATGCCTTTCACTCTATCTATCTATCTATCTATCTATCTATCTATCTATCTATCTATCTATCTATCTATCTATCTATCTAATAGTGCCTTTCACTCTTTCTATCTATTATATAGTGCCTTTCACTCTTTCTATCTATCTATCTATCTATCTATCAAATAGTGCCTTTCACTTCTATCTGTTATATACATTAGATCCCAGATCTCCATTTCTTCTTCTGGCTCTGTTGATTTAGCCGTTCCTGTACACGGCTCCCTCACCAGCTTTGAACCCATTTCGCTCCCCCATCTGGAAAAAATCGTCGCCTCAATGAAGCCTTCGGGCTCTCTGAACGATGTGGTGCCGTCCAGACTGCTGAAAGATGTCTTTCCTGTGATTCGATATGATGTCTTAAAGATCATAACTAGTAGTCTATCTTCGGCTACAGTTCCTCGTGCTTTCAAACACGCAGTTTTACATCCAATCGTGAAAAAACCTGATCTTGACCCTGCCGTTTTCTCCAATCTTCGTCCAATTTCCAAACTACCTTTCCTGTCAAAATTACTCGAAAAAATAGTTTATGAGCAATTAATTCATCACCTACAGGACCATCAGGTAATGGACCTTTTTCAGTCAGGCTTTAGGCCCCAACACAGCACAGAAACCGCGCATTTACGTGTCCTAAATGATGTCCTTTTGGCATTGGACTCAGGACTCTACGTGATTATGGTTCTTCTCGATTTATCTGCTGCCTTCGACACAATCGACCACGACATCATGATCTCCCAACTCGAATCCTGGGCTGGTGTATCTGGCTTAGCCCTCGACTGGTTCAGGTCATATTTCTGCAACAGGACTCTTAGAGTCATGCTTGACGATTTTTAGTCTGAATCAGTCCCACTCCCATGTGGTGTCCCCCAGGGTTCCATTTTGGGGCCACTACTTTTTTCTATTTACATCCTGCCTTTAGGTGCAATTTTTAGAAAACATGCAAATCTCGTATCACCTATATGCTGATGACTGCCAAATTTATTTCTCCCTCAAGTCAACTGACTCCACTAAACCTCTTCTCGACTGCTTATCTGACATTAAGGACTGGCTGGCTGTAAACTTCCTTCACCTGAACGATTCAAAAACCGAGGGTCATTGTTTTTAGTCCTGACCGCAAACAGACCCTACCCCTTGGCCTCGACTTTCTTCCCATTCCAGTAACTTCGTCTGTTTCCAATCTTGGAATCAAAATGGATATGGTCCTGAAAATGGATGCTCAAGTCAACAGCACAGTAAAATCCTGCTTTTTCCATCTCAGGCGAATTGCCAAACTCAAACCAATTCTGTCTTATCACCTCCTGGAATCAGTAATCCATGCATTCATTACGTCCCGGCTTGACTATTCTAATTCCTGCCTATATGGTATTAGTAAAGCCACTCTTTCTAGACTCCAATTGGTTCAAAATGCAGCTGCAAGGCTATTAACTGGAAGCAGCAGAAGCCAACACATTACACCGATTTTAAAAACCCTACACTGGCTGCCGGTTAGCTTCAGAATTGATTTTAAGATACTCCTCTTAACCTATAAGGCACTAAATGGTCTAGCCCCTGCCTACTTGAGTGTCTTGCTCCATCGTCACAATCCCCCTCGTGTTCTTAGATCCGCAGATCAGCTGCTCCTAACCGTTCCCAAGGCACATTTTAAAGCTCGTGGTGAAAGGGCTTTTTCTGTCTGTGCACCTCGGCTCTGGAACTCCTTACCTTTAGTGGTTAGGCAAGCCGCTTCAGTCGCCACATTCAAATCACACCTAAAAACGCACTTCTTCACATTGGCTTTTAATTCTTAACCTGTCTTATTTCCACTTGCTTTTTGCTATTTCTCTGTTTTAGTGGGTCCCCTGACCTGTTTTTAGTGTCTCTGTTTTAATTCTCTCTTAATGTTTGTTTTTAATATTTTGCTTTTAGTCTTGCTTGTTTTAACTGTACAGCGCTTAACAAATAAAAATGGTATGGTATATAGTGCCTTTCACTTCTAATCCAAGTGGTGAGGTGTGCTAATCTAATAGAGACATTCAACAAAAGACTTGTAGCAAAAGGGAGCTTTACAAAGTACCCACTTTGGGGGGGGGGGGGGGGAATACTTACGCACAATCAGGATTTCTGTTTTTTTTTTTTTGGGGGGGTCTTAATTGTTGTTTGCGTCAAAATCAAAAATATTTGGCACCATCAAAGTGGTGGGCATGTTCTGTAAACCAGATGGTGCTGAACCCCCCGTCCCCCCCCCACTAAAAAAATCCATTTGACTTCCAGGTTGTAATACCAACAAAATCGGACAAACACTGAGGGCGATGAATACTTTTGCAAGGCACTGTATATTGTGGATGTCCAAGAAGGAGAACAGGTACTCCGGCCGGGAAGGAGGATAGTTTCTTACTGGGACAGGAGCCCACAGTGAGTGGAAGGACAGACGGGTGGAAGAACAAACAACTTTATGCCCGGCTGGAATAATATGATGGTTGGGCAAGCGTAAGCCAGAAGTTGGGAGTAGTTCCATTTCCCATACAGTGGGTGGCAGTGTCGGCCCAGTGGGGACATCTGCAGAAGGGTGCCTAGGAGTTGGGAATTCCAGAATTGCAACCCTGTCGGGGGTCCCATGGTGCACATAGTGGGCGTTGTATTGGGAACCTCCCTGCTTTCCATATGACCTGGAAGTGTTTTCATGCACTGGTCTGGTTTGAAAAAGAGCCCACCACCTCCCATCAGAGAGTCGGGGTCAGGAGAGAGTGGGCAACACTCATGGAGGACAGAAGGAGGAAGAGTTGGTTTTGTATTGGGATTTGTTCATTGATCTTTGCACGGGTGATTGTTAAAAGGTGTCTTGGGTGAATGAATGTCTTTTATTTTATCCCAGTATCGTACTGGGCATTACTGGGTCTGAGGTGTGGGACTCAGTGGGGCTCAGTGGCGCCCCCCCCCCCCAGGTGGTTACAATATATACACTATCCTGAAAAACAAATCTTTGCAGATCTTTGTATGCTGCCCAGCCTGTGTGCCCAGTGATGGCGTGGTGTCTCATTTAAGATGGCACCTCGAAGTTAAAGATGACTCACTCATCTGGAAATCCCACCTACATCACATCACAGCCTAAGGGTCAGCAATCAAGCACATAGGTTGGGCAAACAATGTGCAGTCCACCATTTTTTTTTATTTGCTTATTTAGAAATGCAAATCATATTTTCCTTTCCTTTGCACAAATATCTCTCTCCTTGTCTGCAAATATTGTCTTCAGCAGCTTTGCCTCGGGCTCAGCACTCATAATCCATTTTAACAAAGGTGTTGGCTGCCACTCCCATCAGGGGTCAAGGACTGAAAGCTGCTGCAAGTGGCTCCACATCCCTGCCGTCCTGTAAAGAACTATGCTGTGCTTGTGAGGCGGGGGGGGGGGAGGGATGGGGTGAAAGAGACGCCTACAACTCCTGATGCTCACAGACACATCATCAGGGATGCAAGCCCCCCGGGGACATTGGGTGTTTCGGGTCTTTCATGCTTCAGGACTCTGTGGGTGCCTGATGTTGAAAGTCCCAAAAGCACATCCAAAAACGGCATCAAGAAGCAGAAAAATAAAACCCGGCTAGGTACAAAGAGGGCCACACAGAATCGTTATAAAATAAACGATTAACTATTCACACTTTGAACGTTGACGTCGCTGTGCCAACATGCGAAGGAACTCGGCACCCGGCCACTATAGACGCCAAGGTTTGCTGCCGTGTCTAGTGCTGCCATCTAGTGGAGAGCCAGAAATGGACATCAATGAGATCTCTGTTATAAACCGACTGGTGGTGGCAGCGGTGGGATGAGCCGTGGCGGTAAGGACCCAAGAACTGAAGAAGACAGCAAGTGGGTTTGGTGACAAGCTGCTCTTAAGAACCACCCAAGCCTGAGGACTTTTTAATGGACTAAAGAAATAGAAGTGGAAGATGATGAAGAAGAAGACGATGATGAAGAAGAAGATGTGCTTTTGTGACAATGTCACTCCAAAATGTGTACATATTGCTCTGCATCAATGGTGCCCTCAAAGATACCATGGGCCCCCAATACCATGGCAGATGGTGGTTTCTGGACCTGACACTGATTACAGCTTGGCTGATCTTTTTCCTCTTTTGGCCAAAAACAATCTGCAGTGCTGACTTTTCGGTCCACAAAACACAATTCCGTTGTTTCAATTTCCGTCTCACGTGACACCAAACCCAGAGAAGTCGGCGGCGTTTTCAGGCAATGCTGCTGTATGGACAGCTTCAGCTTGGCATAGTAAGACCTTAACTTGCATCTAAGGGTGCCATCGGTGAATGGGGTGGACAAGCAAAGGCTTACCAAAGTATTCCAGGTCATGACATCCATTACAGACACATGACCCGTGTGACGTCTGAGGGACCAGAGATCACACACAAGTGATGTTCGGCCGTGATCTTTACGCACTGAGGTTTGACCGGATTCCGTGAATCGGTTGATTATATTGTGCACCGTGGTGGCTGAGATGCCCAAACTCCTACCCATTTGTCTCTAGAGGAACGTTGTTGTCAAAGTCCCGGATGATTCACTGACGCATCGGTTGGCATCTTTGCTCTTGAAGGACTCTGCCTTTTTTTTTTGGGAGGCTCTGAGGTCAATTTCCGCCACGTCCCCTTTGATCCACCACCTCCCTCAGTACCCGCAGACCCAGGCCCTGCCAACTCCCCGGGTGCCGTGCCAAACCCCCTCTATGTCGCGACTGCAACTCACTATACAAAGGGACTCCATCCTTCATCCAGCTCTCGTGGCATCTCACCCGTCCCCCCTGCCCATCTCGCCAGCTCTGCCTTTTCAGGAGTGTGTTGTAGTGGTTTAAGGTTTTGGACCGTGGACTTCATTCAAACCCTCAGCTGCTGGCACTGTGTGTGACCCCTGAGAGAGTCACCTCACCTGCCTGCACTCCGACTGGAAGAAGTGGAACTCCATTGTGTCTGAAATGTTGTCTGTCACCACAGATAAAGGGGGCAGTCAAATAAGAAGTAATAAGCACTGCCACCTTCCTCCACGCCTCCGTCCTGCGCCCCCCGCCATCTACTCAGACGTGAAGTGCCACCCAACCTGTCCTCATCCTGTTTACCTTTCCGACACCCCAGGGATCCGCTTCAATTCATTTTGTTTTTTATCGTTTTTCAGCCCACCCTTTTTACCCACAATGCTACGCTCAGCTGGTGTCCTCAGCTCTCGGCCGGTGACCATTCACGTGCACTCTGCGCCAACACCCGCTATAACGGGGTGGGCCGCCACTACAAACCCTTACTATCTCTCCAGCACTGTTTTTACCTAAACTGGCATCGCCACGGACCCCTCTCATCACCCTGACGCGTTCGTACAGTCCTCTGTTTACCTTTCCGTTTCCCTTCATTTTGTTTTTCCCTTTTTACCCACAATATTACGCTCAGCTGGTCTCCTCCGATTGTCACCCAACCCTCGTTCATTAAAGCCTGCACATGTGGGCTACCTGCGCCAACACACGCTAAAACGGGGTGGACCACCACTCTCTCCTTTACCTAAACCGGCACCACCACGAACCCCTCTCAGCACATTCATGCATTCGCCAAGCTTCCACTTAAACCCGTCTGCTCAAGCAGGAACTCACCTTCTATGGCTCTTTTGAAGAACACTTTGCAGCTGCCACACGTCACCACCCCGTAGTGACATCCAGAAGCTTCATCGCCACACACCAAGCAGACCTTCGCAGGGGCAGAAGAGGAGGAAGAAGAACTTCTCATTGTTGAGCTGTTAACAGAAATAAACAGAAGCATTGTTAGGACCAAGCACAGATACTTCAGCTACGTCCCACGTTCTTCTATGGGGACAATTTTCAGAACTGCTTGGGACGGTAAAATGAGGAGATCGGGCACATGTGGAAATTAATTTGGTGACCACCGAAAAAAAAAATGCAACATGCACACTTAAAAATCATCATCATCAAGTGTTTTCAGAGGCTCGTCATGTGGTACATCAAGACCCTGCTGCCAACCCCCCCCCCGATCCCTGGGCTCCTCCAGCCCTCCCGTCTAGCCCCAGTCATCTGCACAAAAAATGCAACATGCAAACTTAAAAAATCATCATCATCATCTTCATCAAGTGTTTTGAGAGGCTTGTCATGTGGTACATCAAGACCCTGCTGCCCCCCCATTTCCCTGGGCTCCTCCTGCCCCCCGTCTAGCCCCCAGTCATCTGCTCAGCTGTTAAGTGGGAGCTCAGGGTGTGGTGTGAAGGTAGGTGAAGAATTGGCTCAGACACAGGAAGAAGAAGGTGATGGTGTGAGGAACCTCCTCAGAATTGGGTGACGTTAAGAGTGGTGACCAGCAGGGGGCAGTGCTGGGGTCGCCCCTATTTTTAATATATAGAAATGATTTAGATAGGAATATAAGGAACAAGGGCGGCACGGTGGGGCAGTGGTAGCGCTGTTGCCTCGCAGGTAGTAGACCTGTGGTTCACTTCTTGGGTCCTCCCTGCGTGGAGTTTGCATGTTCTCCCCATGTCTGTGTGGGTTTCCTCCCACAGTCCAAAGACATGCAGGTTTCTCACTTGTCCCAAGTGTGTGCTTGGTATGTGGGTGTGTGTGTGCCCTGTGGTGGGCAGGTGCAATGCCCGGGGTTTGTTTCCTGCCTTGCTCCCTGTGTTGGCTGGGATTGGCTCCAGCAGACCCCCCGTGACCCTGTAGTTAGGATATAGCGGTTTGGATAATGGATGGATGGAAATAAGTAACAAGCTGGTTAAGTGTGCAGATGATACCAAGATAGGTGTATTAGCAAATAATCTGGAATCCGTTATATCATCACAGATGGACTTGGAGAGCAGACAGGCTTGGGCAGATTTGTGGACGATGAAATTTAATATCAGTAAATGTAAAGAATTCCACATAGGAAGTAAAAATGTGAGGTTTGAATACACAATGGGTGGTCGGAAAATCGAGAGTCCACCTTATGAGAAGGAGTTAGGAGTCGTAGTGCACTCTGCGCTATCAACTGGCAGACAAGCCATTAAGAAGGCTAACAGGTTATATAGCGCCTTGATGTGTGGAGTACAAGTCACAGGAGGTTCTGCTCAAGCTTTATAACACACTGGTGAGGCTTCATCTGGAGTACTGTGTGCAGTTTTGATCTCCAGGCTACAAAAAGGACATAGCAGCACTAGAGAAGGTCCAGAGAAGAGCAACTAGGTTGACACCAGGACTACAGGGGATGAGTTATGAGGAAATATAAAAAGAGCTGAGCCTTTCCAGTTAAAACAAAAGGAGATTAAGAGGAGACCTGAGTGAAGTGTTTAAAATTATGAAGGGAATTAGTCCAGTGGATCGAGACTGTGACTTTAAAATGAGTTCATCAAGAACACGAGGACACAGTTGGAAACTTGTTAAGGGGAAACTTGGATCAAATATTAGGAAATTATTCTTGACACAAAGAATCACAGACACACGGAATAAGTGACCCAGTAGTGGGGTGGACAGGAGGACTTTAGGGACTTTCAGAACTCAACCGGATTTCATTTCAGGAGTTTAGTAGACAGGACTGGTGAGCTTTATGACACACTGGTGAGGCCTCATCTGGAGTACTGGGTGTGGTTTAGGTCTCCATAAAGACATAGCAGCACTAGAGAAGGTCCAGAGAAGAGCAACTCGGCTGATTCAGGGCTACAGGGGATGAGTTATGAGGAAAGATGAAAAGAGCTGAGCCTTTAGAGTCTAAACAGAAGAAAATGTAATGTAATTAAATGTCAAGTATTACACACAGGAAATAAAAATGTGAGGTTTGAATACACAATGGGGGGTTTGAAAATGAAAGTCCACCTTATGAGAAGGAGTTAGGAGTCAAAGTGGACTTGACACAATCAACTAACTTCCAGACAGCGTTCAGAAGCCATTAAGAAGGCTAGCAGAATGTCGGGTTATATAGCGCCTTGATGTGTGGAGTACAAGAAACAGGAGGTTCTGCTCAAGCTTTTTAACACACTGATGAAGCCTCATCTGGAGTCCTGGGTGCAGTTTTGGTCTCAATAAAGACATAGCAGCCCCAGAGAAGGTCCAAGGAAGAGCGACAAGGCTGAGTCTAGGACTACAGGGGATGAGAGATGAGGGAAGATTAAAAGAGCTGAGCCTTAAGGAGATGAAGAGGAGACCTGAAAATTGACAATACACCTTATAAGAAGGATTAGGGAGTCGTAGTTGACTCGACGCTATCAACTTCCAGGTATTGTTCAGAAGCCATTAAGAAGGCTAACAGAATGTCAGGTTATATAGCGCCTTGATGTGTGGAGTACAAGTCACAGGAGGTTCTGCTCATGCTTTATAACACACTGGTGAGGCCTCATTTGGAGTCCTGGGTGAAGTTATGGTCTTCATAAAGACATAGCAGCACTAGAGAAAGTCCAGAGAAGAGCAACTCGGCTGATTCAGGGCTACAGGGGATGAGTTATGAGGAAAGATTAAAAGAGCTGAGCCTTTACAATTTAAGTAAAAAGAAAATATAATGATGTACATATAAAGAATTACACATAGGAAGTAAAAATGTTAGGTTTGAATACACAATGGGGGGTCTGAAAATCGAGAATCCGCCTTCTGAGAAGGACTTAGGAGTTGTAGTGGACTCAACACTATCATCACTAACGGAATGTCAGGTTATATAGCGCCTTGATGTGTGGAGTACAAGTCACAGGAGGTTCTGCTCAAGCTTTATAACACACTGGTGAGACCTTATCTGGAGTACTGGGTGCAGTTTTGGTCTCCATAAAGACATAACAGCACTAGAGAAGGTCCAGAGAAGAGCAACTCGACTGATTGAGGGCTACAGGGGATGAGTTATGAGGAAAGAGTAAAAGAGCTGAGCGTTTACATTTTCTTTTCCTTAAACTGTAATGTCAGTAAGTGTAAAGAATTACACACAGGAAGTAAAAATGTGAGGTTTGAATACACAATGAGACGTCTGAAAATTGAGAGGCCACCTTATGAGAAGGAGTTAGGAGTCGTAGAGGACTTGACACGATCAACTGCCACTATCAGACTACCTTTAAGAAAGCAAACAGACTGTCAGGTTATATAGCGCCTTGATGTGTGGAGTATAAGTCACAGGAGGTTCTGCTCAAGCTTTATAACACACTGGTGAGGCCTCATCTGGAGTACGGTGGGCAGTTTTGGTCTCCAAAAAGACGTAACAGCACTGGAGAAAGTCCAGAGAAGAGCACCTTGGCTGATTCAGGGCTACAGGGGATGAGTTATGAGGAAAAATTAAAAGAGCTGAGCCTTTACAGTTTAAGGAAAAGGAGATTAAGAGGAGACCTGAGTGAGGTGTTTAAAATTATGAAGGGTGTTAGTACAGTGGATCGAGACTGTGACTTTAAAATGAGTTCAATGAGAACACGGGGACACAGTTATAAGGGTAAATTTCACACAAACATCAGGAAGTTTTTCTTCACACAGAGAACCACAGTCACATGGAATAAGTGACCAAGTAGTGTGGTGGGCAGTAAGACTTTAGGGGACCTTCAGAACTCAATGTTATGTTATTTTGGAGAAATGAAGTGGACAGGACTGGCAAGTTTGTTTGGAGTCAATGGCCTGTTCTCATCCGGATTGTTCTATTGTTCTAATGTTTTGTACTCTCTAACCTTCTCAAGCACTCTGTGATAAATATTTTATCTGGCCCTGGTGATTTGCTTGATCTCAGCCTATTTAATCTGAGCAGCTCTTCTCTCTCTACAATTCCCAAATCGATCAGCCGACATGAACGTTGGTGAGACAGTCGCTGCGTTCTGAACAGCTGGGCTTCGGGGGCTTGCGTCTTTCATGAACGTTGATGAGACAGTCGTCAGGTTTCGTTGGGGGGGGGGGGGGGGGGGGGTTCTGCGTCTTTCTCATATTTCCACTCAATCGCAATCCTTTTGCCTTTCTGCTGCACACTCTACTCTCACCCCAGTGAACCTTCAGGTGACCAGGCACATCATGGCGGCTCAGTGCCGTACGCATCATCTTCACTATCTGTGCCAACGCCTCGTGTTAATTATGCTGAGTACACTTCGGTGACCTTCTGAGTGACTCGCTTTCTAAACTGATGTTTGAAGTACAACGCTTCATTTGAACATTCAGTAAGCAGGTCTGGGCTTTCGAAGCACGTAGAACTAATGTATGAATCATCTGTGCTTTGCTGACAATCTCAAACAACAGCACCTTTTGCGCCCCTTTTTTTTTTTTTTTTTACGATCCCCCCCCACCCACCTCAAAAAGCAAATAAACAACAAAAAAAAAAAAAACCTACAAAAAACCAAATTGACACAATTAAATAAAAAGCCACAAGCAACTTCCCCTGATGCTGACTTAACAAGAAAAGGTGCTCCGTATCTCTGTGCTTATCTGACCCGCTTTAGGCCCCCTGAGGCCCCACGCTTCTGTAGCGCCAGCCACACCAGCGTGAGATCTGAAGACGCAAACCACAAAACAAAAAAAAAAAAATAAAAATGTTGAGAAATCAGCCAAAACATCGCAAAACGGGCCTCCCAAGACTTCAAAACGTGTCTCCTGAGGCGCAATAACAAATGCGGAAGGACCCCGCTTTATCTGGGTTAAGATACGACACGACACACCCAGCAACCGAAACGAAAGACACACGCGGAGGACGAGGGCAGTGGAATGGAGACGTTCTTCTCACCACTTCACTTTTCTTCCTTTCTCAATAACCCCTAATGTCCAGATTTGTGTATTTGCATATTCAGAACGTACTCGGGGCCCCTTCGCTTTTCTGCACGTTGTAGATTTTATTTTAAACGGGCACTCGATAACCCATCGATAATCCATCACGAACAAGTGAAAGCGTGCTGTCAGAAAAGTTCACAAACGTCTTAAAAATCCAAAAAATGAAATTCCTCATTCCTAGAAGTGTTCAGACCCCCTTGATTCAGCACTTTTGTTGAAGCCCCTTTGGCAGCTTCGAGTCACATCTTGGGTAACTCTCCACAAGCTTTGCACACCTGCAGTGGATCCTCTCAAGATCCTCTTAGATTCTAATCTGCCACCTTCAGGTCCCCCCACCCCAACCACTGGGCTTTGGTCGGACCACTCAAGGACACTCAGAGACTTGAGTCCTGAAGCCTCTCCAGTGATGTGTTGGCTGTGTGCTTCAGGTCATTAGAACATTAGAACAATCTGGAGGAGAACGGGCCATTCAGCCCAGTAAAGCTCGCTAGTCCTATCCATTTATTTCTTCCAAAAAAACATCAAGTCGAGTTTTGAACGTCCCCTAAAGTCCTCCTGTCTACCACACTACTTGGTCACTTACTCCAAGTGTTTATCGTTCTTTATGTAAAGAAAAACTTCCTAATGTTCGTGCAAAATTTCCCCTTCACAAGTTTCCAACTGTGTCCTCAGGTTCTTGATGAACTCATTTTAAAGTCACCGTCTCAATCCACTGGACTAATTCACTTCATAATTTTGAACACTTCACTCAGGTCTCCTCTTTATCTTCTTCTGTTTAAACTGTAAAGGCTCAGCTCTTTTAATCTTCTCTCATAACTCATCCCCTGTAGCCCTGAATCAACTGAGTTGCTCTTCTCTGGACCTTCTCAAGTGCTGCTCTATCTTTATGGAGACCAAAACTGCCCACCATCCTCCAGATGAGGCCTCACCAGTGTGTTATAAAGCTTGAGCAGAACCTCCTGTGACTTGTGCTCCACACATCAAGGCGCTATATAACCTGACATTCTGCTAGCCTTCTTAATGGCTTCTAAACGCTGTCTGGTAGTCCACCATGACACCTAATTCCTTCTCTTAAGGAGGACTCTCGAATTCAGACCACCCATTGTATTCAAACCTCATATTTTTACTTCCTATGTGTAATAATTCACACTTACTGACATTACATTTTCTTCTGTTTAAACTGTAAAACTCAGCTCTTTGAATCTTTCCTCATAACTCATCTCCTGTAGCCCTGAATCAGCCGAGTTGCTCTTCTCTGGACCTTCTCTAGTGCTGTTATGTCCTTTTTGTAGCCTGAAGACCAAAACTGCACCCAGTACTCCAGATGAGGCCTCACCAGTGTGTTATAAAGCTCACCAGTCCTGTCTACTAAACTCCTCAAGTTGAGTTTTGAAGGTCCTTAAAGTCCTGCTGTCCATCACACTACTTGGCCTCTTACTCCAAGTGTCTGTAGTTCTCTGCGTGAAGAAAAACTTCCTAATGTTTGCGTGAAATTTCCCCTTCACAAGTTTCCAACTGTGTCTCCGTGTTCTTGTTGAACTCATTTTAAAGTCACCGTCTTGATCCACTGGACTAATTAAGTTCATAATTTTTAACACTTCAGTCAGGTCTCCTCTTAATCTTCTTTCCCTTAAACTGTAAAGGCTTTTTGCAGATGATGTCCTGTTTGCTTCATCAGGCCGTGATCTTCAGCTCTCTCTGGATCGGTTTGCAGCTTAGTGTGAAGCGGCTGGGATGGGAATCAACACCTCCAAATCCGAGACCATGGTCCTCAGCCGGAAAAGGGTGGAGTGCCCTCTCAGGGTTGGTAGCGAGATCCTGCCTCAAGTGGAGGAGTTCAAGTGTCTCGGAGTCTTGTTCACGAGTGAGGGAAGAATGGAGCGTGAGATCGACAGGCGGATCGGTGCGGCATCTGCAGTGATGCGGGCTCTGCATCGGTCTGTCGTAGTGAAAAAGGAACTGAGCTGTAAGGCAAAGCTCTCAATTTACCAGTTGATCTATGTTCCTACCCTCACCTATGGTCATGAGCTATGGGTAGTGACCGAAAGAACGAGATCGCGAATACAAGCGGCTGAAATGACTTTTCTCCGCAGGGTGTCTGGACTCTCCCTTAAAGATAGGGTGAGAAGCTCAGTCATCCGGGAGGAGCTCAGAGTAGAGCCGCTGCTCCTCCGCATCGAGAGGAGTCAGATGAGGTGGCTCGGGCATCTGATCAGGATGCCTACCTGGTGAGGTGTTCCGGGCACATCCAATCGGGAGGAGGCCCCGGGGAAGACCCAGGACATGCTGGAGGGACTATGTCTCCCGGCTGGCCTGGGAACGCCTCTGGATTCTCCCGGAAGAGATAGAAGAAGTGGCCAGGGGGAGGGAAGTCTGGGCATCTCTGCTCAAGCTGCTGCCCCCGCAACTCAATCTCGGATAAGCGGAAGAGGATGGATGGATGGATGGATGGATGGATGGATGGATGGATGGATGGATGTAAAGACTCAGCTCTTTGAATCTTTCCACATAACTCATCCCTTGTAGCCCTGAATCAGCTGAGTTGCTCTTCTCTGGACTTTCTCTTGTGCTCTTATGTCTTTATGGAGACCAAAACTGCCCACAAGACTCCAGATGAGGCCTCACCAGTGTGTTATAAAGCTTGAGCAGAACCTCCTGTGACTTGTACTCCACACATCAAGGCGCTATATAACCTGTTAGCCTTCTTAATGGTTTGTCTGACAGTTAATAGTGTCGAGTCCACTATGACTCCTAACTCCTTCTCATAAGGTGGACTCTTGATTTTCTCACCGCCCATTGTGTATTCAAACCTCACATTTTTACTTCCTATGTGTAATTCTTTACATTTACTGACATTAAATTTCATCTGCCACAAATCTGCCCAAGCCTGTCTGCTGTCCAAGTCCCTCTGTGATGATACAACGGATTCCAAATTATCTGCTGATCTACCTATCTTGGTATCATCTGCAAACTTAACCCTCATACCCCTTGGGGTTAGAGCACAGGGTCAGCCATTGTACAGCACCCCTGGAGCAAATGCAGGTTAAGGGCCTTGCTCAACAGCCCAACGGAGTAGGATTCCTTCTGGCAATAACAGGATTTGAACTGGCAACCTTCTGGATACCAGCGCACAGAGCCATGAGGGTCTTTTGGGTGTTGGTGGCCACAAATATAGAGAGAGGAACCCCAAAAAGCTTAATGACTTGCCCACGCAGACATCAACATGAGCCAACAGAGTAGGATCCCCTTTGGCAGTAACGGGGATTCGAACCGGCAACCTTCTGGATACCAGCGCAGATCCTATACGCCGCCTTAAAACTTCACCATCTGGTAACCTGGAGGAGGCTCTGGAGGTCTGCAGCTGGACTCTATTGGCACCTATTGGAGTCAACTCCACCTACTCGGAAGCTCCGGGGTGGAGGCTCCAGCCTGCAGAGATATCTACTTGAGTTTAAAGGCACCACAGGCAGATGGCTGAAGAAGCACTGGTCCTTAAGAATATTTTGTTGAATTTCTTTCCTACCAAAGGAACTTTTCACTTGTCAAACGTGACTTCCGCCTGGGCACCCCATCGCCTTGGCGCTCCCTCTCTTGGCTCTTCTTTACATGTCAACACACCTGTAGGGGTCCTTCAGGTGACACGTTTGTCTCAACTAAAAATCGGCCACCAAATGTTAAAATCGATCCAAACTCGAATATGAAAGAAACACCCATGGTGACCGTTCAACTGGACGCACAGATGGTGTCACGTGTTGTGCCTTCTTGTGGAATCCTGGGAAATCCCCTAGGCAACAGCCAACCTGAGTTTGAGCATTGGCAGTGCCAGCAGCGACATGGCAGGGTGGTCCCAGTCTGGAGCTCAGCAGATGCTGCTGGCTGGAAGGGGAACTGGAACTCTTCTCATATGAAATGATTTGGAGCAACGGTGTCTTATTAGGGCATGGCCGCTGTTATTTACGGCCTAACATACTGTAAGTGCAGAATTCTTTCAGACTGTTTGTAAGATCACTGGAGTTCAGACAGTTGACGGCTCGCACGCTGGAACAAAGGAGCCCTTTTCTTACTTTTCCAAATCCTGTAAGAAAATTGCACAAATTGCCTGGGGCATGCTATAAATACGGCGTAGCTAAAGTAAACCAACAAATACTAAAACAAACATACGGAGATATTGGACGTTTGAGTCATACGCAGAAAATTAGGATGCCACATTTAGAAACGTGTTGGCAGAAGAAAGGCTCAATTCAAACTGCAGGGATCAAATCTGGCAGTTGGCAGGCAGCGCCGCTCACTTTGAAGACCGAATGCGGCAGTGTCGGGAAATGAGCAGAAATCGACTCTGGATGAGGCGCCAGTCCGCCGCTGGGCATATGGGCACACTGACTCAGAGCTGGCACTGAGCCGAAAGCAAGGTGTTTAAAACAAAAAAAAAAAAAAAAACTGGGCCCACGGACCACCTAACTGGCCAAAGCCCAGACAAACCCATTGAACATCTGTGGTGGGATCTGAAGATGGACGTTCAGAAAAACTTTACATCTAATCTAACGGAGCAGGAGAGGGTCTGCCAGGAAGGATGGTGTGCTGTGCTGTCTGGCTGCACCTTCTGTCTATTTATCGATCTATTATATAGTGCCTTTCACAATATCTATCATATAGTGCCTTTCAAACCTTTCCTTTCTATCAATATATTGAATATTTCATATCTGTTTTATATCTATCTGTCTATTAGTCTATCTGTTACATAACACATTTCACGTCTATCATCTGTCTATTGTCCTAAATATACCCATCTATCATACAGTGCCTTTCACATATCTATCTAATATATAGTATAGTGCCTTTTCAATCTATCAGTGGGTGATGGGTGGTCTTATGGCCTTGGAACCCCTGCAGGTTCTTTTTTTTTCTATACTCCTGGCCATCAGACCTTACTTTATTCTTTGTTATTTAGTATTGCCTAATCACATTTTTGTTTTAATATTTTTATTTTTTAGAAACTTTTCTTTCTTCATCTTGTAAAGCACTTTGAGCTACATCATTTGTATGAAAACATGCTATAGAAATAAATATCTATCTATCAATCATATAGTGCCTTTCACATCTATTTATCTATCTATCTATCTGTTATAGAGAGCCTTTCATATCACTCATATAGTGTCTTTCACATATTTATTGTGGGAAGCGGCTGGGGGCGATACCCAGCTGGAACGCCCGGAAGGACAGAAGGAGGGATTACACCTCCTCCGAACCACGAGGGGGCAAACGCCCTGGTGGCTATGGGGACCACTGGAAAGGAGCATGGAAGCTCAACCCTATAGGAGCCCTATAAGAGCCCTGGCCCTCAGCACTTCCGCCACACCCGGGAGTGCTGGCAGTAGCTCATTGGGAGGCACCTGGAGCACATCTGGGTGGATATAAAAGGGGCCACATCCCTCCATTCAATGGCTGGAGTTGGGTGGAAGAGGACGGAGCTCGGAGGAGAGGAGTGGAGGTGGTCAGAATGAATAAAGGCATTGAGAAGAGGCCAGAACTTTGAGGGTGATTGGTGCTGGGGCACTGGGTTGTGTGTGTGCACTTTGTAAATAATAATTATGTATAATAAATGTGTGTGTGGTTTTGAACCTTCAGTGTCCGCCTGTCTGTGTCCGGGCCAGTCTCTACACTATCTATCTATCTGTCATATAGTGCCTTTCACATATCTATCTATCTATCTATCTATCTATCTATCTATCTATCATTTACTGCCTTTCCTATCTATCTGTTATACAGTGCCTTTCACATATCTGTCTATTTATCTATTACAGTATATAGTGCCTTTCACATCTATCTTTCTATCTATCTATCCATCATGTAGAGCCTTTCACATCTATCATATAGTGCCTTTCACATATCTATCTATCTATTATATAGAGCCTTTCACATCTTAGTGCCTTTCACATATCTATCTATCTATTATATAGAGCCTTTCACATATCTATCTATTATATAGTGCCTTTCACATCTATCATAGTGCCTTTCACATATCTATCGATCAATCATATAGTGCCTTTCACATATCTATCTATTATATTGAGCCTTTCACATCTTAGTGCCTTTCACATATCTATCTATCATATAGTGCCTTTCACATATCTATCTATCTATCTATCATATAATGCCTTTCACATATCTATCTATCATATAGTGCCTTTCACATATCTATCGATCAATCATGTAGTGCCTTTCACATATCTATCTATCTATTATATAGAGCCTTTCACATCTTAGTGCCTTTCACATATCTATCTATCATATAGTGCCTTTCACATATCTATCTATCATATAATGCCTTTCACATATCTATCGATCAATCATGTAGAGCCTTTCACATATCTATCGATCAATCATATAGCGCCTTTCACATATCTATCTATCAATCATATAGCACCTTTCACATATCTATCTATTATATAGAGCCTTTCACATCTATCATATAGTGCCTTTCACATATCTATCTATCTATCAATCATATAGTGCCTTTTACATATCTATCTATTATATAGTGCCTTTCATATGTAGCTATCTTTCTGCTAATTATATTGTGCCTTATATATGCATATTTCTATTAATTACATAGTGCCTTTAATATCTATATATCTATCTACGGCATGTACCTCTGTCTGTCTGTCTAACCTTTGCTTTCTATCAATATATTCAAAATTTCTATTTTATAGTTGCTTTCACATCTATGTATGTGTCTATCAGTCTGTCTATATGTCACATACATGATATATGTGAAATGCACTGTCTGTCTTTCTATCTATACCCATCTGTCATAAAATGCCTTTAATATCCATCTAATATACAGTCTAGTGCCTAACTTTATCAATTAAATAATGCATTTCAAATCTATACAGTATAGTGAGTTGTCTGTCTGGTCTTCCTACCCAACACACAGGAGCGCCGAGGCTAACAGTGCACATTTGAGCTCAAGGTCTGTCTGTAAAAGTCGGATGCACTGGAGATGTTTGCAGCACCCTTTACAATGCGCTCCTATGATGTCACATCCTGTAGAAATATGGGAAGAATTGCTATGACAACGGGAGACACCAAAAAACCACAACCCAGCAGCGCCAAAGGATACAAAGAGGATTGCACTAATGAGAAAATCGCAATCCTCGAGTTATAAACCCACCCCCAGCCAATGCATAGAAGGTGTAAATCCATCCAGTACATCCCATAATAAACAAATAAAGCTACAGGCGACGCAACAAATGATTAAAGGGTGGGACCTTCTTACTGACGGCGGCAGATTGGAGCCTCGACTGCTCTCGCAGATCTCATGGAGAAGCACACCGAGGATGCGAGCGACTGCCTTCGTCTTGTAGCTCCTGCGGCTACTTTACTGCCCATCACCACATATGGAGATTTTGCTTTAGGTTACTGGACTTACTTCCCTGATGTGACGCCCATCTGAATGAAAAGGGTCTTCCAAAAGTCTAAGGCACGTCACATTTTCTAACTTCAGTACTTTTTTGTTGTTTTTTCCTACTTGTGCTATTTACGTCTGCCTCTTGGCAACCAACAGCACCCCAAACCTCCACCGTCGTCAGCCTCCACAACACCTTTTTTCCATTTCATCCTCGCCTTTTCTTGTGAATCACCATCTGCTTT
This sequence comes from Erpetoichthys calabaricus, assembly GCF_900747795.2. Taxonomy (NCBI): domain Eukaryota; kingdom Metazoa; phylum Chordata; class Cladistia; order Polypteriformes; family Polypteridae; genus Erpetoichthys; species Erpetoichthys calabaricus. The sequence goes on along the minus strand of NC_041398.2, from coordinate 242,435,347 downwards.
TTATCTGTGCATGTGGAGCCTGAAGCCCCTAGTAGAGCGGAAAGCTGCTGAGAAATGAAGTTTGACATTTTTCACATCCACAGGACCACCAAAATGAGGGTATAAAAGTAGACCACTGACCACTGTGCGGCACTCACGACGAGAAGCTACAGAAAAGAAGAAGAACGCAAAATGTGGCAGTGCTGTCTGATGGCAGACACCTTGACAATTTTTTTGCACACTCAGTGTCTACTTCATTAGTCTCATGATAATTAGCACAGGCGGGCAAGACCCTCAGGGGACATCGAGCAGGTCAGGACCACCACACATAGCCTGCTCTTCCAAACAGCCCACTCTAGACCTAGATGTGTATAGTGACCAGTAGAGGGCGCCACCAGCTCCTCTTTAAACCAAACACAACTCAACAGGCGTAAGTCCCGGGTTCAAACGGCCTTCGTTTATTAAATACTTTTAAACAGACTTCTTTCATAATAAACAGGAAAAAAAACTGTCACGCGAGTGACACGATCACATACAGTGGCGACGTCTATTGATTTTTAAAGTTTGTCCAGTTTCATTTCTATGTGGGTACAGCCACGGGGTACAGTTAGTTACTAATAAGATTAATTTTAAGGTGAATAAAATTATAGGGATTAGTATGTATTTAGCACTAGTACATAAGAAAATATGTATCTTTAATTCGGGGCAGCACAGTGGCGCAGTGGGTGGTGCTGCTGCCTCACAGTTAGGAGACCCTGGTTCGCTTCCCTGCGTGGAGTGTGCATGTTCTCCCTGTGTCCGCGTGGGTTTCCTCCCACAGTCCAAAGACATGCAGGTCAGGCGGACTGGCGATTCTAAATTGGCCCTAGTGTGTGTGCTTGGTGTGTTTGTGTGTGTGTCCTGCGGTGGGTTGGTGCCCTGCCTGGGATTGTTTCCTGCCTTCCGCCCTGTGCTGGCTCGGATTGGCTCCAGCAGACCCCTGTGTTTGGATTCAGCAGGTTGGATAATGGATGGATGGATAGATGGATGTTACGCTGATGACCCCCAGCTCTATCTCTCTAGCAGACCTACTGCTTCCATTACACCCTCTTATTGATTGCACAGCAGAACTCAAATCCTGGTTTTCTTCAAATTTTCTTAAAAATTAAACAACAAGTGAGAAAACTGAGGTTCTCCTCATTGGTACAAAATCATCCATCCATCCATCCATTTTCCAACCCGCTGAATACGAACACAGGGTCACGGGACAATTCCTTTGACTTCATGCTTGGTTTGTGCTCTGACATGAACTGTCAACTGTAGGACCTTCTATAGACAGGTGTGTGCCTTTCCAAATCATGTCCAGTCAACTGAATTGACCACAGGTGGACTCCAATGAAGCTGCAGAAACATCTCAAGGATGATCAGGGGAAACAGGAGGCACCTGAGCTCAATTTGGAGCTTCATGGCAAAGGCTGTGAATACTTATGGACATGTGCTTTCTCAATGTTTTTATTTTTAATAAATTTGCAAAAACCTCAAGTAAACTTTTTTCACGTTGTCATTATGGGGTGTTGTGTGTAGAATTCTGAGGAAAAAAATGAATTTAATCCATTTTGGAATAAGGCTGTAACATAACAAAATGTGGAAAAAGTGATGTGCTGTGAATACTTTCAGGATGCACTGTAGCAGGGATTCCGTTAGTTAGAGTGAAAGTCGTCCTACGCAATAACCCCCTCCCCCTCCTCCTCCTCCTCCTCCTCCTCCTCTCTCGTCTCACTCACACCAGCCATGATTCTTTTCAAAGGTAAAGTGCAGGTTAATTTGTTTTATGTATTTTTATTTTATATTTTGTATTAATCATTTTTATATGAATAGTTTAGGGTTGTGGAATGGATCATCTGAGTTTCCATTATTTCTTATGGGGAAATGCGCTTTGGATTACAAGCGCGTTTCCGGAACGAATTACACTTGCAAACTAAGGCACCACTTTATAGATTTATAAATACCAGGGGATCCCTAGTGGATATCCACTGTATGTCTCTCTATTATAAAAGACAATCTTGAAACGAGAGGAGACTATTGCCATGAGATCTTTTCAAGTCCCGCCCTCCTCTCCACCATTTCCGGTTCACGTCCCACGCCCGCGGTCCTCTCGCCTCTCATTGGTGTGAATGCTTTTCTCAGACTCAGTTCCTGGGCTCTCAGCTCCTATAAATTTTTACGTTTTCCTCACTTTAAGTTCCCAATAAAAGACGACGTATTTTGTTCAAATCTTATTGAAGAATTTCATCCCAAAAGGGTTATCAGCAGAAGAAATGAGTACAGTAATCCCTCACTTATCGCGGTAGAGAGGTTCCAAGGCCGACAGCGATAACTGAATTTCCGCGAAGTAGGGACACCATATTTATTTAATTATTTAACGTGTATTTGGACGTTTTTAAACCCTCCCTGTATTGTTTACAACCCACCCTTTACTCTATTAATAAACAGGGACAACTGCTAAGCAATATGAAATCGGTAGATAAGTTTACACTTACTGTATAGCGAAGTACACGTAGCTATATATGACGTGATGATGGTGATGAATATGCTGCACAGTAAAAATGATGACAATGAAGGTGATAATCCCCTGAATGCAGTAGCAAGAGCACGTTACTGCTGAATGAGTGAGATGAGACGTCCTGGTTAATGCAGCGCTCCGTCGCTGAGCCAATCAGCAGCACACAGGAACTTAACTGCATGCTCTGATTGGGTAGCTTCTCAGCCATCCGCCAATAGCATCTCTTGTATGAAATCAACTGAGCAAACCAACTGAGGAAGCAAGTACCAGAAGTAAAAAAATCCATTGTCCGCAGAAAACCGCGAAAAATCCGCATTATATATTTAGATATGCTTACATATAAAATCCGCGATAGAGTGAAGCCGCGAAAAGTGAACCGCGAAGTAGTGAGGGATTACTGTACACGGGCAATCCTAGCACCAAGAAACGATGAAATCAAATGAATTAACGTGAAAATTGTCGATCGGTTACACGCCAAATTTGTTAAATGCGTATCAGTAGACTCTGCTGAAACAGTTGGTGGTGATGGTGCTGAAGATGAAAACATCAACTTACAATATCACCAAGAATATCTACAACCGTTAACACCGTCTGGTCTTCCACCGGCCGAATTCCTGTTGAAAGAAGGGTGTATCGTAATGTAATTACGTAATTTATGTACGTGTGATGGGCTATGCAATGGGACATGATTAGTTGTATTGAAAATTCAATTATGGAGAATCCACTGCATCCACTAAATAATGTCATCTCCAGACAGAAGAGCAGCTTCAGCGACGGACTGCTGTCACTGTCCTGCTCCACAGACAGATTGAGGAGATCGTTCCTCCCCCAAACTATGCGACTCTTTAATTCCACCAGGGGGGGGTAAACGTTAATATTTAACATTATACATAGTTATTGTCTGTTTTTTTCACCTGTATTATTATCATTCTTTAATTTAATATTATTTATTGTATCAGTATGCTGCTGCTGAAGAATGTGAATTTCCCATTGGGATTAATAAAGTATCTATCTATCTATCTATCTATCTATCTATGTAAAATTTTAACAGGCGACAAGAAAGGTAATGTAGTCCATCTAACATCAGACACCAAAGGAGATCTTGATATGCCATTCGTATTAAAATGTTTACAGTTTCCCGTTAGAAGAGCTTTTACTATGACAATTAGCAAATCACAGGGACAAACTTTCAAAAAAGTCAGTTTATTTATTAGAGAGAAAGAAACGAAATTCACTCGCAAGCAGTTATACGTTGTGTTGTCACGAAGTCCAACCACGGAATCAAAATTCAATACGATATTGACGAAAAGTTCATTCCAAATATTGTTTTTCCTGAAGTTTTACAGTAAATGTGTAAGTTTAAAAAGTACTGTATTTGAGTGTTCATTTGAAAGCCGAACAGAATGAATACCTCTAACGCAACATGAAACAATTTTCTTTCAATTTATTACGTTTAACTATTTTTTATTCTTGTTAATTACTGGCTGTCATGTAAAGTAGTTAGTTCTATTATGCATAGGCAGTACCGCCGCTCCCTATACGCAGAGTACGCAGTCTGCGTAGGGCGCCAACTCCCAGGGGGGCACCATCCCAGCTGCTCAAAAAAATCGTTTAATAATAAATTAATATTAATAATATACATATACAAATAAACAAAAATATAAACGTATATATTGCATTTTACGGTGAACGCAGAGTAGGCTAAGCACACGTGATGACGCGCGCGCCCTCACCTCTGTTACGGCTGCCTAACTAATATTTGGGGGAGGGGGCACAAAAGTAAATTTCTGCTTAGGGCATCCATTTGGCCAGCAGCGGCCCTGTGCATAGGTAACAATTCCCATGACAATAACAGTCTTTATAAATTGTACATCCGTATCCCCATACGCGAGCGGCAGAGCCGTGAAGTGACTAGCACGTAGCACCGGCCCGGGGTTTGGCAAGCGAAGTGAGCTGAAGGCAGAGCCCCTAGTATTATGTTAAAACAATTTTAGTAAGGTGTTTAAATATTTAAAAGAGTATTTTTCTAAAGCACAATACAAAAAACAAAACAAATTAAGTACATACAAAAAAATTAACGCGAGACTCATGTAGGGTTATCATTATGAGCCCTGCTCACTGACTTAACATCAGGGCTGTAATTTTGATTTTATTAAGATAAAGGGGAGCAGCCGAAAGAAGAAGAACCACCTTAGGATTAGAGGGAGGGGTGTAGGATGTCTCTTTAAAAAAAGATTATAGCCCCAAAAGGATTAATTAGCATTAGGCCCCCTTCTACTATTTTTAAGTTTAGTGTTTAGGGCAGGGGTTAGGCTTAGGGTTAGGTTAGGGTTTGTAGAGATCTATGCCCCCTAGAAGGCAAACTGTGCACTGGCACACCAACTATATAAAAAGAAAGCTGTCTGCTATGCCTGACTCAACACATATCACTGGCTTAGGGTTCTGAAAATAAGTCAAGGCGTTAACAGCTTCATTTGTGGTGACCACAGGGATACGTCAAGGCTACCCTCCTTCTGGGATGCTCTTCTCTCGGGCCACTGAACATCCAGACTGCATCTCCTGGGCCCTCACCAACCCAACCACCCCCCCCCCCCCCCCCCCCACTATAAGGTGGTCCCTTATGCGGATGACCTGTTTTTTTCCTTCTCAGCTGTCGGTTGTTCAGGACTTAAAACACTGTCTGGGTAATTCTGTGGAAATAGCGTCTGCAAACGTGAACTGCAAATAAAACTAACAAAGGGGGCCTCAGGTGGAACAGGAGTATCTTTAGATGTCTAGGAGCGCAACTTGGGCAGGATGAGGCAGCTTTAGTTAATTAAGATATTGTGGCTCATTTTTCTTATGCATATGTATCAATTGATTTTATAGCTCCTTTCACATCTATCTGTCCATCAATTTGTATGTCTGTCTATCTATCCATCATATAGTACCTTTCACATCTATCTATTTGTTATATAGTTATTATTATTTTTATTATTACCTTTCACATGTCTCGATTTCTCTATCTCTCTCTATTATATAGAGCCTTTCCAATTTATCTGTTATATAGTGCCTTTCACATCTATCTATTTGTTATATAGTACCTTTCACGTCTCGATTTCTCTATCTCTCTCTATTATTTAGAGCCTTTCCAATTTATCTGTTATATAGTGCCTTTCAAATCTATCTATTATATAGTGCCTTTCAAATCTATCTATCTATCTATCTATCATATAGTGCCTTTCTAATCTATCTATTATATAGTGCCTTTCACATCTATTATATAATGCCTTTCCAATTTATGTCTCTATCTATTAGCTGGTACCTTTCAAATCTATCTATCTATCTATCATATAGTGCCTTTCTAATCTATCTATCTATCATATAGTGCCTTTCCAATCTATTTCTCTGTCTCTCTCTTATACAGTGCCTTTCACATCTATCTATCTACCCATTATATAGTGCCTTTCAAATCTATCTACTGTATCTATCTATCATATAGTGCCTTTCCAATCTATTTCTCTGTCTCACTATTATATAGTGCCTTTCACATCTATCATTCAGTGCCTTTCACATCTATCTCTCTATTATATAGTGTCTTTCAAATCTATGTCTCTATTTCTCTAATATATAGTGCCTTTCATATCAATCTGTCTATTATGTAGTGCCTTTCACATCTATCTATGTGCCTCACATTTTCTCTCCTCTTCTGTCACATTTTATCACTCACACCGGTGTTTCGGAGGAGTTCCGTAGTTATTGAATGTAAGGATGGACCCGCTGAATGCCTTGCTATGGCAGAGGCCCGCATCCTCATTTTAGGAGCTCAGGTCGATCATGCAGTGTGCCAGTCCTTTTAGCTCCAATAATATTTTGCCTCCTGCCTACAACTTCTCAGTCCCCTGGGGTTCCAAAAAGAAAAAGCAAAATAAAGAAAACGGTGTCAAAGAGTGGCACGCCTCACAATTCTCCAAAAATCCAGGGACATGGAAGTGTGCTTTGCCACTAAAGACATTTCTTTGCCCACTTGTTCTTTTTCCCAAACCACCCATGCTGCCAGCAATGTGCGGGGCCCCACCACCACCACCACCTGCAGTTCAGTCTGATCCAAGGAGCGTTCATTTCATTCTTCTCAGGTTGGCAGCTTTTCTTTCAGTTGCTCCCCAGCTTTTGTGCCGCCTGTTATATGAGCGGACTGCCTTAGAGCAGAGCATTTGCCTTTTTTTTTGGCTCGTTTGGCTTCCTTTCTTAATGTATCATACGTGAACATGGGGAGCTCATTCAAGTTTTTCAGGTTTAACAACCCCCCCCCTTTATTTATTTATTTTTTTAACTCAATAATAGAGGAGTAGTGAAGGAGCCACAGGAACTGAAGACACACACCCAGAAGCAAAGCCTCTCTTCGGGTGTCAAAATCTGGCAGCCGTTCTTATTAGAGGCATTGTGATGGAAGTCGGCCAGTGGAGCCTCTTGTTCTGAGAAAGAAAGAAAATAAGTTTGCTACTTCTACACAAGCCATCGTATCAGGAGACGCATACGAGCGCATTCTCTGAAAACACCGAGCTTTTATCACACGACAGCGAAATCTTAAAGAGCCCATATCATATAGTGCCTTTCACATCTATTTATTATATTTGCCTTTCCCACTTACCATATAGTGCCTTTCCCATCTATCGCATAGTGCCTTTCATGTTTATCTATTATATTTTGCCTTTCCCGTCTATCTATATCATATAGTGCCTTTCACATCTATTATATAGTGCCTTTCACATCTATCTATTATGATTTGCCCTTCACATCTATCTATATCATATAGTGCCTTTCCCATCTATCGATCTATTATATAGTGACATTCACGTCTATCTATATATTTTGCTTTTCCCATCTGTCTATATCACATAGTGCTTTTCACATCTATTATATAGTGCCTTTCACGTCTATCGATCTATTATATTTTGCCTTTCCCATCTATCTATATCACATAGTACCTTTCACATCGGCGGCACGGTGGCGCAGTGGTAGCGCTGCTGCCTCTCAGTTAGAAGACCTGTGGGTTCGCTTCCCGGGTCCTCCCTGCGTGGAGTTTGCATGTTCTCCCCGTGTTTCCTCCCACAGTCCAAAGACATGCAGGTTAGGTGCATCAGCAATCCTAACTTGTTCCTAGTGTGTGCTTGGTGTGTGGGTGTGTGTCCTGCAGTGGGTTGGCACCCTGCCCGGGATTGGTTCGTGCCTTGTGCCCTGTGTTGGCTGGGATTGGCTCCAGCAGAACCCCGTGACCCAGTCTTCGGATTCAGCGGGGTGTATAATGGATGGATGGACCTTTCACATCTATTATGTAGTGCCTTTCACGTCTATCGATCTATTATATTTTGCCTTTCCCATCTATCTATATCACATAGTACCTTTCACATCTATTATCTAGTGCCTTTCACATCTATCTATGCCATATACTGCCTTTCACATTTATCGATCTATTATATTTTGCCTTTCACGTCTATCTATAATATTTTGCCTTTCACATCTATCTATGCCATATAGTGCCTTTCACATTTACCGATCTATTATATAGTGCCTTTCCAATCTATCTATATCACATAGTGCTTTTCGCATCTATTATATAGTGCCTTTCACATCTATCTATATCACATAGTGCTTTTCGCATCTATTATATAGTGCCTTTCACATCTATCTATATCACATAGTACCTTTCACATATATTATATAGTGCCTTTCACGTCTATCTATTATATTTTGCCTTTCACATCTATCTATGCCATATACTGCCTTTCACATTTATCGATCTATTATATTTTGCCTTTCACGTCTATCTATAATATTTTGCCTTTCACATCTATCTATGCCATATAGTGCCTTTCACATTTACCGATCTATTATATAGTGCCTTTCCAATCTATCTATATCACATAGTGCTTTTTGCATCTATTATATAGTGCCTTTCACATCTATCTATATCACATAGTGCTTTTCGCATCTATTATATAGTGCCTTTCACATCTATCTATATCACATAATACCTTTCACATCTATTATATAGTGCCTTTCACGTCTATTTATTATAATTTTGCCTTTCACATCTATCTATGCCATATAGTGCCTTTCACATTTATCGATCTATTATATAGTGCCTTTCACATCCATCTATATCATACAGTTCCTTTCCAGTCTATCTATATTACATAGTGCCTTTCACATCTGTCTCTATCTCTCTATCTCCAGAAGAGGTCAACCAACTGAAGCTAAGCACGTTTCCAATTCTGGTCTTGGATGGCTGCAGTGGCTGCAGGTTTTCATTGTAACCATCTTCTTCATTAGAGAGCCATTTTTCCCGCCGATTCTCTTGTCTTACTTTAGTTTTAACTGGCGTAACTCGGACCCCTTAGTTGTTTTTTTTCCCTTAATGAGCAGCCAAATAATAATGAGACACAAAACGAGCCGCCACCTGACCAGCTCAGCTGTGCCCATCACACAATATCTGAAAATAAAGAAAGGTGAAGGTCTCGGTTACGTTGGTCTCCTCAGGTCACCAAAACATCTTGACGGTGGTCTTAGAAAAAACAGAAAATCAAAAGTCTGCTGTGGCAGAGTGAGAGCAGCAACAAGTCCTGATATTCAATAACGGCTTTAATTAACAGCAAGAATCGGCTTCTCATTAAGGAACTGGTTGGAGTGAAACTGGCTGGAGTTTGACGTTCCAGTTTAGCTGGTCATCTGTCGGCTCGTTTCACGTCTCATTTCTGTTTGGCTGCCATTTAATGAAGAAAGGAATCAATTCAGAGGACGGAATCCTTAAAAACAGGGCTATTAAAATGAAAGGAAAAAGGAGTGAATTAGCAGCTGCCAAAGGACATCAGGGACAAGACCTGCATAAGGCCTGAGTGGACTACAAGACAATCAGCAAGAAGCTTGGTGAGAAGGTGACAACTGTTGGTGCGATTACTCGGAAATGGAAGAAATATAAAATGACCATCAATCACCCTTGGTCTCGGTCCATGCAAGATCTGGCCTCATGGGGTGAGGATGATCATGAGATGAGAAAGGTGAGGGATCAGCCCAAAACTACACAGGATGTTAATGATCTGAAGGCAGTTGAGACCACCACAGTCACCAAGAACACCATTGGTGACACACTATGCTGTCATGGATTGACATTTTGCAGTGCCAGAAAGGTCCTCTTGCTCAAGAAGGCACATGTACTGTACAGGCCTGTCTTAAGTTTGCCAGTGAACATCACTGGGAAGCTTAGGAGAAAGTGCTGTGGTCAGATGAAACCAAAATTACGAGCACTTTGGCATCAACTCGACCCGCCGCGTTTGCAGGAAGAGAAGAGAAATGCTGAGTAGGACCCCGCAGTCAAGCATGGAGGTGGGCACATTACACTTTAGGGCTGTTTTTCTGCTCACCCCATGAGGCGAGATCTCACATGGAGCTCAAGTCCAAGGGTGACTGGTGGTCATTTTCTATTTCTTCCATTTCCCAATTATGGCACCAACAGTTTCCACCTTCTCACCAAGCTTCTTGCTGGTGGTCTTGCAGCCCATTCCAGCCTTGTGAAGGTCTTGTTCCTGATGTCAATTGACAGCTCATGGTGGTGGAGAGGCTGGAATGGAAGAAACTGATTCTGTGGACTGGTGGGCTTCATACACATCACGAGTTGAGATCAGCAGTACCGTATATACTCACATTTAAGTAGGGTCTTGAAACCCAAAAATCGATCATAACATCAGACCCTGACTTGTACAGCCGTTCAAAAATGCGACCCTTATATTTGTTTTAACATCTTCTTGTCTCCTCCAATCTCACACCAGTTTTCTCAGACACATTGAATTTTGTTGCAGCAGCGTAGTTACCAGTTTCTTTTGCCATTTCAACGACTTTTCATTTCAAACCAGCTTCATATATTCTTCTGATCAAACTCTCCATCGTAGATAAGGGATGCTCTTACGATAAAGGTGTGTGAGGGTGTGAGATACGAAAACACAAATCAGTGCAAACGTCACTTCAGAATAGTTCAGGTTTTACCGTGTGGTCACGTAGGCACAACACACAGAAAAATAAAAGGCCGTGTGCTCTGTGGTGACTCTCTCAGGTGGGCGTTAGCATATCGTAATCCATTGGACCAATAGCGGGAGTTTTCCACGACCAACAGTATAAAATACCGGACATTATACGGTAAAATCAAGCTGTGGGAGAACTTAAACGCGAGTATATACAGTAGCTGTGATTGATTGATAGATAGATACACAGCCAATCTGTGTGAGACAGAATTCTGTCTGGGTTGTGGGAGATCAAATCCTTCTTTCCCTCAATGACCCGCAAATCAATTTCTAACTTTGATGTAATGTGTTTTTTCTGGTTGATATTCTGTCTCTCTCTCCATTAAAATGAAACTACCATCAAAATTAGTGACGGTTTATTTCTTTATAAGTGAACAAACTTACAAATTCAGAAGGGGATCAAATACTGGGGCATCCGTATGCCAATATTTCTCCTAAATACAGTTTGTAAAACCCTCCATTACAGAACTGGCTATTGATAAATGTCTACTACAAGAAGAAGAAGAAGTAGAAGTAGTGTGGGAGACAATGTGATCCTCAGATAAGGCAAGCCTGACACGCGACTTAGAAAACTTAACACAGGAGTCAATGTCATCAGTGCGGCCTTCTTCTCGCAGTTTCAGCTCATCACTCCACAATGGCCGTATGAGAAGTTGGGTACTTAGAATACAACATCACCACTCTCAAAGTTGCCACATCATCATATTGTTCCCTAACTTGTTAATGAGGATTCTGCCAACCTTAACATTCTACTTCAAACAATTAAAATATGGGCAGTACATCAGTACAGCGGTGCGGTGGTAGTGTTGCTGAATCACAGTAAAGCTGTTCAGCCCTGGACATCTAAGTGCATCACAGACACACTATATAATAGATAGATAGATATATAGTGCCTTTCACATCTACCTATCTATCTTATAGTGCTTTTCACATCTATCTACCTAATTATAAAATGCCTTTCACATCTATCTATCTAGCTATTATGTAGTTCATTTCACATCTATCTAGCTATCTATCTATTATATAGTGCCTTTCACATCTATCTGTCTAGCTATTATGTAGTTCATTTCACATCTATCTAGCTATCTATCTATTATATAGTGCCTTTCACATCTATCTGTCTAGCTATTATGTAGTTCCTTTCACATCTATCTATTATAGAGTGCCTTTCACATCTATCTACCTAATTATAAAGTGCCTTTTGCATCTATCTATCTATCTATTATATAGTGCCTTTCACAGCTATCTATCTATTATATAGTGCCTTTCACATCTATCTATCTAGCTATAATGTAGCTCCTTTCACATCTATCTATTATATAGTGCCTTTCACATCTATCTACCTAATTATAAAGTGCCTTTTGTATCTATCTATCTATCTATTATATAGTGCCTTTCACATCTATCTATTTAGCTATCTATCTATCTATTATATAGTGCCTTTCACGTCTATCTATTTAGCTATCTATTATATAGTGCCTTTCACATCTATCTACCTAATTATAAAGTGCCTTTCACATCTATTATATAGTGTCTTTCACATCTATCTACCTAATTATAAAGTGCCTTTTGCATCTATCTATCTATTATATAGTGCCTTTCACATCTATCTATTTAGCTATCTATTATATAGTGCCTTTCACATCTATCTACCTAATTATAAAGTGCCTTTCGCATCTATCTATCTATCTAGATATTATATAGTGCCTTTCACATCTACCTAATTATAAAGTGCCTTTCACATCTATCTATCTAGCTATCTATTATATACTGCCTTTCACATCTATCTAATAATAAAGTGCCTTTCGCATCTATCTATCTATCTATCTAGATATTATATAGTGCCTTTCACATCTATCTATTATATAGTGCCTTTCACATCTATCTATTTAGCTATCTATTATATAGTGCCTTTCACATCTATCTACCTAATTATAAAGTGCCTTTCACATCTATCTATCTATCTAGATATTATATAGTGCCTTTCACATCTATCTATTATATAGTGCCTTTCACATCTATCTATTTAGCTATCTATTATATAGTGCCTTTCACATCTATCTATCTAATTATAAAGTGCCTTTCGCATCTATCTATCTATCTAGATATTATATAGTGCCTTTCACATCTATCTATTATATAGTGCCTTTCACATCTATCTATCTAGCTATCAATTATATACTGCCTTTCACATCTATCTACCTAATAATAAAGTGCCTTTCGCATCTATCTATATATTATATAGTGCCTTTCACATCTATCTACCTAATTATAAAGTGCCTTTCGCATCTATCTATCTATCTATTATATAGTGCCTTTCACATCTATCTACCTAATTATAAAGTGCCTTTCACATCTGTCTGTCTATCATATAGTCTCTTTCATATGTATCTATCTAATGTCATACATGGCTGGGGGTCAGACCCAGCCGGGACGCCTGGAGGGACCAAGAGGTGGCATATTTGTCCTCCGGCCACGAGGGGGCAACTGCCCTGGAGCAGAAGAGGGCCATGGAAGGGGAGCAGGGAGGCTCAAGTCCGTGGAGGCCCGTATCCACCGCCAGGGGGCGCCCTGAGCCTCATGGAGCCCGGGGTTTATTTACTTCCGCCACGCCAATGGACATTGATCCTTCCAGGGACACCCGGAGTGCTTCCGGGTGCTCTCCTGATGCTTCCGCCACACCAGGACGTGACGTCAGGTAGAGCACCTGGAGCTCATCCGGGTGAGGATAAGAGGGGCCGCCTCCCTCCAGTCACCGAGCTGGAGTCGGGAGCAGGAGCAGGACAAAGCTCCTGGAGAGAGAGGACAGGTGGCCCAGGAACAAGGAGAGAGAAGGCCCAGGAGAAGGGTGACTGGGGCTAGAGGCACTGTGAGTTGTGCAGGACTGTGTTGTGCTAAGTGGAAGTTAAATAAAGAAGCATATTTTGTATAAAGATGTGGTCTTCGACTGGTGGTGTCTGGGCAAATATCACACTATCTATCTATCTATCATAGATAAATTGATAGATACATATGAAAGACACTATATGATAGACAGACACTATACAATAGACAGACAGACAGGTGCACATGACAGACTGCTCAGTGTCCCCTCTATTTACCTGTCGGTTGGAGGGGCCCCCGAATTCCCCCACCTATACACCGGGGGTGCAGTCCACCATTAGCACTTGTGCTCTCAGGACTGAAGGTCACACCAAAGCCACACACCGTACTCCCATTCAGAATGCGTCTCGACAAGGCGGAACATCGCTGATCAAAACCACAAGGGCTGACGGCGTGCCAAACAGGCAGCGGGCACGGTGCCAGGTGGTTAATATCATCCGAGCTCCGGCTGCATGCGGCTTTTAGCGAGGGCTCTCATTACGTCGCACGTCACCCCGGTCAATAAACACAGCCTGGCTGGGCCTCTGCCACCGAGTGGTCTAACACTCAATCTCTCACTGAAGCCCAATTGCAGCTCGCCCACTTGGACAAGAATAAGACCACTTTGGCTTTTCGTTTTTTTTTTTTATTTTCTATAGTAGTAAACGAATTCCCAATCCTGACCTTTTTATAGCCCAGCGGAATGCAAACAGCCCGATTTCTTCTAAACCGCATTCTTTGAGTGATTTGCTCGTCACGTGGCGGAGGATTTGCACTGAGATTGTTGTCGTAACTGTGGAGCGACTGGCCTCTGATCTGGAAAAGTGCCCACGTAGGCAACACAACCTGACCCGCATGACGACCGAGTGGCAGGTTTGTAGGTTAGCAGGGTCCTTATTGTCACTTGTAATATTTGGAATTACACAACAACTGGAAGTCCACTCCACCAAGGAGGTACCCGGAGCATAGAAGTCACATATGGAGACAATGGGGAGTCTCACGATGGACCACTAGAGGAGCGGAGTGGATATGAAGCGCATACATCTCAAAGTAATTAGGACTTACTTAGAGCTTAACATGGGGCTGGTGATATGGACTTAAATTAATATTGCAAATATTTTGAACCAAAATTCAATATTTGATATTTCTGGATATATTCTCAAAACATCACAGAAGACTGAAGATCAACATCAAACAGACATGAATATACAGTACAAAGAGTCTAAAACCTCATATATTTGCTCACAATAATAATATTAAATTAACCACACGGGCCTCAATCACATGTATTTCTCTGTCCTTTCAGCAGATGGCGCTGCTGTTCCTCTTCTTCTTATTTTGATGTTTTTCATGACTTCTATCAGCCACCTTGATTTGCTTGCTGCTCAGCAGATGTTGCTGGTCTTCCTTTACTTTCCAGAACTTATCACATCACAAGTTCATGACCAACATCAAGGTCTTTGCCCAAGTAATTAATGCAGACTTCTGGCTGCATAACCTTCTTCTTCTTCATCATAAGTTTTTGACTAAGACCCAGATCAAGGTTCTAGCCTCAGTAGCTTGCAACCAATCAAGTGACAGACCTTAGCATTTTATATTTATATACCCTGTATTGTCACACATAAACATGGCATGTCAATGGGCTTCACTAAACGTAAAAGCGGTTGATGAAGTGCACTAATGTCTCTTCTCCCTCCTCTGCAGATCACTGCTGATTCAGAAGGTGTCTGTTATACGTACATCACTTTAATCTAAAGACACTCTTTAAATGAACATCAATTCTTGATGGAGCCACACATTTTACAAACAAAACAACATTTCATGGGGTGTACTAACTTACTCACATAACTGTAGACAGAAAGATAGATAGATGAAAGGCACTATACAATAGACAGATAGACAGATAGATAGATATAGATAGATAGATAGATATGAAAGGCACTATATAATAGATAGATAGATAGTGTGGTACCTGGCGGGGGTTCATGCCCGGCCGGGATGCCCAGGAGGAGCAGAGGAGGGTTTGTGCCTCCTCCAAGACACAAGAGGGCGTCCTCCCTGGTTGCTTTGGGGACCACGGTTACAGAGCTTGGAAGCTCTACCCTGTAGGGGCACGTGGTCACCGCCAGGGGGCGCCCGATGCCTTGGGAGCCCTGGACCTCAGTACTTCTGCCACACTCGGAAGTGCTGGGGAGAAGAGTGTTGGGGACACCCGGAGGACTTTCGGATACGCCGACAGAGCTTCCGCCACACAGGGGTGTGGCTACGGAAGCCCTCAGGATGCACCTGGAGTCCTTCCGGGGTGAATAAAAGGGGCCGCCTCCCTCCAGTCAGGGGCAAGAGTCAGGAGGAAGAAGATGAAGCTTGGTGGAGAGGAGTGGAGGCAGACCAGAGACTGTAAAGGCATTGTGAGTGTGGCCAAGGACTTAAGGGGTGAATGGTGCTGCGGCACTGGGTTGATGCACAATAATTGTAAATATAGTGTATAATAAACATGTGTGTGGTGAAACCAACATGTCTACCTGTCTGTGTCCAGGCTGTTCCCCACAATAGATAGATAGATAGATAGATAGATAGATAGATAGATAGATAGATAGATAGATAGATAGATAGATAGATAGATAGATAGATAGACTGCGCATGTCCTGATGACCTATGAGTGCTCCTTTCAGAGCGATGGCCCCTTTAAAGTGTCGGACATTTCATTCACAATTCGCCCCTTTAGTAACACGAGACAAGGCCTGAGTCACACTTGTGGTGACCAAGAATAGAACAAAGAGATCTCCCGCCTGCCCGCCCTCACAACTTCATCCAGTTTCCCTTGCAAGGATGAGTAACGCATCAGCTGCTCTGCTACCCTGACACGAAGCAAACCAGTTTGTTTTGTTTTTATTTTTTGACATTTTCACCAAACACATAAGATGAGGCCCACAACACAATGAAATCCAAGCAAGACAATGAGGCCAAACATAAAGCCAAGGTGACATAAGAATGGCTTGTAAAGAACAATGTTAATATCCTGGAGTGGACATATGGATTGCATTCCAACAGATGGCACATCACAAACATTTGTAGTAGTAACTCATATTTGTCATTCCAAAAGATGGCATGTCACAATTTGTAGTAATATAGTGTGCCGCATTTGTCATTCCAATAGATGGTGCATCAAAGCATTAACACTGCTTTTACAAATCCCACAACAAATGGCAAATAACAAATAATGCATGCATTTGTCATTCCAACTGATGGCACATTACAAATTTTTGTAGTAATAAAATGCATTGCATTTAATAGATTGCATTGCACTTGTCATGACGTGAGTCCAGCTTTCTGTCGTGTCTGCACTCCCCTTTAATATCCACTATGTGTGAGGATGTACCAATGTGGCTCAATGGGAATGGCCCCCATTATCCGCCTGAACAAAAGGGCAAGTAGCTCAGTGTCTTTGTAATGTGTGTCCGTCTGGTTGCTATTTTAATGACTCTCCAGAATGAAAACGTTAACACTATTTTTACAAATCCCATACCAATGGGATTGCATTTGTTACATTGCATTTGTTGTTCCAACAGATGGCATATCACAGACATTAGCAATGCTTTTACGAATCTCATACAATTAACCTGTAATGCAGATATATGCATTGTATTTGTCATTCCAATAGATGGCGTATCATAAACATTAACACTGCTTTTACAAATCCCATAGCAAATGGCCTGTAATGGAGACATATGCATTGCATATATCATTTCAACAGATGGTGCATCACAAACATTAACACTGCTTTTACAAATACCATACCAAATGGCATATAACAGAGAAACATACACTGCATTTGTTACTCCAACAGATGGCATATTACAAACATTAGCACTGGTTTTAAAAATCGCATACCAAATGGCATATAACAGAGACATATGCACTACATTTGTTATTACGACAGATGGTGCAGCACAAACATTAACACTGCTTTTACAAATCGCATACCAAATGGCATATAACAGAGAAACATACATTGCATTTGTTACTCCAACAGATGGCATATTACAAACATTAGCACTGGTTTTACAAATCGCATACCAAATGGCATATAACAGAGACATATGTACTACATTTGTTATTACGACAGAGGGTGCAGCACAAACATTAACACTGCTTTTACAAATCCCATACCAAATGGCCTGTAACAGAGACATATGCATTGCATTTGTCATTCCAAGAGATGGTGCATCACAAATATTACAACTGCTTTGACAAATCCCATGCTAAATGGTATACAACAGAGACATATGCATTGCATTTGTCATTCCAACAGATGGCGTGTCACAAAAATTAGCACTGCTTTTACAAATCCCATACAAATGGCTTATAACAAAGATACGCATTGCAAGATGCACTGCAAACGTTAATGCTGAGGTCTACATGTTGATTACTCAGATTTCAGGTTGCATGACCCAAGGGAGGTCAATACTTAGAAGATCAATTGTTTTATATTTGTAACTAATGTAGTCCACTTTACAGACATCTGTTTTCCTGTGCTAAGATTCAGTGGGTTGGAAAATGAATGGATGGATGTTTTCACATAAACATTAAAGAGTAGTTTCCTGTTGATCAGTTTCAGAAAGCCCGGGTAAACCCCCTGTGATTTAATTATGCTGTATAACAATGTCCAATGGGGGGGTGAATACTTTCATAGGCAGTGTATATAGTGCCTTTTGATCGTACAGGTCATTCTTTCTATTGCTTATTTGTTTATTTATTTTCTTGTTTAGTTTACCCTGCCAGGCAAAGTAACCATGTGACCTCAGAAGCTAACCTTATTTGGACCACCGTATCAACAGCAAAGGTGACCCCACCCCCAACTCAAAGCATTTTACGTGGCACCACCATAGACACACATATGGAGAGGTCAGTGGAGTGCTGCTCGTCTCGCCTTTCCCTCAGTAGCTTTTTAGAAATAAAAGAGCAAAATAAATAATTAACATTGGCCGTCTGCCAGACCACCTCACCACAAATGACCTGCACACAGCAGGGGTCTGAAATGCGATTTATGTCACAAAACAAAAATGACACCCGGTCTGCAGAGCCCTCACTTTAGCAACAATGCCAGGCCTTCACAGTGTCTGTGGGGCACCTGAAAGCAGAGGTGGAGCCAGCAGGGGGCTGACGGGCACACCCTAATGAGGGGCCCACTGACGTGACAAAAAAAAGACAACTTAATAATTTTCTGGTACATTCTAACAGAACGCCTCCTATAAATAAAATAGGGGATTCAGAAGGCACTGAGACCCCTTCACGTTCTGCACACTTTACTGTCTTGTAGATTGAATATTAAAAAGGATACATTTGCCATTTTTGCCCATCAATCTATTAAAAAAACACAATGACCAAGGATTATAAATTTATTTAAAAAAATCCAAACCTGAAACCTCTCATTTATAAAAGTACTAGCTGTGTTATAACTAAGACAATGAGGGTCGTCGGTTGATGAGGTGTAACTCACTAAGCGCCTCAACCAGACTCAACATTTGTAGGTTTAAGAGCCAACACTACGCTGTGGTCAAGATTTTAGGTTTCAGACCCTGAGGCTGTGGGTTCAAATCCCACTACTGACACCACTGTGTGATCACGAGCCAGTCACTTCACAACTGGACAAACAAACAAAACGGAACCAGTTGTGTCCTAAATGCTCCAAGACGTCAAGTCAGATAACAAGTAACAAAAATAAAAATAATAATAATAATATGATTAGGTCACTGAAGCTCCTTACTCTTGAACATCCACCTTAATAAAAAGAGAAGTGCCTGTGTGTTCAGCCAGTTGTTGTGTCTCGGTCTTTTCCAACAGATGGTGCATCACAAGCACTAACACTTCTTTTACAAAACCCATACCAATGGCAAATAACAAAGACATACGTAATACAAGGCACACTGAAAGTGTGAACACTGAGGTCTACACTGATGGCTTAGAGTTCAACCCTTCTTAGATGAGTGGCTGGATGGATGGATGGATAGACAGATAGATAAAGAAATGCACTATATAATAGATAAATAGATAGATATGAAAGGCACTATAACAGACAGACAGACAGACAGCCAGATAGATAGAGGTGCTATATAATAGATAGATATGAAAGGCGATATATAATATGTGTAAATGCCACAAGGGCTAGACGGGCATCCTGGACAGAAGAGGGGATGGTTGCTTACCTGGACGGGAGGATCCTAACAGGCAGATAGGCATCCCAACTGGGGAGGAGAAAGGGATCAGACCCAGAAGGAAGGACCAAAAAGGATGAACGGCCAGTCCAGTGAAAAGAGAAGATGTCCCTGGTGATTTTTTACTACCCCAGCAGCTAGATGGCAGCGTCCATGGATATCAGTGTCTAGTGGGAAGAAAGCAGGGCATGCTGGGAGATGTAGTCTGGCAGAGCGGCCCTGCTGGAGTCACTATAGTGTCACAAGAGGGCGCTGCAGGGGAGACAAGCTCCCTGTTATAATGGACTTTCACATGACCCAGAAGTGCTTCCATTGGGTAATCGCCCTGGCACCGGAAGTACTCCCGGGTCCGTAATAAAAACGACTACACTCCCTTGTCCACTAGAGTCGGAGCTGGGAGGGTGTGGAGCAACACTTGGTTGGAGAAGGGTAGTGCGGTGGTGGTGGTGAGAGAAAGGTATTAAGGAGAGAGAAAACTTGTATCTGTGTGCTTTTTGCAACTTTGTAGAAGAAGTGGTTTAATAAACCCTCCATTATTTGAACCTGGCACTCACTGTGTGTTCGTGTTTGGGGGTTTGTGGGTCATTGACGCCCCTGGTTTCATCACAGTAGATAGATAGATAGAAATGAAAGGCACTATATAATAGATAGATAGACAGATGTGAAAGACACTATATAATAGACAGATCATTTGTGCTACAGTAGACAGATGTCCCACTCGTGACTTTCTTTCCTTTTATTACAAGTGTGAGAAGAGCCATTGCTAGAAAAATTGACTTGCGGTTGCCGTCTCTCTGAGTCACTGGGTTCCTGTTTTGCTTTCTCTTTGGCGCTCACTGCCACTGAGATGCCCTAAACCACACAAACTCATAATGATTGCTAATGTGAAGCATGTGTCTGTCATGGAGGGCACTAAGCACGGCACAGGCCAGCAATTAGGCTGTTTTGGTGCTTTTATCATGGCCAGTTTATTTTTTAATCCTACCACTTTGTGGGATGATATTCCTAATGACTTCAAATGGGTAAAATGAAAGGCCTTCATTAATCAAGCCATCAAGGGCTTCCTCTAATGTTTGATGCTCTCCACGTGACCCATTGTCTTTTCCAAAAAACCATTTAGTCTTTCAGTGCAAATTGAGATGGAGCAGAAGTGTCAAAACACAAGGCAAACACATTTTCAACAGAGCATCAAATAAGTGGCTACTGAGTCACATCACAGCCTCAAGCTCCCTGCACGTACCCTGAAGGTGATGCCATGCATGTGTAAATTCCTCCACCCTTTCTAAAGCTCATCCAGATAGACAGGCGCCAGCTGAGCTGCCATGCTCATCTAGTCACGGTGCCCATTAGACGTCTTTACATGGGCTGCTCCAAAGGGACTTTAAGACCAATTAAAGGTTATGTAACTTGGTGGCCCTTGAAAGACCTGGGAATTCCCCAGGAGGAGCTGCAGACCGGTGACGGAAGTCTGGCCTGACGTGCTGAGCCTGAGAGCACAAGCAGCCCGCAAGAAGGTGACAGGTGACAAGCACAAGCCACAATAGGCACGGCACGCACTCTCCACACACCACGACAGCTTGACAGCTTTTTTTCTCTTTCTTTCTTTCTTTTTCTTTCTTTCTTTCTATCTATCATATAGTGCCCTTCAGTTCTTTTTCTTTCTTTTTCTCTTTTTTCTTTCTATCTATCTATCATATAGTGCCCTTCAGGTTTTCCTTTTTCTTTCTTTCTTTCTATCTATCATATAGTGCCCTTCAGTTCTTTATTTTCTCTATCTATCTATCTATCTATCATAGTGCCCTTCAGTTATTTTTCTTTCTTTTTCTCTTTTTTCTTTCTTTCTATCTATCAATCATATAGTGCCCTTCAGTTCTTTCTCTTTCTTTCTTTCTATCTATCATATAGTGCCCTTCAGGTTTTTCTATCATATAGTGCCCTTCAGTTCTTTCTTTCTTTCTCTTTCTTTCTTTCTTTCTTTCTTTCTTTCTTTCTTTCTTTCTTTCTTATAGTGCCCCTCAGTTCTTTCTTTCTTTCTATCTATCATATAGTGCCCTTCAGTTCTTTTTCTTTTTCTCTTTTTTCTTTCTATCTATCTATCATATAGTGCCCTTCAGGTTTTTCTTTTTCTTTCTTTCTATCTATCATATAGTCCCCTTCAGTTCTTTGTTTTTCTTTCTTTCTTTCTCTTTCTTTCTTATATTGCCCTTCAGTTCTTTATTTTCTCTATCTATCTATCTATCTATCTATCTATCTATCTATCTATCTATCTATCTATCTATCTATCAATCATAGTGCCCTTCAGTTATTTTTCTTTCTTTTTCTCTTTTTTCTTTCTATCTATCAATCATATAGTGCCCTTCAGTTCTTTCTCTTTCTTTCTTTCTTTCTATCTATCATATAGTGCCCTTCAGGTTTTTCTATCATATAGTGCCCTTCAGTTCTTTCTTTCTTTCTTTCTTTCTTTCTTTCTTTCTTTCTTTCTTTCTTTCTTTCTTTCTATCTATCATATAGTGCCCTTCAGTTCTTTCTTTCTTTCTTTCTATCTATCATATAGTGCCCTTCAGGTCTTTGTTTTTCTTTCTCTTTCTCTATTTATCATATAGTGCCCTTCAGGTCTTTCTTTTTCTTTCTTTCTTTCTCTCTCTCTCTTTCTATCTATCATATAGTGCCCTTCAGGTCTTTCTTTTTCTTTCTTTCTTTCTCTCTCTCTCTTTCTATCTATCATATAGTGCCCTTTCTTTCTTTCTTTCTTTCTTTCTTTCTTTCTTTCTTTCTTTCTTTCTTTCTTTCTTTCTTTCTTTAAATCACTAAGTGCCTCAACCGGACTTAACATTTGTAGGTTTAAGTGCCAAGACTACCCTGTGGTCAAGGTTTTGGGCTTCAGACCCTGAGGCTGTGGGTTCAAATCCCACTACTGACACCACTGTGTGATCACGAGCCAGTCACTTCACAACTGGACAAACAAACAAAACGGAACCAGTTGTGTCCTAAATGCTCCAAGTCGCCTTGGACAAAGACGTCAAGTCAGATAATAAGTAACAAAAATAAAAATAATAATAATATGATTAGGTCACTGAAGCTCCTTACTGTTGAACATCCACCTTAATAAAAAGAGAAGTGCCTGTGTGCACAGCCAGTTGTTGTGTCTCAGTCTTTTCCAACAGATGGTGCATCACAAGCACCAACACTTCTTTTACAAAACCCATACCAATGGCAAATAACAAAGACATACGTAATACAAGGCGCACTGAAAGTGTGAACACTGAGGTCTGCACTGATGGCTTAGAGTTCAACCCTTCTTAGATGATTCTTTCTTTCTTTCTCTTTCTTTCAGCAAACCCACCATTTCTTTTTGTGTTTTCCATCTCTTGTATATGGACCCCCCCCCCTTCAAATCCACACCCGCAGATGTACATGTAAAGTGGTGCTTGAAGTGCCGTCACCCTCTGTGTTCCATCTTGTGTTGTCCTGTTCAGTTTAAAGCCCTCCGCCTGTGACGATCAACTTTGTCACCTTGTCCCAGTACCTCTTTGCTCCTCCAAACCCCCCAAAAAATGGGAATTGGTAATATGGGCATGCGGAGTGACATTTTGTGCTATTTTGAGGTTGATGATCAGGAATATGAGAATATTTTTGGTATCTGATTCTTTACCGGTGGTCCCATCCCTATAAAAGCCACTTCCAGAAAGTTAGAAAATGACAAATTACAAACCTATGCATGTGGGCTGTTGTTTCAGACGATTTCAAAGTCACTGATCCTGAAAATGAAATTATTTTTGATTGTGATCCTTTTTTGGGGGTTCTGCCTGCTATGGACCCCCATCAGGGGGCAAGAAATAGAAAACTTTAATCATATGCATTAGTGGTGTCGTTTTAGAGAATTTCAGTTTCACCGACTATGAATATCATGTCATTCTTGATTTGTCTCTAGCCCTCTATAGACCCCTATCAGAGTGAAAAATGACAAATATCAAACATATGCATGTGGGGTATCTTTTTAGACAATTTCAAGGTCACTGATTATGAATTTGATGTTATTTTTGACTCTCGATCCTTTATTAGTGGTCTAGCCCGCTATAGACCCTTACCAGAGAGTGAAAAATGAATAAATTTCAAGCATATACATTAGTGGTATCATTTTAGACGATTTCAGTTTCACTGATTATGAAAATGATGTTATTTTTGATCCATTACTAGGGGCCCTCTATAGACCCTTATAGGAAGGTGACCAAATGACAAATTTCAGACATATGCATGTTGAGTATCATTTTAAGACTATTTCACTGATTATGAATATGATGTTAATTTAGATTTTTGATCCGTTATTAGAAGTCTAGCTCTCTATAGCTCCATATCACAGAATGAAATGTGACAACTTTCAAACATATACATGTGTGGTATCATTAAAGACAATTTCAAGGTCATTGAACTCTGCTATGATGTTATTTTTGACGTTATATCCTTTATTGGGGGTCCACCCTGTATGGACCCCCACCAGAGGGTGATAAATGACCAATTTGAAACATATGCATGTGGGGTATCGTTAAAAGATAATTTAAAGGTCACTAATTATGAATATGATGCGGTTTTTGACTTCTGATCCTTTATTAGGGGTCTAGCCCGCTACGGACCCTCATCAGAGGGTGATAAATGACCAATTTCAAACATATTCACGTGGGGTATCGTTTTAGACAATTTCAAAGTCATTGAATTCTACTATGATGTTATTTTTGACTTTATATCCTTTATTAGGGGGTCCGCCCTGTATGGACCCCCACCAGAGGGTGATAAATGACCAATTTCAAACATATTCACGTGGAGTACCGTTAAAGACAATTTCAAGGTCACTAATTATGAATATGATGCTGTTTTTGACTTCTGATCCTTTATTAGGGGGTCCGCACTGTATGGACCCTCATCAGAGGGTGAGAATGACCAATTTCAAACATTATCACGAGGGGTATCATTTTAGACAATTTCAAGGTCATTGAATTCTACTATGATGTTATTTTTGACTTTATATCATTTAATTAGGGGGTCCGCCCTGTATGGACCCCCACCAGAGGGTGATAAATGACCAATTTCAAACATACGCATGTGGGGTATCGTTTTAGACAATTTCAAGGTCACTGATTATGAAAATTATGCTATTTTTGACTTTGGATCCTTTACGAGGGGTCTAGCTCACTACGGGACCCTCATCAGAGGGTGAGAAATGACAAATTGCTATTACAATCGAGCGCATTGAGACTTTCACCCTTTAAACTCAAGCACACGTTTCCAAATTTCAGATGTTTCACGCAACGGTTCTTGCTTATGCGCGTCTGCCTCTTGAGGTTACCCCGTGACCCTTGTGATAAGTTAGGGTGGTCTGCGTCAGTTCAGACTTTTTATTTTTGCTCTTTTTGTGCAGCTCAGCACGTCGACAGTAACAAGACAGCAGGCCCCACTTGCAATCCCACACGCAGCATTTGAAAGGCTTCACCTCTCTCAGAAAAAGGCCTTACAATGACAAAGTGAAGAAAAGGCAACACTGCAAGCATCATGACATCATGAAGTCTTAAAGGCAGAATTCAAAATTAGAAGTCACCTTTATTTGTTTAATTATTATTAAACAGCCCAAACCCGAAAGCTGAGGCCGCTCTGTTCTGCACCTCTCTCTCTCTCTCTCTCTGTGTGTTCATCAAGCTGTGTACAGAGGTTGCCATGGCGACACTTCCTGTGCAAACCGCACACAAAGCGACATCAAAGAGGGGGGCGTCGGGATTTTCCCTGTCAGACTCGCTGACCTCGCCGAGAGGCCACTGATGTCACGTTTTTGTGATGCTTGCATGCCATCTTATCAGCTTTGTAGCATCTCAACCCAAGGCGGTTTGAAAAAGAAAAAATAAAAATAAAAAATGTGCATCCGGCAACACAACGTGACAGGGTGATGGGGGGGGAGTTACTCGATTCGACTACGAAACAGGTGCGAGACACATTCTGCCAGCCATTTTCTAAAACCTGCCCTTTTCCACCAATTGTGGTGCTCGAGCTTGGCAGGCCGTGAAAACGTTATCACGGTGCCATCTTGGCACGATGACGTTCACATCAGTTTATTCATCTATGGAACGACTACAAATATTGTTCACGATGCACTCAAAAAGCATTGAGACCCCTTCATTTTTTTTTTTTTTTTTAACACATTGTGACCAGTAGGAGGCGCTGCAGCACCCCAAAACCCCGACACACCCATGCAGGTGAAAATGTAAGGCTTTCTTATTATACTGTAACTTACCTCACAAAAAGCTTCTTTGAATAAACCCCAACTCAAATTCTTTCCCTTCTCTCTTACTCTCTCGCTTCTCCTCCACTCCCCCTGCCCTCCATTCCCGACTCCCAACTTGCCTAGATGAGGTCACATGGCTCCCTTTTCTCAAACGGAAACCCCACAAAGAAAAGATTACAAATCCCTGCAGCTCCTCCAGGTGAACCCAACAGAGCTGCCCTCACTGGACTACGGGTCCCAGCATGCCCTGCAGGTGTCTGTGTGAGAATCCTCACTCTGGGGATACTGCCATCTAGAGGATTGGGGGAAGCCACTGGTCTGAATACATCATCTGCCCCTGTTGCTCAATTATGCTGACCTCCTGGGCCGGTAAGGCAGGACATTGGCATATCCACTATAAAGGCTACCACCTCCTGGTAAAGGCAGGAAATAACCCACCTTTCGTCTCGGCCATTCAGTATGGTGGCGTCCTGGTCAGGTAATAAATCATACAGTATGCCAGTTGGGTCACCGCCAGTCCATGCCTGGCATCAATCACAATATACGCTGCTCAAAAAATTTAAAGGACCACTTTTGAATCTGAGTAAAGCATCAAGTCAATGACACTTGTGGGCTATTGATCTGGTTAGTGAAGTAGCAGAGGGGCTTGTTCATCAGTTTCAGCTGCTTTGGTGCACTAGAGGGGCAACAATGAGACGACCCCCAAAACAGGAATGAATGGGTTAACAGGTGGAGGGAGGCCACTGACATTTTTCCCTCCTCATCTGTTACGGTCAGTGTCACTACTGGTAGAATAAGGCCATGCCTGGACCCTACAGAGGTGGCACAGGTAGTCCAACTTCTCCAGGATGGCAGGCACATCAATACGTGGCATTGCCAGAAGGTTTGCTGTGTCTCCAGGCACAGTCTCAAGGGCATGGAGGAGATTCCAGGAGACAGACAGGCAGTTCCTCTAGGAGAGCTGGACAGGGCCCCTCGTAGAAGGTCCTTAACCAATCAGCAGGACCCACCGGTATCTGCTCCTTTGGGCAAAAAGGACTAGGATGAGCACTGGCAGAGCCTACAAAATGACCTCCAGCAAGCAGGCAGGCCACTGGTGTGAATGTCTCTGACCAAACAACCAGAAACAGACTTCATGAGGGTGGCCTGAGGGCCCGATGTCATCTAGTGGGCACCGTGGATCTCGATTGGCATTTGCCATAGAATACCAGAATTGGCAGGTCCACCACTGGCGCCCTGTTCTTTTCACAGATGAGAGCAGGTTCACCCTGAGCACATGTGACAGACATGACAGGGTCTGAAGAAGCCGTGGAGAACGTTATGCTGCCTGTAACATCGTTCAGCATGACCAGTTTCGTGGTGGGTCAGTGATGGTATATCTGGGGCGGCATATCCATGGAGAGACCTCTACAGGCTAGACAACGGCACCTTGACTGCTATTAGAGATCGGGATGAAATCCTTGGACACATTGTCATGCTGGTGCAGTGGCTCCTGGGTTCCTCCTGGTGCATCATGTGGCGATAGGATGAAGGAATTGATACCATTGACTGCCCCCCAACCCAGCTCACTCGCCTCACCTCAATCCAATAGAACACCTCCAGGTGGGACATTATGTTTAGGTCCATCTGACACCTCAGACTGTCCAGGAGCTCAGTGATGCCCTGGTCCAGATCTGGGAGGATATCCCCCAGGACACAATCCGTTGTCTCTTTCAGAGCAAGCACCCCCCAAGCCCCCCCAACGTTGTCAGGCATGCATAGCAGCACAGGAATTAAGGAATTTTGGAAAATATGTGTAGGTGCCAGAGAGAGGAAGGATAGGCCCTACTCCTGGTGAGCCCATTCACCTGCATTTCCATTATGGCATCCAGGCCAGACATGAATCCTTCCTTAATCCCGGCCAGGAGGCCATAATGGAAGGATCAGGTCAACAGACCCTCCAGGAGTAGTTCAATCCCCCCACAACAACAGGTGGTGGTGTTCCTCAAGGCTGGACCAGCTTTAAGACACCCATAGGGTAGCATGGGAGTTGGGAGTCTGGCAACTCCTGTCAGGGTCTGTGTGGACCTGCCTTTTGGGGGATTTAGAGGACTGTCCTGGTTTTTGTACAACCCGGAAGTGGTCCGGATGACTTGGGTGGGACACCAGAAGCAGTTTGTGGGTCGGAGGTTAAAAGAGAGTCCACCACCTTGGGGGGCACTCAGAATGAGGGCACTTGTATGAAGAAGGTGTTATGTCCATCAAAAGGTCTTTATTTGAACCTGGAATTGTGTTGGGTGTGCCTGTGGTTTGGGGCTCAGTGGTGCCCCCCTTGTGGTTACAGTATTAAAAATAATTTAAAAACAGCCTGAAGTATCCCACTGACACAAATATGCAGACCCATTTCCTTGGCTCATTCTGTTAATCATCACTGAGACGCTTCTAGGCCTTGTCTGGAGCCCACCTGTGCCCAGGTCAGCTGACGAAGATGATTAGGAGAGGCACACAGCCGTCAATAGGAGACCCCCACAGTTAAGCCATGAGGTCCAAGGAATTACCTTCAGAGCTTTGAGACAGCAAACACCTGGAGAAATCTATGAAAACCACCACTGCAGCACTGAAGGTGAAGACCGTGTGGGGACCTCATCTTCCCAAGAGCAACGTGCCCCCCCACCAAACACTTAAATGGAAGACGTTTTTGGAACAAGCAGGACTCTCTTCTTAGAGGTTGACCTGAACAGAAGAACCTTGGAAAAGAGAGCTGACCAAGAACCAGAGGGGTAACTCTGGTGGAGCTCCTGACAAAACCGAATGTGGAAACGCAAGAAACTTCCAGAAAGGGCAACCACCACAGAACTGAAACAGACCGGGGCCACCGTCCGAACTGGGAGAACACTTAGATTGGTGCAGTTTAAAGTACAGGTGCAAATCAATAAATGAGAACATCATTGAAAAGTTCATTTATTTCAGTAATTCAACTCATAAAGTGAAACTGCTATGTTATATCGATTCACGACGCACACAGTGATATATTTCAAGCGTTTATTTCTTTTCATTTTGCCGATTATGGCCTACAGGTAATGAAAAGCCAAAATTCAGTGTCTCAGAAAATGAGAGTATTACATAACAAAAATTTTAATACAGAAATGTTGGCCTACTGAAAGTCTGTCCATGTAGGCCCTCAATACTCGGCCGGGGCTCCTTTGGCATGAATGACTGCATCGATGCGGCGTGGCATGGAGGCCATCAGCCTGTGGCACTGCTGAGGTGTTATGGAAGCCCAGGATGCTTTGGTCGTGGCCTTCAGCTCGTCTGCATTGTTGGCTCTGGTGTCCCTCATCTTCCTCTTCCTCACAGATTCTCTATGAGATTTAGGTCAGGTGAGTTTGCTGGCCAATCAAGCACAGTGACACCTCGGTCATTAAACCAGGTATTGGTACTGTTGGCAGTGTGAGCAGGTGCCAAGTCCTGCTGGAAAATGAAATCCGCATCTCCATAAAGCTCCACGTCAGCAGTGGGAATCATGAAGTGCTCTAACATGTCCTGCTAGACGGCTGGCTGTGCTGACTTTGGACTTGATAAAATAACAGTGGACCAACACCAGCAGGTGACATGGCTCCCCAAATCATCACTGACTGTGGAGACTTCACACTGGACCCTCAAGCAACGTGGATTCTGTGCCTCTCCACTCTTCCTCCAGACTCGGGGACCGCGATGTCCAAATGAAATGCAAAATTGACTTTCATCTGAAGAGAGGACTTTGCACCACTGAGCGACAGTCCAGTCCGTTTTCTCCTTAGCTCAGGTAAGACGCTTCTGACGTGGTGGTCTCTGGTTCAGGAGTGGCTCGACACCAGGAAAGCTGTGACAGTTGTAGCCCACGTCACCGGATACATCTGTCTGTGTGTGTGTGTGTGTGTGTGGTGGGTCTTGAAGCACTGACTTCAGCTGCAGTCCACTCCTCGTGAATCTCCCCCCAAATTCTTCAATGGGCTCTGCTTCCCAATCCCCTCAGGCTGCGCTGTTGCTTGGGCACCTTTTTCCTTCCAGTCAGTCAGTGATTATCCAACTTGCTATATCCTAACACGGGGGTCTGCTGGAGCCAATCCCAGCCAGCACTGGGCACAAGGCAGGAATAAACTCCGGGCAGGACACCAGCCCACCACAGGGCACTCACACACACACCAAGCACACACTAGGGACAATGTAGGATCGCCAATGCACCTAACCTGCATGTCTTTGGACTGTGGGAGGAAACCCACGCAGATACAGGGAGAACATGCAAACTCCACGCACGGAGGACCCGGAAAGCGAACCACAGGTCTCCTTACTACTGCGCCACCATGCCGCCCTCCTTCAACTCAACTTTCCATTAATCTGCTTGGACGCAGCACTCTGTGGACAGCCAGTATCTTTAGCAGTGACCTTTGGTGGCTTCTGTCTTCTGGACAACTGTCAAGTTAGCAGTCTGATGGTGTGGCCTACTGAAGCAGACTGAGAGACCATTTCAAGGCTCGGGACCCCTTTGCAAGTGCTTTGGGTTTGTTAGCTGAGTGGAGTGGGACCCCCAGGGGTCTACAATAGTGAACTTCTTCACAATATTCTCATTTTCTGAGATACTGAATTTTGAGTTTTTATTACCTGTAGGCCATAATCAGCGACATGAAAAGAAATAAACGCTTGAAATATATCACTCTGTGCGTCATGAACTGATAAAATAGAGGAGTTTCACTTTTTGAATTGAATTACTGAAATAAATGAACTTTTTCGATGATATTCTCATTTATTGAGATGCACCATAGTGAGAAGTTAAGCTAAATGACCCCTTTTATTGGCTAACTAACTAAAAAGACTCCAATATCCAAGCTTTTGAGGCACCTCAGGCCCCTTCTTCAGGCACCTGTAAATGTCACAAGTCGATGTTCTGCCAAACGCCCGCTAGAAGTCATTTCTGCTAAAGGGGGGCAACACGAGCTTCTCAGGCCAAGGGTGGGCTTAGTGTTGTCCCCCCGGTAGATCGATTGATACTTTCGTTAAATAAAAGGCAACTTCTCGTGGTGTTTCGATTCAAGGATGTCAGCTCTGCCTGAAGGACTGGGGGGTCTCCGACTCTTGATTCTGGAGGGCTGCACTGGCTGCAGGTTTTCATTGTAACCCTTTTCTTAATTAGTAACCCGTTTCTGCTGCTAATGAACTCCTCTACCTTAATTTTAACTGACCTCCTCTTGATGGTTACGTTCACATTACCAAACTGACGTGAATCAAATCCGATTTCTTGTCTTAATGTGACACAAATCTGATATTTTAGGGGATGTAAAGCCTTGATGGTGAGTTAATGGCTTCCAGCACAGCAGGCGTGACGGAGTGAAGCCTGGCTGCCATATTCTTGACCCGTCAGCCAGTTCCCTTGAGACATGATGACTGGTAACCGATGTAAAAAGGCGAAAAAAACAAAGTTCTTCAGTGCAAATACGCAGCATTGCCCCCCCCCCCCCCCAAAAGGGGGCTAACATACAGTCGGTGTATTAAATTCATAATAACAGCTGCTATGACTCATTATACACGTGAGTTATCATTTACCTGTTTTGCCTGCAGTTCCCTACTCGACCAAAGGGTGTCACCATTTCCCTGTTTCTCCAAAATGTTGCGTACCAATGGGTCAGCATTGTCATAAATACTCCCATGTTCTTCCATTAGCTTTTCTTTTATAAAATCGTAACATTCACGTGGGAAGCTGCAAACACACATTTTGTCCGCACACAAGCGGTCCCAGGTATTGCTGCGCCCTTTCCTTGCTGGGATGGTCTCCAGCTGCACCCTAGAATTTGGATTTGATGTACTTTGTTAATCCCCGACTTTTTGCATGATCTTTGAAAGTCAGAACTAAGGGTCATCTGTAAGCAACTAATACATTTATTTTACAACTTTCCAACCCTGGCAGTTTTCCCTCGCTGTGCCAGTGTTTTTGAGAGGCAAATGTTGCCCCAATGTGAAAATCCTAATTGGGTCAGTCTTGGTTGCCAGCATAGAGCCGATTTGTTTGCCAACCCCTCAGCCTGCACTAGCCTCCATGCCAGTTTGTTTGCCATGATGTGGATCATGAATGGATACAGGATGCCAGTGTAACAAGGTGTGCGTCGGTGTACCCTGTGATGGGCTGGCATCCCTTCCAGGATTGATTCCTGCCCAACACATGCATCACAAAATACATTCCAACAGATGGTGCATCAGAAATGTCGGTTGTAGTAAAATGCATTGCATTTGTCATTCCAGCAAATGGCGCATCACAAACATATGTAGTAACAAAATATATTATCCACCTATTTATGATTTATATTTTTAAAGAGCTTCTGAAAAAAGCCAAAATTTTCACTTGGGACAAATAAAGTTGGTCCTATCTATCTGTTCCATTTGTTATTCCAGCAAATAGGGTATCACCCACATTTGTTGTAATGCATTTTATTCTACAAATGTCTGTGATGCACCACCTGTTGAAAAGACAAATTCAATGCGTTCTATTCCTACATCCATTACAAAATACATTCCAACAGAAGGTGCATCCAAACTTCTGTACTAATAAAATGCACTCCATTTGTCATTCCAGCAGATGGTGCGTCACAAACATTTGTCACATTTTATTATCACAAATGTTTGTGACGCACCAACTGTTGGAATGAAAAATGCAGTGCGGTACAAAATACATTCCAACAGGTGGTGCACTGCAAATGTTAATGCTGAGATTCCAGCAGATGGTGTGTCACAAATATACATAGTAACAAAATGTATTATCTACCTATTTATCATTTATATATTTAAAGTGCTTCTGAAAAAAGCCAAAATTTCCACTGGGGACAAATAAAGTTGGGTCTGTCTATCTATCTGTCTGTCTGTCTATCTATCTGTTCCATTTGTTATTCCAGCAAATAGTGTATCACCCACATTTGTTACAATGCATTTTATTCTACAAATGTCTGTAATGCACCACCTGATGAAAAAACAATTTCAATGCATTCTATTCCTACATCCATTACAAAATACATTCCAACAGAAGGTGCATCCAAACTTCTGTACTAATAAAATGCACTCCATTTGTCATTCCTGCAGATGGCGCCTCACAAACATTTGACACATTTTATTATCACAAATGTTTGTGACGCACCAGGTGTTGGAATGAAAAATGCAGTGCAGTACAAAATACATTCCAACAGATGGTGCACTGCAAATGTTAATGCTGAGATTCCAGCAGATGGTGCGTCCAACCATATGTAGTAACAAAATATATTATCTACCTATTTATCATTTATATATTTAAAGAACTTCTGAAAAAAGCCAAAATTTCCACTTGGGACAAATAAAGTTGGTCCTATCTATCTGTTCCATTTGTTATTCCAGCAAATAGGGTATCACCCACATTTGTTGTAATGCATTTTATTCTACAAATGTCTGTGATGCACCACCTGTTGAAAAGACAAATTCAATGCGTTCTATTCCTACATTCATTACAAAATACATTCCAACAGAAGGTGCATCCAAACTTCTATAGTAATAAAATGCATTCCATTTGTCATTCCAGCAGATGGCGCCTCACAAGCATTTGACACATTTTATTATCACAAATGTTTGAGACACACCAACTGTTAGAATGAAAAATGCAGTGTGGTACAAATTACATTCCAACAGGTGGTGGACTGCAAATGTTAATGCTAAGATTCCAGCAGATGGTGTGTCACAAACATTTGTCACATTTTATTATCACAAATGTTTGTGACGCACCAAGTGTTGGAATGAAAAATGCACTGCAAATGTTAATGCTGAGATTCCAGCAGATGGTGCGTCACAACCATATGTAGTAACAAAATATATTATCTACCTATTTATCATTTATATATTTAAAGAGCTTCTGAAAAAAGCCAAAATTTCCACTGGGACAAATAAAGTTGGTTCTATCTGTCTATCTATCTATCTATCTATCTGTCTGTCTATCTATCTGTTCCATTTCTTATTCCAGCAAATAGTGTATCACCCACATTTGATACAATGCATTTTATTCTACAAATGTCTGTAATGCACCAACTGTTGGAATGAAAAATGCAGTGTGGTACAAAGTACATTCCAACAGACGGTGCACTGCAAATGTTAATGCTGAGATCTATGTTGATCAATCCATTAACATTACATTTTATGATTCTCATATCAAATGGCATCGACTGCCCCTCGCTGCAGCTTACAAAATGAGCCTTGGCTAAATATGGGTCAAGTTAATCTGCAGGCGTCACTCCCTCGTCGTGAACTTGGGCTCACAAAGCACATACTATAAGTCCCAAAAGCACTTTCAACAATGGACACTAGAGAGGGATGTCAACGTCAAACCCCACACTGGTAATTAGGGCAAGCACCAAACCTTTATAAAAGTTATTTTTTTCACAAAAATATAAAATATATTTAAATGTATTGGTATGAAATGTAGGTATTGTATTTATATATATTTCAATATATTTATATGTAGACTGCCCACTGGGTAAAAAAAATGAATTGGCAGCAAGTTCAATCCAAGGTGAACAAGTCCAGAAACAGAAATCCAAAGCGAGTTCAAAAGTCGAAAATCCAGAAATTCAAAAACAAAAAGGACAGGACAGAAGAAGGGCACAAGAACTCACCAACACCAAAGTGCATTCACAACGAATGTGTCAGTGTGCCCTGTGATGGACTGGCATCTCTTCCAGGACTGATTCCTGCCTAACACTCATTAATAATAATAATAATAATTCATTACATTTATATAGCGCTTTTCTCAGTACTCAAAGCGCTATCCACACAGGGAGGAACCGGGAAGCGAACCCACAACCTTCCACAGTCTCCTTACTTCAAAGCAGCAGCACTACCACTGCGCCACCTGTCATTGTTCTCCGTAACCCTAAAAACCGAGGTGTGGCGCAGTTAAAGGACGACTCACTGGCCTACACAGATACAGATTCTCACGTCAGCATGAATCTTTAAAGAGGGAGAGGAAAAAAACGTCGAGCTAAAGTAGGGCATTGGAATCGCCTCAAGCGCTGAAAGCAAATGTGGAAAGCCAATAAAGAAGCTTACCATTCCTGAACTGATGCCAGTTACAGCTGTCAAGAATCAGAGACGGAGGGAAAAAGAAAGAAACAAAACTGCGCAACAAGTCTGGCAGTGGTCCACATGTACAATACAGTAAAAAAGTAAATGAATAAAATTTAAACCTGGGCATTGGCCCACCACAGCCGTCACAGGTTTTGTGTCGGGGTTGGGCATGGCATCTGTGTGATTAGGACAAGTGGCTTCATCTTTGAGCCAGAAAGGACGTGCCTGCCAGGACTCGCTTAATTAATCATCTCTCATCCTGTAAGTGGAAAACTGAATCCGATTCAATCGCCAGGACTGAGAAGAAAACAAATCCTATAGCCCAGAGTGGCCATGTGCCCTCCATCTATACGGGTGGCAGCTTTTCAAATGGCTCAGAGCGACGTGGATAGAGAGGACCTTCTTGCCTTCTTTCTTTAATTAGCTTAATTATCTTTGGGCACTTTAATCAAACAGCCAACCTGACTTGAAGAGAAATTGGCACCAAGGACACATCCTTTAATTACACTTTGACAAGTCAATGAAACCAAAAAAAAAGTGAAGAGTGCCATGCCAGGCTCTACTTGGGCTTAGCAGGCAAGACACAACATGGTGAATCAATAGTGAAAAGGGGCAGAAGAAGCCAAGGCTGACAAATGGGATTTTACAATCTGCCCATCCCCTGAGCCGAACATGTATGATGCTCTGTGCCCACAGCCCATGGGCACCATCCTTTATCTGGAGCATCTAGTAGCTTGGAACGGAGGACCCAACAACAAGGTAAAGGGGCAAAGTGTGGATTTGTTAAAAAGCAAAAATAAACGGTGTATTTGTGTGTCTGCCCGGTTGCTATGTCTCTTCCATTCCAACAGATGGCGCATCACTAACATTTGTAGTAGTGCATTTTATTCTTCAAATGTTTGTGATGCACCTCCTGTTGGAATGACAAATGCAATGCATTCTACTCCTACATGCAGTACGACAGATGGTGCATTACAAACTTCTGTAGTAATAAAATGTATTACATTTGTCATTACAGCAGATTGTGCAACACAAAACATATGTAGTAATAAAATGTATTATCTACCTGATTATTACTTATATATTTAAAGAGCTTCTGTAAAAAGAGAAAATTTCCCCTGTGGTCAAGTAACACTGCATCCATACATCCATCCATGTATCTATCCATCTATCTATCCAAGATGATGCATCACACACATTTGTTGTAATTAATTTTACTCTACAAATGTTTGTGATGCGCCTCCTGTTGGAATTACAATTGCAATGCATTTTACTCCTACATGCAGTACAAAATAAATTCCAACAGATGGTGCATCACAAACTTCTGAAGTAATAAAATATATTATCTACCTATTTACTTTTTATATATTTAAATAGCATCTGTAAAAAGACAAAATTTCCCCTGGGGACAAATAACGTTCCATCCATTCATCTCTCTCTCTCTCTATCTATCTATCTATCCATCCAACTATTCTATTTGTCATTCCAGCAGATGGTGCATCACACACATTTGTTGTAATGTATGTGATGCACCACCTGTTGGAAAGACAAATTCAATGCATCACAATAGCGGGTTGGACGACTGACTGACAAACTTCTGTAGTATTAAAATGCAATTTCATTTGTCATTGCAGCAGATAGTATATCACAAGCACTTTATTAACAAATGTTTCTGATGTGCCACCTGTTGGAATGACAAATGTAATGCATTTTATTCCAACATGCATCACAAAATACACTCCAACAGATGGTGCATCACAAATGTCTGTTGTAGTAAAATGAATTGCATTTGTCATTCCAACAAATGGTGAATCACAAACATATGTAGTAACAAAATATATTATCTACTTATTTATTATTTATATATTTAAAGAGCTTCTGAAAAAAGCCAAAATTTCCGCTGGGGACAAATAAAGTTGGTTCCATCTATCTGTCTGTTCCATTTGTTATTCCAGCAAATGGTGCATCACCCACATTTGTTGTAATGCATTCTATTCTACATTTTTTTGTGATGCACCTCCTGTTGAAAAGACAAATTCAATGCATTCTATTCCTTCTGTTACAAAATACATTCCAACAGAAGGTGCATCCAAACTTCTGTAGTAATAAAATGCACTCCATTTGTCATTCCAGCAGATGGCGCCTCACAAACATTTGTCACATTTTATTATCACAAATGTTTGTGACGCACCAACTGATGGAATGAAAAATGCAGTGCGGTACAAAATACATTCCAACAGATGGTGCACTGCAAATGTTAATGCTGAGATTCCAGCAGATGGCGCCTCACAAACATTTGTCACATTTTATTATCACAAATGTTTGTGACGCACCAACTGTTGGAATGATAAATGCAGTGCGGTACAAAATACATTCCAACAGATGGTGCACTGCAAATGTTAATGGTAAGATTCCAGCAGATGGCGCCTCACAAACATTTGTCACATTTTATTATCACAAATGTTTGTGACGCACCAACTGTTGGAATGAAAAATGCAGTGCAGTACAAAATACATTCCAACAGATGGTGCACTGCAAATGTTTATGCTGAGATCTATGTTGATCACTATGTTGATCAATCCATTAACATTGCATTTTATGATTCTCATACCAAATGGCATCGACTGTCCTTCGCTGCAACTTACAAAATGAGTCTTGGATAAATATGGGTCGAGTTAATGTGCAGGCGTCACTCCCCCATCGTGAACTTGGGCTCACAAAGCACATACTATAAGTCCCAAAAGCACTTTCAACAATGGACACTAGAGGGGGATGTCAACGTTAAACCCCACACTGGTAATAAGGGCAAGCACCAAACCTTTATAAAAGTTATTTTTTTCACAAAAATATAAAATATATTTAAATGTATTGGTATGAAATGTATGTATTGCATTTATATATATTTCAATATATTTATATGTAGACACACTGGGTAAAAAAAGAATTGCCAGTAAGTTCAATCCAAGGTGAACAAGTCCAAAAACAGAAATCCAAAGTGAGTTGAAAAGCAGAGCAAGCAGGTCGAAAATCCATAAATTCAAAAACAAAAGGACAGGACAGAAAAAGGGCACAAAAACTCACCAACACCAAAGTACATTCACAACGGACCGCCAGGAAGACTCCCCAGATTTACAGAGGCCCTGCCTCCTGGGGGACCACCCACACCGAACACAGCAAAGACAACTGACATACTCAGACAAAACCAAAAATAAAGAATGGTGCACATAATCAACATAAGGAAAGAAATCAAAAATGAAGCAGAGAGAGATGTAAACCATGAAATTGAACCCCGGCCAGGGGTTTAAGTGGAGACAAGTCATCACTCTGCTGTTTGGTGTCATTGTGTGTCCCACACTGAACATCCATCCATCCATCCATTTTCCAACCCGCTGAATCCGAACACAGGGTCACGGGGGTCTGCTGGAGCCAATCCCAGCCAACACAGGGCACAAGGCAGGAAACAATCCTGGGCAGGGTGCCAACCCACCGCAGGACACACACAAACACACCCACACACCAAGCACACACTAGGGCCAATTTAGAATCGCCAATCCACCTAACCCGCATGTCTTTGGACTGTGGGAGGAAACCGGAGCGCCCGGAGGAAACCCACGCAGACACGGGGAGAACATGCAAACTCCACGCAGGGAGGACCCGGGAAGCGAACCCAGGTCCCCAGATCTCCCAACTGCGAGGCAGCAGCGCTACCCACTGCGCCACCGTGCCGCCCCCACACTGAACATGGTCCAGAGAAAGCAAAAAAGGAGAGAGACGTCTGAGGAGATAAGAAAGAAAATGAGAGACCAGCATGTTAAAGGCTAAGGCTAGAAGACCACCTCCAAGAAACTTGATGGTCCCGTGACAACAGTGATGAAGAAGCAGAAGGTCCATGGGACTGCACCCAACCTCCCTGGATGAGGCCGCCAAGAGGAAAGTTGACCCCAGAATGGGCAGAAGGTTAGTGAGAATGGCAGACAAAAAGCCAAGGACAACTTCCAAAGAGGTACAAGCTGAACTCCAAGGTCAAGGTCCATCCGTGTCTGATCACACCATCCACCGCTTCTTGAGTGATGGTGGGCTCAACGGAAGAAGACCCAGAAGGACACCTCATTAAAAAAAAAAAAAAAAACTGACTGGATTTTGCTAATGAGGCCACAATGCTTCTGGGAGAAGAACCTATGGACAGATGAGACACAACTGGAGCTTTATGGCAAGTCACCTCAGCTCTGTGTCCACAGATGAAAAAAAGTAAAGCTTTCAAAGAAAAGACCATCAGACCTGCTGTGAAACATGAAGGGGGCTCAGCTGGGTTTTGGGGCTGCTGCACTGTGTCTGGGGGTCACGTGGTGCCTTGAGTCTGTGCAGGGAACAATGAAATCTCAGGACCATCCAGACATTCTGGAGTGACACGTACTGCCCCGTGTCAGAAAGCTTGGTCGCAGTCGCAGGTCATGGACCCTTCAACAGGATAAGGAGCCAAAACACTTGTTGAAAAGCACCAAGAATGGCAAAGAACAAAACATTGGACTACTCTGAAGTGCCATCTAGGAGCTCTGCTTTGAATCCTATGAAACATCAATAATAATAATAATAATAATACATTTATATAGCACCTTTCCCATGCTCAAGGCACTTACAGAATATAAGAAAGAACGGCAGGGTATACAGTATATAGCGTTGTACAAACCAGATAAAAAAATAAAGAAGATTACGACAGTGAATTCAGAGAAAAAAAGCCTAACAGACAACATACCGTATTTACTTGTGTACCACGCACCCTCGCGTAAGACGCGCACCCTAATTTTTACAAAGAAAATCGCAAAAAAAAATTTTTTGCCCCGTGTACGACGCACATTGTGATTGTGTAGGAAGCGTTTAGGGCACGTTTTCCGCGAAATGCCCTTCTGTTTTTGTTGCTTGACAAAAGTTTTTCTTTCTTCCGTCGCACAAGAGCATGAGCGAGAGAGAGCGAGAGAGAGAGAGAGAGCAGAGAAAGAGAGCGAGAGAGAGCGGAGAAAGAGAGCGAGAGAGAGCGAGAGAGCGGAGAAAGAGAGCAAGAGAGAGAGTGGAGAGAGAGAGAGAGAGAGAGAGAGCGAGAGAGCGGAGAGAGTGGAGAGAGAGAGAGAGAGCGGAGAGCGAGAGTGGAGAGAGCAGAGAGAGAGAGAGAGAGAGTGGAGAGAGAGCGAGAGTGGAGAGAGAGAGAGCGAGAGAGCAGAGAGAGAGAGAGAGAGAGCGAGAGAGCGGAGAAAGAGAGCGAGAGAGAGAGAGAGTGGAGAGAGAGAGAGAGAGAGAGAGCGGAGTGCAAGAGAGAGAGAGAGAGAGAGAGAAGAGAGAGAGAGAGTGGAGAGAGAGAGAGAGAGAGAGAGAGCGAGAGAGCAGAGAGAGAGAGAGAGAGAGCGAGCGAGAGTGCGGAGAAAGAGAGCGAGAGAGAGAGAGAGTGGAGAGAGAGAGAGAGAGAGAGAGCGGAGTGCAAGAGAGAGTGGAGAGAGAGCGAGAGAGCGGAGAGCGAGAGTGGAGAGAGAGCGAGAGAGCGGAGAGCGAGTGGAGAGAGAGCGAGAGTGGAGAGAGAGAGAGAGCGAGAGAGCAGAGAGAGAGAGAGCGAGAGAGCGGAGAAAGAGAGCGAGAGAGAGAGAGAGTGGAGAGAGAGAGAGAGAGCGGAGTGCAAGAGAGAGAGAGAGAGAGAGAGAGAGAGAGAGGAGAGAGAGTGGAGAGAGAGAGCGGAGAGAGAGAGAGAGAGCGAGAGAGCAGAGAGAGAGAGAGAGAGAGAGAGCGAGAGAGCGGAGAAAGAGAGCGAGAGAGAGAGAGAGTGGAGAGAGAGAGAGAGAGAGCGGAGTGCAAGAGAGAGAGAGAGAGAGAGAGAGCGGAGAGAGAGAGAGAGAGCGGAGTGCAAGAGAGAGAGAGAGAGAGAGAGAGAGAGAGAGAGAGAGAGCGGAGAGAGAGAGAGAGCGAGAGAGAGAGAGCGAGCAAGAGTGCGGAGAAAGAGAGCGAGAGAGAGAGAGAGAGTGGAGAGAGAGAGAGAGCGAGAGAGAGAGAGCGAGCAAGAGTGCGGAGAAAGAGAGCGAGAGAGAGAGAGAGAGTGGAGAGAGAGCGAGAGAGCAGAGAGAGAGAGAGAGAGAGAGAGCGAGAGAGCGGAGAAAGAGAGCGAGAGCGAGAGAGAGTGGAGAGAGAGAGAGAGAGAGCGGAGTGCAAGAGAGAGAGAGAGAGAGAGAGAGAGAGCGGGAGAGAGAGAGAGAGAGAGAGCGGAGTGCAAGAGAGAGAGAGAGAGAGAGAGAGAGAGAGAGAGCGAGAGAGAGAGAGCGAGCAAGAGTGCGGAGAAAGAGAGCGAGAGAGAGAGAGAGAGTGGAGAGAGAGCGAGAGAGCAGAGAGAGAGAGAGAGAGAGAGAGCGAGAGAGCGGAGAAAGAGAGCGAGAGAGAGAGAGAGTGGAGAGAGAGAGAGAGAGAGCGGAGTGCAAGAGAGAGAGAGAGAGAGAGAGAGCGGAGAGAGAGAGAGAGAGAGAGCGGAGTGCAAGAGAGAGAGAGAGAGAGAGAGAGAGAGAGAGAGAGAGCGGAGAGAGAGAGAGAGCGAGAGAGAGAGAGCGAGCAAGAGTGCGGAGAAAGAGAGCGAGAGAGAGAGAGAGAGTGGAGAGAGAGAGAGCGGAGTGCGAGAGAGAGAGCACGAGAGACAGAGCGGAGAGAGAGAGAGACAGCAGAGAGAGAAAGTGAGCGAGCGGACAGAGAGAGAGAGAGAGAGAAAAAGAGAGCGGAGAGAGGGAGAGAGAGAGAGAGAGGTTTTAATTTCACTGAGGCAGGTTGTGAGCTGAGAAAGCTCTTATGAAGTTCCACTTTTAACGTTGAAGTAGAGTTGAGTGTCGTCTGCATAAAAATGATAACCCAGTCCATAGCTACACATAATATGGCCAAGGGGAAGCATATAAATAGAGAAGAGGGCCGAGGACAGAGCCCTGTGGTATGACTGGCGCTGTGTTGGGTCTGCTGTTGCCAAGACTAACAAACTCTTGCCTATCAGTAAGATAAGACTTGAACCACTGGAGGGCAGTGCCAGAGATACCCAGTGGCATGTTCTCCATTCTGGACAGTAGGATGTCATGTCTGACCTGAGTGTCAAATGCTGCACTGAGGTCTAACAGAATTAATATGCTGGTTTGTCCAGAGTCTGCTGCCATTAGCAAATCATTGGTTACCCGTAGCAGAGCAGTTTCACAGCTGTGCTGCACCCTGACACCAGACTGAAAGGGTTCCATCAAATTATTAGAGGTTAAGTAATTGGTGAGCTGGGAAGCTACAACACGCTCAAGAACTTTTGACAGGAAAGGTAAGTGGGAAATAAGCCGAAAATTGTTAAGATTGTCAGCATCAAGACCAGACTTTTTTAACA
This sequence comes from Erpetoichthys calabaricus, assembly GCF_900747795.2. Taxonomy (NCBI): domain Eukaryota; kingdom Metazoa; phylum Chordata; class Cladistia; order Polypteriformes; family Polypteridae; genus Erpetoichthys; species Erpetoichthys calabaricus. The sequence continues at coordinate 242,392,965 of NC_041398.2, read as the reverse complement.
TTGGGGTTACAGAAGCGATTTTAAAAGTGAGCGTCACAGAGCCGGTGTCAAGGGATGAGTTTATTATTGTTGTAACAGTCGGGATTATGGCATGAAGGCAGGATTTAAGTAGTGTGGTGGGGATGGGGTCCACGTGACCTTTCCAGCTTCAATGGAAGGAAATGAACCGTGGAGACCCCCTTCAAACCTGACACAGCTGAGCCAGTTTGCTTAAGACGAGTGGGCCAAACGACCTGTGGACAGGTGACAGAAGTCTCATGGAGGGGGTCCGGGAATCGCTTGTGTGCAGTGACTGCAAACTCAAAAGTTGGTGCATCCAAACATTAAGTTAAGGGTCCCCTCATTTTTTTTTTTGTCCATGCCAATTGCATTTGTGTTATTATCTGAAGTGAATCCAAATTCGAAAGCCAAGTCTGATTTGCGTTGATTACAGAATAAAAAACCAATGATGGGTGCCAATGACTTTTGTCAGTTTTACGGTATTTCACAGTCTATTAATTGTGGGGGTCTTCTTTTTTCGTGGAGGTGTACGCAACTTACTTGTCCAACATCTGGATGCCTCACAAACGGCACTATCATTTCACTGTTGGGAGCGACACGTCGTCAAGGCAGCGAGGTGTTTTTGGGATACTGTGTCATCACCTACCCGCGGTGACCGTGACCGTGTTTCGGTTTGGCCCCGTCATTTCATACGCTCGCTTTTATGCCTGCTTCAGTCCGTTTCCATTTCATGCAATTACTATGTTTCCCTATTGGACTATTGGTCAGTGTGGATGTTTGTTCTTGTCCTTATAATTATTTTTGAGTTATACTGAAGACAAAGGGAGGTTGGGGTCCAATTCCGTTTTTTTTTTTCTATCACTGCATGTACAACAACAAAACAAGTACCACATTTCAAACGTTTATTCTACAAAAACAGAGACAAAAGACAAAATAAATTTCATTACGACACAATAACGGGTATACAAAAGATTGTTTTTCACTGTGTTTTAAAAATGAGGACACTCTTTGAGACGACTTCTGAATGCTTGTGTGACTCATTCGGCCATTTCAAGGAGAAGAGCAGCGATTTTGTGGCGAACAGTGCCCTGGAGGGGCTTTAATGTTTCGAGGTTGGTGTGTGTAGACCTTCGACTTGAGGTTTTAGAAATCGCACGGAGCGAGATCAGGCAAACGTGAAGGCCACCCGACATTGCCGCACGGGGAGATCAGCTTCCCCAGAAACATCTCCCGCAAAACTTACATGGATCTCCGCGCAGGCCGTATGAGCCGTCGCTCCATCGTGTTGACACCAGGCGTCCACCACATCCATTTCTTCTGGTCCTCCAGCATTTCAGTGTAACGTTCTGAAGTGACGATGACCGTTGTTCCCCCCTCCTCAAAAAAATAAGGGCCTACAATGGCAAATTCTGCAATGGCGCACCAAACTGTAACATGTGTGCTCACTGTGCAGGGGTCTCTGATGAAGTTCACGAGGGTTGGTTTCAGCCAAATAGTGAAAGTTTGGCTTATTTACGCAACCATTCAAATGGAAATGTGTCATCTCGATGGACGGTTTGCTGAGTGTTGGCACACAACTCTCTATGGCTCTCCCAGTCTCTCTCAATGAGCTCTTGTACTGCCGTCATTTTGTATGGATGGGAATTAAGGTCCTCATGCAAAATCAAAGACGTGTTGGAAATGCCGAAGGCAGAAATGCGCTGAACATCTATCCATCCATCCATTTTCCAACCCGCTGAATCCGAACACAGGGCCACGGGGATCTGCTGGAGCCAATCCCAGCCAACACAGGGCACAAGGCAGGAACCAATCCCGGGCAGGGTGCCAACCCACCGCTGGACACACACAAACACACCAAGCACACACTAGGGCCAATTTAGAATCGCCAATGCGCCTAACCTGCATGTCTTTGGACTGTGGGAGGAAACCCACGCAGACACAGGGAGAACATGCAAACTCCACGCAGGGAGGACACGGGAAGTGAACCCAGGTCCCCAGGTCTCGCAACTGCGAGGCAGCAGCGCTATCCACTGTGCCACCGTGCCGCCCGCTGAACGTCTAGGAGACTAAAATGGATGCCTTTACACAGAGCTGGACACAAGTTTACAATCAGTGGCAGCTTTCCAGTGAAATAAATTAATGGTGAAATTAATATAATGTTATTATACTGGAAAACGAGCAGGTCTTATTGCTCTGTAGTCGGCACAAATCATTTTGGTTTAACATTGGACGGCTTCTTTTCTGGTTGGATGGTTTATTGTTTTTGTTCAAGTTAAGTTTTGACTTTGCGTGCGTCTCGTGCTCGGACAGTTAAACAGGAGCGCAATGATGAAAAGTGCATACGTCTGTGTTTAAAGTTATAAATGAAGACTAGCCATCCCGCGCAGCTCCGCCCACTTATTAGTGAAAGAACAGTGAAGAGGGCCCCGCCCAGCTCTCTACTTCTGACGTCACTCTTCCCCCTCCCCTCGGCCCGCAGCCTGTGTCTCTCGGATAAGCGCGAATATATCGCTCCTGCAAACGAACTGTGATTCTTAGCGTGAAGAGAGAAGTTGCAAAATCAATCAGAATGTTCAAGCAAATTCTAGAAAAAAAAAAAAGATCTAAATCTGTGAAGTAGTTCTGTCGTTCGCTAACTAAGCGGAGGTAAAGTACACGCCCCGAGGCGGACGAGTGAGTGAGGAGGGCCCCGCCCCCTTCCCCTGCAGCCTCTCTCGGATTCGCACTAATAAATTGGTACCGGAAGTGAACTGTGATACTTCGCGCGATGAGAAAGTAACAAAATCAACGGAATGTTCAAGCAAATTATAGAAAAAGCCCGATCTAAATCCGTGAGTAGTTCTCTCGTGAAAAGCAGACAGAGATATACAAACGGGTCTAAAAAACTAAAGGAAATTTCGCACTTGGGACCACGAAGTTTTTAAAACCGTTTCTTAGCGAGCACCTATGGGCCAAGGGTAACCTACATTCCAAATTTCAAGTTCCAAGTACTAATGGTTCGGGAGATTTCGTGATGGGTGAGTCTGTGCTATTCGGCTTTTATATAGGTTGTTTTAAAAGTTTATAATATACTTTGAATTATATTTGGATGTTGTATGGGTTTTGGTATTTGTTACTGAGTATTTACTTTGTTTTATTTTTGTTTCAAATTTTAATGAAGTGTAGCGTATGGTCGCGTTTTTTACATTTTCTTCCATCAGAGTGACTGAATAGGCTACAAGAAATGTTTTATTTATTTATTTTTTTAACTAGCCGTCCCCCGTGGCTCCGCCCATGTAGTAGTGAAACATGACAGTGAGGCGGGCCCCTATTCCTGACGTCACGCTTCCTCCTCCCCTTGTCCCGTAGCCTCTGTCTCGGATTAGCGCGAATTCATCGCTCCTGCAAGCGAATTATGATTCCTAGCGTGATTAGAGAAATCACAAAATCAACCGGAATGTTCAAGCAAATTGTAGAAAAAAACGATCTAAATCCGTTAAGTAGTTCTCTCGTTCGCTAGCTAAGCCGAGGTAAAGTACCCACCCCGAGGCTGGTCCCGCCCCATGCCTCTCGGACTCGTGCATATAAATCGCTCCTACAAGCGAACTGTAAATACTTAGAGCGACGACAGAAGTCGCAAAATCAACCGGAATGTTCAAGCAAATTACAGAAAAAAAACCCAATCGAAATCCTTTAAGTAGTTCCCTTGTGAAAAGCGGACAGACAGACTGGATTTTATTATATGGAAGCGTATTAGGGCCACGGAGATGAAAAAAATATACGCATACAGTGAAGAAAAAAAGTGTATGTCGAGAATAAAGTTTGAGAATATCTAGTAAATTAAACATTGATTTTAAGATGAAGTTTGCGACGATCTACTTTCATGGAAAAAAAACTACAAGAATAAAGTCAACATGTCGACTTTATTCTAGTAGTTTATTTTTTCATTAAAGTAGAACGTCGTAAACTCCATCTTAAAATCAATGTTTAATTTACTAGGTTTTCTCAAACTTTATTCTCGACATATCACTGAAGGTATGTGAGTGGGACGATTTGTTTATAAAAGTACCTGTTGTTCTTTATCTCATGACAAGCTTGTTAATGAACGTGTCTTGTTTTAACAACAACATTTATTTATATAGCACATTTTCATACAAAAAAGTAGCTCAAAGTGCTTTATTTTAATATTTTGAAATTGCGCCGCTTGCGCTCTGAAAGCTAAACCTTAATGCCACGATGAGGGAGTGACTGAATAGGCTACACGAAATGATTTATTTATGTATTTATTTTTAATTCATGAAACAGAATAAAACGATCACCATTTCAACTGTGGCGGTTCATACACAACGCTGATGAATAGTGCGGTGAGACGGTCGGTGTTCGTGTAGTGACGCTACCGTTATTTAGAAAGAATTTGAAATGGAGTCAAAGAAGTCAAGGGGTGGAGCGGAGAGGGAACAAGAAAGAAAGAAAACGAAATCTTGAAAAAGACGCCAAAAGATGCACAAAAATAACAGATTTGTTCAGCAAGGTCTCAGGTAAGGAGTGTTCGTGCTGGTGATGATTGCAAAATATGAGCATCACTAGTTTGGATGACCGAACGTTTAAAATAAAGTGATTGAACTGGAAACCTATATTTTTCTTTCAACTTGTAATACTGATTTGTAAAGTCCTCTTTACCAATTTTGTTAGTGAGTGGTGTGTGCAACAATCGATTATCGTTAACATCAATTGTCTCTGTTGTCAATTGTTTTCATTTTAGTGGTATGCACGCGAACAAAGTTAAACGCGCCACTAACGCTGTGCGGACAACGCAAACTGGATAAAAGCAGAGTCTGTTTATAGTTTTCATGTAATGCATATTTAAGAGTGAAATGTACGTGTAAAGCTGAATCTGTCTCCTCATTCATAAAAAAAAAAATGTCCAACACAAAATGGAGTTTGTTGGTTTTTTGAGTCTGCGCCTGGACGAGAAAACTGATGTCTATTGTGTGGCTGCGGGACTGCAGTCAGGGGAGGCAGAACTTCACATGTCATCGTGAAAAGTACAAAAAAAAAAAGATAAATAAATGTGTCAACTGGTCTGTGATATACATTTATTTTCTGTATGGTTCCAATAATTTTGATCATTTTTATACTAAGAATCGCTGAATTGGCGCATTTCCTGTTCAAATACAGGGGAGAAACACGAGGTGCGGCCAGGCCTCGGACTGTGGAGGTTGATATCAGCAGTTGTCGCGGTCTCTCTGTGTGTCACGTTTATTATACACCCTGACTGTCCACATTCTGGCTAATATCTTTAATGAATGTGTGTGACATATTTAGTCTTGCTGATCGGACATAAAACCGCAGTGAAAAGGCACCCAATGAGAGACAGACAGTACCGTGCTGTCCTGAAGGGGGCGCGTGTGAGCCCAACAGTTGCTCGTTGCTACTGTTCTTCTACGCAGAGGCGCCGATAAGTTAGCGATATCAGAAAGTCAAGTGCACTGCAGCGGGCCGTTTATTTTTATTTTTTGTTCCGACTGACTGACAAAATAGAAGATTAAGATTTTTAAAACTAAAGGTAAATACGGAGGACTTTAAAAGAAACTGATCGAGATTTTCGTAGAGAAGGATAGGCGAATGGACGTCATTTACAAATATAGCATAAACGGTTTTCAATTTTATAAAAAATGGGATCAGACTAAGAAAAAAATCCAATATTTAAAAACTAAAAATTTGACCTTAAATAAAATATTCTTTTGTTTTTCTTATCTTTTTTTTTTTAACAGTCTGTATTAAAAGTGATTACAGCATCAGAATTAAACGCTTTTAAAAGCAACTAAATCTTTCAATCCAGGTCGAAATTGAAATCGTTTTTTTTTTGTACACCACTCTATACTTTCATTTGTATTGAATGAGTATGAAGTGTGGGATTGCAACGGCAAATTTAGAACACATGGAGGAGCAACCGCAAGCATCAACCCCGTCAGTGTGTGAGGAGAGCGCAGTCCGAGGGGAGGTGAGACTCGTCGCTGCCGCACCTCGCGTTTCTCCCGTGTATTCGAACAGGAAATGCGCCAGTTCACTATAAAAATGATCAGAATCATTGGAATCGTAGAGAAAACAAATGTATAGCACAGACCAGTGCACACGTTGATTTTATGTTATCACTAGACAAAGAGCCCGTTTCGACAACGTAAGATGAAACGGGCACGAGTTTGTGTCAGCAGTGTATGAAGAACAAATGATAAGTAACGAAGAAGTTGTTTTGTAATGATTGTAGTCCGCTTTACTCGTTACTGTACAGGCTTGTACTGTTAGTTGATGAATTTTCCAGGCCTATAGTATAATATTGAATGATGAATGTTCCAGTACAATATGGACAAACCTGATATAGGTGTATTGAATGAATGCGTAATTGAATCAGAATGCGTAATTAGGCCTCGAGCTGTATCTGAGAAATTCCAGTCTGGTTTTCGCACTGGTCATAGTACAGAAACGGCACTAACACGGGTTGTAAATGACATTCTGATATCCTCTGATGAAGGAAACTCCACTGTAATTATGTTGTTGGACTTAAGTGCAGCATTTGACACCATCGACCATTCTATTTTACTGCACAGGCTAGAAAATGATGTTGGGCTTACAGGCACCGTGCTCACTTGGTTTAGTTCTTACTTATCAAATCGATTCCAATATGTACAGAAATGTGCTGATAGTACTCCATCATTATACACAGAAGTTCAATATGGTGTCCCGCAGGGCTCAGTACTGGGACCTTTACTGTTTTCACTTTACATGCTTCCACTGGGATCTCTCATTAGGAAACATAATGTTAATTTTCACTCGTATGCAGATGACACCCAGTTATACCTTTCATTTAAATCAAATGAAGTTTCTCCAATGTTGTCTTTAATTAGTTGTGTTAGTGAATTAAAGGTGTGGATGAATAAGAACTACTTGTCTTTAAATACAGATAAAACAGAGATGTTAATTGTTGGAGGGAATGATGCTGATCACAATAATATTTTGTCATCATTTAACTCAGTGGGAATCCCAGTCAATTTTACTGAATCAGCCCGCAATCTAGGAGTTATCTTTGACTCCAGCATGTCATTTAAAGCGCATATTACAAAGTTGTCCAAAACATGTTTCTTCCATCTTAAAAATGTTAGGAAATTAAGGCGCTTTTTAAATAAACAGGATTCTGAGAAACTAATTCATGCATTTATCTCTAGTAGGATTGACTACTGCAATGCGGTGTTCACTGGATGTTCAAACTCTTCTTTATACAGCCTCCAGTTAATCCAAAATGCGGCTGCAAGAATTATTACAAGAACAAGAAAATACAAACACATAACTCCAGTTCTTAAATCCTTACACTGGCTCCCGGTTAAGTTTAGGGCAGATTTCAAAATCCTTCTTTTAACATATAAAGCATTAAATGGTCGAGGTCCGGCTTACTTGTCTGAACTTATCATGACTTACAAACCAGAGCGCACATTAAGATCTCAAGATGCCGGTCTGCTTATGATTCCAAGGATTAATAAAATAACAATGGGAGGTCGAGCTTTTAGTTACAGGGCCCCTAAACTGTGGAATGGTCTGCCTGCTACTATAAGAGATGCCCCTTCGGTCTCAGCTTTTAAATCCCGGCTGAAGACTCACTACTTCAGTTTAGCATATCCTGACTAGAGCTGCTGATTAACTGTACAGACTGCATCTCTGTTGTTAGTCATTAGCACTTAAACATAAGTAACATGACAGTTATAATTATATACTAACCCTCACTTATTCTGTTTTTCTTCTCGGTACTCAAATGTGGCACTTGGTGCCATGGCCCACCTGCCAAGTTGTTTTGCCTGCCTAAGGAAAAGTCATCCCAGATGGAGGATTGCAGGAATCGTGGGAGAGAGGGGTCCTTTCATCGGATTGGCTGGCCCAGCACTGTTTCAGCTGTGGAATGGCCAAATGGGGGAGGCAGCTTGAAGGATGAGGTCTCCAGGACTCTACACAAATCCAAATCTTATTATGGGATATATCATCTACTGTTAAATTCTGCTCTGTACTTCTAAAATTTATATTTTTTATTTCTTACTATATTGAGAAATTGTTCTGTTCTGTGTACTGTACTGTATTGTATTGTATTGACCCCCTTCTTTTGACACCCACTGCACGCCCAATCTACCTGGAAAGGGGTCTCTCTCTGAACTGCCTTTCCCAAGGTTTCTTCCATTTTTCCCTACTAGGTTTTTTTGGGAGTTTTCCCTCGTCTTCTTAGAGAGTCAAGGCTGGGGGGCTGTCAAGAGGCAGGGCCTGTTAAAGCCCATTGCGGCACTTCCTGTGTGATTTTGGGCTATACAAAAATAAACCGTATTGTATTGTGTTGTATAGTCGAAATCGCCTTTCAGGCCTCTAGAGCTTTAATCGAAGTCGCCTTTCTCTTTGAATTTTTGTGGCCGTAAATCTGCCGCCTGTCGCGATGTTGGGGTTGGATGTGGGTCTCGTAAGGTTTTTCGGGCAGCTGCGCAGAAGGCGACTGCGCATTCGGCTTCGGACGGAAGTGAGTGAGTAGGCTGGCGAATTATGTATTAAGATTATTATTATTATTTATTTTTTTTTACTTTTCATGATGACCTAACCAGACCGCACTACGTCCCTGCATGAGGGGCGTGTCACACAGGCGTCAGTTCACCAGCGAAACAGGGGTGTGGCTCCAGAAGGGGCCGTCAATTTATGGACCTCATAGCGTCTGAAGTGCTCAGATCCCTTCAAGTCCTAAAACTGTCCTGACTGCAGCTGGACACTTCTCATCAAAGGACCACTCAACCCAAACCCACTCGTCTGCCTCCACCTCACACAATCCATATTACTAACCGAGAATGGTAAACCGGAAGGCACGGACCCAGGAGACATAGTGCGCAGGCGCCTACAGCACGCGTCTCATAAACCGCAAGCGAAGTCTGATCCACCGTAAATGAAGGAGTCACGGCTCAAAAACAAAAGAGCTCAACTAACATGAATATGACATGAAGCAACAACGCGCCCATAGCTAACGACTAACGACACAGCCACACAGAAAAGAGGATTCTGCAGTGCACCCCAGAGTCAAACGGAAGAGGCTACGGAGTCCGCAAAGGTCCACAAAGAGAGTATGAAAGGCACCTAAAACGCGCTTCTGAACTAAACGTCCACACTACACAGCATGGTCCGGGTAATAAGAATAAACGAACTCTCCGTATTAAACGTACGGCATCCTCACACGTCCAAACCATATAGCATATGTGAATCACATTACAGTGATGCATCATTAACAGTACAACCACAGAAAACGCTCCGTATTAATGGTAAGTGCAATTATCCATATTACTAATGGTAGACAACGGATAACTAATGAAGTCATGGTCACGGCTCCAAAACAATCCAGCTCGACTAACAGAGCTACAAAAATGAGCCCACATGGATAAAAAAAATAAACACAGGCGCCTACAACACGCGTCTGAAACCGTGGAAGCAAAACTGTCAGATACAAAAAGAGAGTACAGAACCCTACACGTCCACACTACACAGCATAGTCAAACCCGACATAGTACGGAAGGTGCAGGCGCCTACAACACGCTTCTAAAGCACCGCAAGCAATAACCCGAGATAGTACAGAAGCCCCAAAGATCCAGACTCCATAGCATATGTGAATCACATTACAGTAATACAATATTATATGTACTCACGGAAAACACAAACAGAAGAGGCTTCGGCGTCCCGCCCCACAGTCAAACCAGACAAATGTCCACATAACACAGCATAGTCACACCCGAGATAGTACGGAGGGCACATGCGCCTATACACCGCAAGCGAAGGAGCCACGGCTCAGAAACGAAACGGCTCAACTAACGTAAATAAGTGATTTTAACAGTAAGTGCAATTATCCATATTACTAACAGTAAACAATGTATAACTAATGGAGTCACGGTCACGGCTCCAAAACGAGAAGCACCATTAACCCGGCCGGATTACCACAACACAGTCTTAACCTTAAAGTCGGGACAATAGTCATGCTATTATTTTGCCATGACAATCAACAAATCCCAAGGACAGACCATGGACAGAGTCGGCCTTTACCTCTCTGAGCCTGTATTTAGACATGGACCACTCTATGTCACCTTCTCAAGAGTTCGGCATTCATGTGACGTTAACGTTAAGATTATAATAACTCCATACCAAGGAACACTCATTCAAGGACAACACGCCATCTTTACTACAAATGTTGTGTAGAAAGATATCCTATGTACGTCGTCTACACCTTTACACTCCAATATATCTCATACATAGATCTGCGCAAACTCAAAGACATTCTATACGTGCATAACATAACAATTACACTGCTATTCTCATTTACATACAGTGGGTGTGGAAAGTATTCAGACCCCCTTCAATTTTTCACTCTTTGTCATATTGCAGCCATTTGCTAAAATCATTTAAATTAATTTTTTCCCTCATTAATGTACACACAGCACCCCATATTGACAGACAAAAAAAAGAACTTTTGAAATTGTTGCAGATTTATTAAAAAAGAAAAACTGAACTATCACATGGTCCTAAGTATTCAGACCCTTTGCTCAGTATTTAGTAGAAGCCCCCTTTTGAGCTAATACAGCCATGAGTCTTCTTGGGAAAGATGCAACAAGTTTTTCACACCTGGATTTGGGGATCCTCTGCCATTCCTCCTTGCAGATCCTCTCCAGTTCTGTCAGGTTGGATGGTAAACGTTGGTGGACAGCCATTTTTAGGTCTCTCCAGAGATGCTCAATTGGGTTCAAGTCAGGGCTCTGGCTGGGCCATTCAAGAACAGTCACAGAGTTGTTGTGAAGCCACTCCTTCGTTATTTTAGCTGTGTGCTTAGGGTCATTGTCTTGTTGGAAGGTAAACCTTCGGCCCAGTCTGAGGTCCTTAGCACTCTGGAGAAGGTTTTTGTCCAGGATATCCCTGTACTTGGCCGCATTCATCTTTCCCTCAATTGCAACCAGTCGTCCTGTCCCTGCAGCTGAAAAACACCCCCACAGCATGATGCTGCCACCACCATGCTTCACTGTGGGGACTGTATTGGACAAGTGATGAGCAGTGCCTGGTTGTCTCCACACATACCGCTTAGAATTAAGGCCAAAAAGTTCTATCTTGGTCTCATCAGACCAGAGAGTCCTTCAGGTGTCTTTTAGCAAACTCCATGCGGGCTGTCATGTGTCTTGCACTGAGGAGAGGCTTCAGACAGGCCACTCTGCCATAAAGCCCTGACTGGTGGAGGGCTGCAGTGATGGTTGACTTTCTACAACTTTCTCCCATCTCCTGACTGCATCTCTGGAGCTCAGCCAAAGTGATCTTTGGGTTCTTCTTTACCTCTCTCATCAAGGCTCTTCTCCCCCGGTAGCTCAGCTTGGCCGGACGGCCAGCTCTAGGAAGGGTTCTGGTCATCCCAAACGTCTTCCATTTAAGGATTATGGAGGCCACTGTGCTCTTGGGAACCTTAAGTGCAGCAGAAATGTTTTTGTAACCTTGGCCAGATCTGTGCCTTGCCACAATTCTGTCTCTGAGCTCTTCAGGCAGTTCCTTTGACCTCATGATTCTCATTTGCTCTGACATGCATTGTGAGCTGTAAGGTCTTATATAGACAGGTGTGTGGCTTTCCTAATCAAGTCCAATCAGTATAATCAAACACAGCTGGACTCAAATGAAGGTGATCTCAAGGATGATCAGAAGAAATGGAAAGCACCTGAGTTAAATATATGAGTGTCACAGCAAAGGGTCTGAATACTTAGGACCATGTGATATTACAGTTTTTTTTTTTTTAATAAATCTGCAACAATTTCAAAAATTCTTTTTTTTGTCTGTCAATATGGGGTGCTGTGTGTACATTAATGAGGGAAAAAATTAATTTAAATGATTTTAGCAAATGGCTGCAATATGACAGAGTGAAAAATTGAAGGGGGTCTGAATACTTTCTGTACCCACTGTATATTACATGGACCTACAGATACCGTGACAGTGGACATGATACATCTGTAACAATTACCGAGACAGACAAATGTATTTCTGTTTACCCAAGACCAGGGGTTGGCGAGCGAAGCCAGCAGGGGGCAGAGCCCCCTAGTGGCCTTGAGAGATGGGGTACTTCATTTTTGGCTCACCCTGTATTTCCATTTTTTTTTTCAGTTCGGGGGGTGTGTAATATTTCAACTTTCTAATACTTTTGATGCACTTTATCTAGTTCTGTCCGTCGACTGCGGAGCTGGAGGGGACCAGCCGAGTGGGGACGGTTTGGTGTGGCCGAGTCCGTACTTCAGGCCAGTGCTGCCCGGGGGTGTGTCACTTGTCGTCATTCGAGCGACAGCGCGGTTTTTACTTAACAACTTCTTTGCATTTCCGCCTCTCGCCCTTAAATCAAAAATGAACATAAAAACATAAAAGCAGGAGCCTCTCCGGGCAGATCCGCCGCAAAGCTGGAAGCAAACATCCACGCTTAGTCACGACTCGGCGTCCCCGTTTTAACTAACACACACACACACACATCCCTTTTGACAACTTGTCTTGCTAACCGGGAGGCTTTGATAAAAGACAACAGCCGAAAATAAAATAAAAATAAAATACAATTTCATGGCTATTCATTTTAACATGAGCTGACAGGCACACCAACCACCACAACAGACTGAAAAAAATAAAGTTCTTCATGTGGCTTTTTTTGGGTAAAAAGACTCGGTGATCTCATCTCTAAAATAACAGATTTGATTGCCAGGAAAATATCTAGACAAACATCCATCAAAAATATAAAAAAGATCTGAACTGACAAAAATACACAATTTCAAAGTGCGAAGAAGCTTTGAAATGTGTTGTATGGGAAGACGCTGACCCAACATGGTGGAACGGCCTGCCCCGGGGTGAGTGACGAAGACCTCGACGACATGCCGAGGAGCATAAATGAGGGTCAGTAGAGTAGAAGATTAGGAAAATGAGAAGAACAGGCCAATCAGCCCCTCAAAGCCCACCAATCCTATTCACTTACAGTGCCGTCCATAAGGTTTGGGACAAAGACCCCTTTGTTCTTGATGTACCCCTCTGCTCCACAGTTTAAGACAACAAATCAAACACTTCATGCTCACATGGCAGACTTGTCACTTATGGGGATATGCAGACATTTGCAACACTTTCTCTACGCAGTTCCCCCAATTTCGATGCACTGTAATGTTGGTGTCACAGCAACGGCAGGCCTATTAAAGCCATTGTCACATAGTGACTGCTTTAATGACGTCACCAGGTGCTGAAGGTCTTCTCTGGTGATGCTCTGCCAAGCCTCTCATGCAGCCAACTTCAGCTCCTGCTTCTGCCGTGGGGGGCGGGGGGGCTCATCCCCTCAAATTTGGCATATGGAAGGCAGCATCCATGGAAATCCAACAAGACTGCCCCTCAATGGGGCTACAGTTCCCAGCATGCCTCAAAGGTGTCCATACAGGTAGCGTCTAATAGAAACGCTGCCACCTAGTGTTTCGGGGAAGCATGTAGACCTGACAGGTTGTCACTGCACTACACTGGCCTCCCAGGAGGGGTACTGTTCCTCGATCCAACCCTGCCAAGATTGCCAGTGTACCCACTGCCACCCTGGTGTCTTTTGCCTGCCTCAGTGGTCCTTGCCTTCCTTCTTGTGCCTTACGGGGCATCCAGATAAGAAACCTTGCCCCATCCCAGCTGGACTGATGGGACTACAGTTCCCAACATGCCTCACAGGTGTCCATACAGGTGGCATCTAATAGGAACGCTGCCACCTAGTGTATCGGGGAAGCATGTAGACCTGACAGGTTGTCATTGCACTACACTGGTCTCCCAGGAGGGTACCGTTCCTCGATCCAACCCTGCCGAGATTGCCAGGGTACCCACTGCCACCCTGGTATCTTTTGCCTGTCTTCTAGCTGAGGCAGGATGGTCCTTGCCTTTCTTCTTGTGCCCCCGACCCCATCCAAGTAAGGAACCTATTCCCATCATCGCTGGACTGGGACTACAGTTCCCAGCATGCTTCACAGGTGGCGTCTAATAGAAACGCTGCCACCTAGTGTATCGGGGAAGCATGTAGACCTGACAGGTTGTCACTGCACTACACTGGCCTCCCAGGAGGGTACCGTTCCTCGATCCAACCCTGCCAGGATTGCCAGGGTACCTACTGCCACCCTGGTATATTTTGCTTATCTCCTGACTGAGGAGGCAAGATGATCCTTGCCTTTCGTCTTATGCCCCCCTTATCCAGATAAAGAACCTTGCCCCATACCAGCTGGACTACCTGCCCATATGCGCCATCCATGACAGTGTTTTGGACCGCTTTACACAGATTGGCATTCACTTTGACATTAAAGAGTCTTTTTTTTTGTTGATCGATGTCAACAAGCCTAATTAAATCTACTGGGATTCAATGTGGTAGAACAATAGAATGTGAAAATGTCTGGGGTGTGTGTGTGTGTGTGTGAATACTTTTGATTGACAGTGTGGTACCTTGACAAGGCGCTATATAAGAGAACATGTGTTGACTCCCCAACAGTGCCTGAGCCCACATGAGTCCCCTTTTCTACCAGTAGCCAGACATCACCATGGGTACCCTGACCTTCCTACGTCTTAAATATTGGCACATTTACCCCCCCCCCAATTTTTTGCTTATTACTTAAACCTTAAGAACAGCTGGTGCCATTGTTAACCGGCCATGACAGCAGTAACAACAGCTTCTTTCATGGTGGGCTGTGAACATGGGAAGCCAGCGAAGTGCCGTGGAATGTCCGTCATCCTTTCTGAAATTTGTGAATTTCCACTCTGAAGCCCCCAAATCTCCCCCTCCCCCCCCCGTGCCTAAATTTTCCTGCGTTTACTGAATTGCGTCAAGACGACTAGCAGCCAGACATCACTCATCTCCTGTCCTGCTCCTCTCCGCATTCACCTTTCTGCTTAAGCCCCAACACGTGCCGGGACGTTTCCGCATGATTTATAGGCAATTTACTTTCATTCTGACGCCCCGTGTTTTATTACTGTCAACATGAAATTCTCGAATGTCACCGACTGACAAAAGCTATAAATAAGTTAAAAAAAAAAGAACCACGTCTGTTCCTGCAGCGCTGTTCAACAAAGGACATGAAATATTTTGTTAACTGTAAGCACAAAGCAAACCCCAGGAGGCCGTCATAAATAACTCGAGTTCGAGCTCGGCAGCCTCCTGCACCTGCGCCGCACCACAGCGTCTCTGCGTTCAGTCCGTCGGAGTCTCATCTGATTTGTGGCCTGCTATTCCACTGCCGTTGGTGGACTTACAGAGGCGGCCAAGAAGCAAATGAACTGCAGGTCATGTCTCACCATGGGGAGGTCACGCTGGATTTTAAATGGGATATCAAGGCACGCCAGTCAGGTGCCTAAACCTTCCAGGATAGGCTCTGGCCTCTGTGGCCCAAAACGAGCTTGGGCAGACTTGATAATGAATGAATGTGTCCTAAATTGACAGTTCTTGTAGCGACGCTGGACTCTAAATGGACAATTAAGGCATCCTAGTCAGGATGGGCTTCAGCATTGATGACCTCAGGCTATCTTCCAGGATAGGCTCTGGCCTCCATGGCCTAAAATATGGTTGGGCAGATTCGATAATGAATGAATGTCTCCTAAATTGATAGTTCTTGTAGCCACGCTGGACTCTAAATGGACAATTAAGGCATCCTAGTCAGGATGGGCTTCATCATTGATGACCTCAGGCTATCTTCCAGGATAGGCTCCGTCCTCCATGCCCTAAAATGTGGTTGGGCAGACTTGATAATGAATGAATGTCTCCTAAATTGACAGTTCTTGTAGCCACGCTGGACTCTAAATGGACAATTAAGGCATCCTACTCAGGATGGGCTTCATCATTGATGACCTCAGACTATCTTCCAGGATAGGCTCCGTCCTCCATGGCCTAAAATGTGGTTGGGCAAATACGATAATGAATGAATGTCTCCTAAATTGACAGTTCTTGTAGCCACGCTGGACTCTAAATGGACAATTAAGGCATCCTAGTCAGGATGGGCTTCAGCATTGATGACCTCAGGCTATCTGCCAGGATAGGCTCTGGCCTCCATGGTCTAAAATGTGGTTGGGCAAATTCGATAATGAATGAATGTCTCCTAAATTGACAGATTCTTTTAGTACACTGGATTTGAAATGGACTATTAAGGCACCCCGGCCAGGATAGGCTTCAGCCTTGATGCTTTCAGGCTATCTTCCAGAACAGGCTCCGGCCTCTGTGACCCAAAACGAAGCTGGACAGATTCGATAATGAATTAATGTCTCTATATTGACAGGCACCTGTAGTCACAATGGATTTTAAATGAAATATTAAGGTACCCTGGCCAGGATGGACTTCAGCCTTGATGCTCTCAGGCTATCATCTAGAATAGGCTCTGGCCTCCATGGCCTAAAATGAGCTTGGGCAGACATGATCATGAATTTCTTCTAAACTGACAGGTACCCATAGCCACAAAGAATTGGAAATGGACTGTTAAGGTACCTTGGCCTGGATGGGCTTCAGCCTTGATGTTCTCAGTCTATTGTTTAATCGTTTAGGCACTATATAAAGAAAAGGCTCTAACAGTGCAATGACAGAACTTTAAAACTGCCTGTGAGTGGTCAATAGAAAGGCACTATATGAAATAAAGTTCGACAATGAATGGATGATTGTCCTAGGGAGCAGTGCCTATAATGCGTTTAGGGGTTGTTATAAAAAGGCACTATATAAAATAACAGTTGGATAAAAGGACTTTAACTTGGTACCTGTAAAGTGCCTGGAGATTGTTAATAGAAAGGTGCTATATAAAATATAGTCTGTATTAAATGGACACTTGTGCTGTAGTGTCTGTAAGATGCTTAGGGATAGTTAATTGAAAGGCGCTATATAAAATAACAGCTGCAGCAAATGAACAATTCTACTGAAGTGCCTATAAAATGTTTAAGGAGAGGCACTTAATAAAATAAACACTAACGGGTGGATGGTGGCACCGTGTAGCTCACTACTTATAAAGCACCTGGCATAGTTAATCTCCATCCATCCATCCATTTTCCAACCCGCTGAATCCGAACACAGGGTCACGGGGGTCTGCTGGAGCCAATCCCAGCCAACACAGGGCACAAGACAAGAACCAATCCCGGGCAGGGTGCCAACCCACCGCAGGACACACACAAACACACCCACACAAGCACACACTAGGGCCAATTCAGAATCGCCAATCCACCTAACCTGCATGTCTTTGGACTGTGGGAGGAAACCGGAGCGCCCGGAGGAAACCCACGCAGACACGGGGAGAACATGCAAACTCCACGCAGGGTGGACCTGGGAAGCGAACCCAGGTCTGCAAACTGCGAGGCAGCAGTGCTACCACTGTGCCAACCAGCATAGTTAATAGAAAGGCGATATATGAGAAAAATCCCCTCCCCGATAAGTCTCTCTGGGATTCGCGCCAATACATCGGTACTGCAAGCGAACTATGATACTTCGCGCGATGAAAGAAGTCACAAAATCAATGAAACAGGCATGCAAATTACAGAAATCAACCCGATCTGAATCCGTTAAGTAGTTCTCTCGTGAAAAGCGGACAGACATACAGACGGAACGCGCTTGGACCAGGTAATTTTTAAAACCGTTTCTTAGTGAGCACCTATGAGCCAAGGGTAACCTACGTTCCAAATTTCAAGTCCCAAGTCCTCGTGGTTCAGGAGATTACATGATGAGTGACAGTGCTATTTGTCGTATATATATTATATATATTGTGCCTTTCTGTTAATCATCCCTAAGTATCTTATTGATGCTGCATTACGGCACAACAGTCCATTTCTTGTCATCTCTATTTTATATAGCGCCTTTCAATTAACCATCCCCAGGCGCTTTATAAGTACTAAGCTACAGCACTGTCGTCCATCTGTTACAGTGTTTATTTTATAAAGCGCCTTTTGATTAAACATCCTTAAGCATTTTAGAGGCACTGCAGCATAGCACAACTGTTCATTTGATGCTACCGTTATTTTATATAGCGCCTTTCGGTTCACCATTCCCAGACAGTTTATAGACATTAAGTTAAAGCTCTTGTCATTTCACTTGTTAAGTTTATATACAATACAATTTATTTTTGTAGAGCCCAAAATCACATAAGAAATGCCGCAATGGGCTTTAACAGACCCTGCCTGTTGACAGCCCCCCAGCCTTGACTCTCTCTAAGAAGACAAGAAAAACTCCCAAAAAACCCTTGTAGGGAAAAATGGAAGAAACCTTAGGAAAGGCAGTGCCTTTATATTTTATATTATCTATATATATAAAATCCCTATGTGCGTCCAGGTGTCCGTGTGTGTGTGTCTTCTGGTGAAGTGCGCATGCGCGGGGCACGGTGCGATGCGCGATATTACTGTCAGAGAAAGTTAGAGGCGTTTTACGGAAATACAAACCAGTATTACTACGAGAGGAAATTAAAGGTACACAACACAGTGACGCATATTACAGCCACATACAAGCCAGTATTACTGTCAGAGGAGATTAAAGGCATATTACCGACGCGCACGCCTGTATTACCGCCAGAGAAAATTAAAGGGATATTACGGACGTACAAGCCAGCGGACGTACAAGACGGTATCCTTCAATAAGGGCGCGCACAAAAAGGCAAGCCTCAAAAGGATGACCTCAATTGGGCGCAGCGAATAAAGACGCGTGTAAATAAAGATCTGCACCTGTTGCTCTAAACATATTCCAGAGCCATTTGTACTAAATTATCTATGAACGCCTTTATTCGCTGCGCTCAATTGAGGTCGCCCTTTTGAAGCTCGCCTTTTTGTGCGCATCCTTATTGAATAAAGCCGTACAAGACAGTATTACTGTCACAGACAATTAAAGACACACAATACATGACGGCAGCCCACGAAGAACAGTCAGCTCAGCAAGTAAACATCAACAAAAGAAAGGCTGAAAGAAAGAAAAATACGACCAACAAACAGAGTGACGTCAAAGTCCCTTGCCATTTAATATACTGTAGACTGTTCCAACTAATGTTTATGCACTACTGTTCTAGCGCCCGTTATTGTAACGGGCTAAATGACTAGTATATATACTAGGGGGCTCCGCCCCCTGCTCGCTTCGCTCGCCAACCCCTGGCGTTGGGACATGACAAAGAGTGAGATGTATGAATTAGATATAGAATAGTGTGCAGCTTTGGATGATGCGCATAGAAATAACAAATAGAGTGTTTGGCATATATTAATGTTTTATTGGAATATTTCTTTGTATATAACATTAGTAGTAAAGATGGAGTCTTGTCCTTGAATGAGTCTTCCTTGGCATGGATCATTTATAATTTTAACTCTAACGTCAGATGAACGTCGAACACGTGAGAAGGCAACATTGCGTTGGAATGTAGGTGTGTTGTTTTTATCAGGACGTAAATGTAGAACAATATCTCTGTGAAATGGAGGCTCACCATCTTTACTTTGAAAGACAATTGCCACTTCATTAAAGACGGGCAGATTGTATCGTCTTGGATCTTGTTCTTTGTCCTTTATCAAGACCAAAGCAATTGTAGTTGCCGCTATACCTTCTGCATTTGCTTTTGTATTTGCCTCCTTTTCAACTTCATGTAGCATTTTTATAGACTTAGCCAATGGGTGATTGTTTATGACATGAGTGACGTTTCTCATTATAAGCTCTGTGCATTGTTTGTTTCAGGAAGGTTCATGCGTTGATAGATTGCCTCATCTGGATCTAGGATGTAGATTTGTGCATATTTGCGTTGTTGATTTGTTTCAGGGTGCACTGTTCCAATGCGATGCAATATTTGTCCACATATGCGAAAGCAGTATGGGCCATTGCCTTTTGGTGGCCTGATATGTACTCCGGTAGATGCAAAAGCAAATGAACTATTGTAGGATCTAATGCAGTTCATAAAGTTTTTACTTTCAGGCACATGGTTAGTTAGAAGCTTCTGTAGATATTCAGGATATGAATGTAAAGGAGGCAGTCTACTCTGACCTTTTTGACAACAACGTGTAAATTCATTATTTGTATTGCCAGTTGTTTCTTCTGTGAAGTTAAGTGAATGACAATGATTGCAAATGACATTCATTAATCCCAAAGAATTTTCCTCAATAGTGGATTCCTTATTGAAGGCGTTTTCAGCCATTTGGCGTAAGCGTTTAACAGGCGTGTGGCGTTGATGTCCGCGACGGGCATGTTTTGCTTTTTGTGTTTGATTGCCTTTT
The DNA here is from genome assembly GCF_900747795.2 of Erpetoichthys calabaricus. Taxonomy (NCBI): domain Eukaryota; kingdom Metazoa; phylum Chordata; class Cladistia; order Polypteriformes; family Polypteridae; genus Erpetoichthys; species Erpetoichthys calabaricus. The sequence goes on along the minus strand of NC_041398.2, from coordinate 242,372,724 downwards.
TGTTGCATGTCCATTATTTGTGACGCGCAATTTTTTTCTTTTTTTTTATTCGCCTCCGCTTTGCGCAAAGTCCGTTTCACTCTACGCCGTGCATTGTTTGTATCGAGCCTTGTCCGTTTTTGTATGTCGGTCATTTGAGCTTGGTGCTTTTCGCGTCTTGCTTTTTTTTTTTCTGTCAGTTCATTTGCGCGTTGTTCACGTCTCCGTTCATTTATTCTGTCTCTTCGCTCCCTTTTTTGTATGTCTGATACGCGAGCTCTTTCGGTTTGAAATCGTACTTCTTTCGATGCAGCACTTTGACAAGCGCGCTGAATGCGTCTACGTAATTGTGTCGGTCCATTTGGGCACGTTCCCGTTATCCTTTCCGAATCGTTTTGTACCCATGACCGTGTATTCATGACTTGTTTCTTTCTCAGCATGCGAAATATGGATAAGTAATAAGGAGGATCGCACTCACTGTTAATATGTATCCTTTTCTGCAGTTGAACGTTTAATAGTGCTTTATTGAAAGGACATCCACCTATACTGCCTAGTGTGAAGGTGTCGACGTTCACTTTAGAATATGTGGCTTTGGGTGTCACTTCTTATGGATGTGTGGGGGGATTGTTGTTGCGCGAGCGTCTTCTTTCTTTTTGTGTTCCTGTGACTTCTTTGAATCCCCCTCTTTGTGTGTGTCCCGTCCCTTGCTTGTAGGGTCTGTGGGGTGGTTTTGTGTTCTTTTTTTTTGTCTTCCATAGACTTGTTGAATCCCCCTCTTGGTGTGTGTCCCGTCCCGTGCCTGTAGGGTGGGGGGGGGGGTGTGTGTGTGGTGGTGCCTTGCTGTTGTGCGCTCGTATGTTCTTTTTTTTTGGTGTGTCTAGTTTCGTGTGCAATGTGTTTCGTGCTTTCCCCGCGTTTGACTACTTTTTTATGTGCCTTTTCCTTTTTTCGGTGCGTGCTCACTCCTAGTTTCTGTGGTCTTGTCCGCCTCTCGCGGCCCCTCATCCGCCTTTGTCGCCCTCTTGTGTCCGCCTTTCTCCGCCTCTCGCGGACTCTTTTTGCGCCTGTGCCTCTCGCAGACCCTCATCCGCCTTTCTCGGCTCCTCAGCCGACTCTCGCGGACTCTTTTTGCGCCTGCGCAGTACGTCTTTTTGCAGCTACGGCCCATGGCCGGATGTGCCTGCGTCCATCATCCGGTTTAGCATTCTCGGTTAGTAATATGGATAATACACACACACGCACACATACACAGGGCCCTTTATTAACAACCCCTAAACATATTATAAGCACTACTCCCTAAGACAATCATCCATACATTGTCAAGCTTTATTTCATATAGTGCCTTTCTATTGACCACTCACAGGCAGTTTTAAAGTTCTGTCATTCCACTGTTACAGCCTTTACTTCATATAGTGCCTTTCTATTAACAATCTTTAGGCACTTTAGGGGCACTGCACTAGAGCACAATTGTTCATTTGTTGGGATCTTACATTTTATATAGCGCCTTTCTGTCTATCATCCCCAGGCGCTTTATAAGTTCTGAGCTACAGTACTATTACAGCATTTACTTTATAAAGTGCCTTTCTATTAAACACTCTAGCATTTTAGAGGCACTGCAGCATAGCACAACTGTTTATTTGTTGCAAGTTATTTTATATAGCGCCTTACTATTAACTTATCCTAAGCGTCTTATACTGCAGATGTTGCACTATGGCACAAGTGTCCATTTGTTGCAGCTGTTATTTTATAGAGTGCCTCTCTATTAACCATCCCCAAGTTAAAGTCCTATCATCCACTTGTTAAGTTTATATAGTGCCTTTTATTAACAATCCCTATACACTTTATAGGCACTGCACCCTAGGACAACCATCCATTTACTGCAAAGTTCTACTTTATATAGCGCCTTTCTATTAATCACACCAAAAAATTCAGAGGTACTCAGTGACAGTTCTAGCATCCATCTGTGCCAGCCTTTATTTTATAAGAGAAATAAAGGCAATTTGGAAATTACAGAACAGACGCTGACGCGATACGACACAAGTCCCAATGGCTTATGGGTAGTTGAAACACGCACAGTGCAGGGCTCTGCCGTTTAGTCTATTGGTGGAAGCCGCGGTCAAATGAACATGGACGCTCCGCTGCGGGATGCACCACTGCTGCACAACCCGCCGTTGTGAGATTTCTTTAGGCACAGGGGGTAAGACCTGCTGAAATTCACCATAGGAAGTTGGGTCAAGGAGACGTTTCTGAATGGGTACAAAGGTTTAAAGCGGGAGGAATAAAGTATAAAAGGTGAAGCGCGGGATCTGGTTAGGCATCAACATTGTACACAGGAGCTGGCAGTGACGTGCGGTGAGGTCCGTGGCTGGTGACTCCTTCTGAGTGAGATTTATAAATCTATGAACCCCAAAGAGTAGCTTATTGACTATTCAACTGGCATTGCCAAGGAATGAAGAAGGGCATCAACCTGCAGGCAGACTGGTGATAGAACTGCTATGTTAAAGGAGAAGTTGCCTTTACTTTTTTGATTGCCCCTCGTATAAGACCACCTACTGTTAAAACTGAGTTATGGTTTAGTCACACAGTCATTGGCAGCTTTATTTTACAGGTGCATCTCAATAAGTTAGAATATCATCGATCATCTGTGTTATATCGATTCATTACACACACACTGATATATTTCAAGCGTTTATTTCTTTTCATGTTGCTGATTATGGCTTACAGGTAATGAAAACTCAAAATTCAGTATCTCAGAAAATGAGAATATTACATAAGACCGATTAAAAAAAAAAAAAAAAAATTTAATACAGAAATGTTGGCCTACTGAAAGTCTGTCCATGTAGGCCCTCAATACTCGGCCGGGGCTCCTTTGGCATGAATGACTGCATCGATGCGGTGTGGCTGCTGAGGTGTTATGGAGGCCCAGGATGCTTTGGTCGCAGCCTTCAGCTCATCTGCATTGTTGGCTCTGGTGTCCCTTATCTTCCTCTTCCTCACAGATCCTCTATGGGGTTTAGGTCAGGTGAGTTTGCTGGCCAATCAAGTACAGTAACACCATGGTCATTAAACCAGGTACTGGTACTGTTGGCAGTGTGGGCAGGTGCCAAGTCCTGCTGGAAAATGAAATCCGCATCTCCATAAAGCTCCACGTCAGCAGAGGGAAGCATGAAGTGCTCTAACATGTCCTGCTAGACGGCTGGCTGTGCTGACTTTGGACTTGATAAAATAACAGTGGACCAACACCAGCAGGTGACATGGCTCCTCAAATCCTCACTGACTGTGGAGACTTCACACTGGACCCTCAAGTGACGTGGATTCTGTGCCTCTCCACTCTTCCTCCAGACTCGGGGACCACGATGTCCAAATGAAATGCAAAATTGACTTTCATCTGAAAAGAGGACTTTGCACCACTGAGCGACAGTCCAGTCCGTTTTCTCCTTCGCTCAGGTAAGATGCTTCTGACGTGGTGGTCTCTGGTTCAGGAGTGGCTCCACACCAGGAATGCTGTGACAGCTGTAGCCCACGTCACCGGATACGTCTGTCTGTGTGTGTGTGTGTGGTGGCTCTTGATGCACTGACTCCAGACGCAGTCCACTCCTCGTGAATCTCCCCCCAAATTCTTCCCAATCCTCTCAAGGCTGCACGTACCCCTGTTGCTTGTCCACCTTTTTCCATTAATCTGCTTGGACAGCCAGCGTCTTTAGCAGTGACGTTTGGTGGCTTCTGTCTTCTGGACAACTGTCAAGTCAGCAGTCTGATGGTGTGGCCTACTGAAGCAGACTGAGAGACCATTTCAAGGCTCAGGACTCCTTTTGCAGGTGCTTTGGGTTCGTTAGCCGAGTGGAGTGGGACCCCAGGAGTCTACAATAGTGAACTTCTTCACAATATTCTCATTTTCTGAGACACTGAATTTTGAGTTTTTATTACCTGTAGGCCATAATCAGCGAAAAGAAAAGAAATAAACGCTTGAAATAGATCACTCATGAATATCTATAGAATATAGGAGTTTCACTTTTTGAGTTGAATTACTTTCGATGATATTCTCATTTATGTATGACAAGTAAGCCCGCGATTCTCTAGAGAATCGTAAATCCAAGAATGGCAATCGGTTTCTGTTCCGGCCGATATTTGGATGGATGACATATCATGGAGGGTGGGTGCGTCTGTGGAAATGTCATTTAATTAAATAAGCATATCTGTACTAAAGCGGTTTCGTTTTGTGGAGACGTGATTCCGTTGCCTTTGCTGACACCGACTGTTGGCAGAGTGGAGCACAGCAAGTTTAGTTTACAGGTTGTGGTGTTCGTGTGCCAGCCACTGAGTCTGGGAAGCTGCTGGGTTCGAGTCTGTGTCCGTTATGTGACGTATATTACTGGCGCAGTGGATTAGAGCAAGTGCAGTGTACAGGTTGTGTTGTTTGGGCGCCACGTATGCGCCTCGGTGGGAAGCCGCTGCGTGATGAAATATCATGGAGGGTGGGTGCGTCCTGGGATAGTTCATTTCAACGCACTTCTGTTATTATGGCTGTGTCGTCGTATATGCGGTGGTGTGGGCGGTCGCGTCCGGGCGGCTGTACAACCTGGCGTGCACGCTTTACCTCAGGTTTAGTTCACAGGTCGTAGGCATGGTAACGTTTCCGTTTAATTCAATAACCCCATTTGAACTAAAGCGGTTTCTTTGTGTGGGCGCCTTCATTCATTGTTTTTATCCATGTTGTTTGGGCGCCACCTACTGACTCTGGGAAGCCGCTGCGTTTGACTCTGGGGCGCCGCGCCGCAGTGCGCTTGCGCCTCGGTGCATAAATTAACTGTGGTTTAGTAATATAGATAACCATCCCAAGTCACTTCCTAGGTCCCAAGTTACCATCTTTTTACAAATGGGCCCTGGTCGGTTAGGCAAGTTGCTCAGGATGATGCAGAGACTCAGGGTGAGCACTGGATGGGCATCCTCAGGTTTAGCAGTCCAATGCCGTCCCCCCATCTCTTCCCCCCAAAGCCGCTGAACCCGGTGACATCGGCCGACAGCGGGGTACGTGTTTTGGTGCACCATTTTTTCTTAACACTTTGTACTTTTGCCTTCGGGCGGCACGGTGGTGCAGTGGGTAGTGCTGCTGCCTCGCAATAAGGAGACCTGTGGTTCGCTTCCCAGGTCCTCCCTGCGTGAAGTTTGGATGTTCTCCCCGTGTCTGCGTGTCCAAATACATGCAGGATAGGTGCATTGGCGATCCTAAATTGTCCCTAGTGTGTGCTTGGTGTGTGTGCCTGTCCGGGGTTTGTTTCCTGCCTTGCACCCTGTGCTGGCTGGGATTGGCTCCAGCAGACCCTCCCGTGACCCTGTGTTAGGATATAGCAGGTTGGATAATGACTGACTTGACTGATTGACTGAAACCAAGGAGCTCTTGACTCCATGCATCTGTTCCTGACAGCTTGCACGCTCGTATCCGCCAGATGGGAGCTTCCCGGCCCGTTTTCCTCGTTCACGCAGGCTGAAAGACAAGTCAGCCCACGGAGCAGCTAAAGCGCTCGACTCCTTACTATCACCACGGTCTGTCATTCCCAGGGTGCCATGACTCACTGCCGGATTTCTCTTTTGCTTTGCTAAGTTGCCGCCACCTTGGCGGAGTGGTGGCTCTGAGGCTAGGGATCTGCACTGGCAATCGGAAGGTTGCCGGTTCGAATCCCGTAAAATGCCAATAGGGACTCTGCTTTGTTGGGCCCTTGAGCAAGGCCCTTAACCTGCAATTGCTGAGTGCTTTTATATAAATGCAAAGAATTAATTGCTGCTTCACTGGATCCGAGTTCAATTCCCATCTCCGTCATGATCTGTTGTGGAAGTTTTCAGGTTCTTATGATATTCCCTCCTGGCATTTGGTTTCCATCCCACATATTCAAGATGTACCCTGTGAGTTTTACAGACACCTGAAACTTCCGGTGTTATGAATGCTGTGAACTTTTATTTACTTATTTATTTTCCTGAATCTGATTATTCCAGTCCTGGTCAGTTTGAAGGTCTTTGGAATGAGCTTGATAGGCCAGCATTAAAAGTCAAGGTGGAAGTGAAGAATTTAGGTGTAATCATGGAAAGTGACCTAAATAAACTTTAACTCGCATTGCTAGGATTGCATTTTTCGATGTGTGGTGTGGACGGCCGGGACCCTTACCCAGCCGGGATGTCCGCCTCAATAGTATAAGGGCCAGGGGAGAAAACAGGCACAGGACACTACCTCCCCCGGAGGGCTAGGTGGCAGCACCCCGGATTCCCACAGGGCAGGCTGGGACTTGGGAGTTTGTGGGCTCAGTCCTGTTGGGTTCTGGAGGTGCCACTAGGGGGTGCTGCGGGAATTGGTGAGCCCTATTTTAATCGCGCTTCCAGTACACCTAGGAGTACTTCCGGATCATGCGAATGGGCCACCTGGAGTGCGCCCGGGTACAGCATAGAAGCGACCACCTCACTTCATTCAAGGAAGCCAGAGGGAGAAGAGGAAACTTGCTGGAGTAGGAGGAATGGAGGCGGAAGAAAAGCAAGTGAAAGAAAGAAAGAAAGGCATTGCTGTGTGCTGGTTTTATTATTGGCGCCTGTGTAGTGTGCTGTGTTGTGGGAAACGATTTGAAATCGTTCCCCACCAAAATAAAGCCCACGTGTGTTGATAGACTTGTGCCTGGTATCGGTCTGTGTCGGGTTTGGGGAGCTGGTGTCCTCCCTGCAGGCCACAGATGTAAGGAACATTCCAGAAGATAGACGTCTCATAACACTGCAAGATGTTGAAAAATTAATTCACAATTTTGTTTTTAGTCGACTAGATTACTGCAATCTGTCCCTACCACCTCCTACTCCTGCTTGCAATTTGTTCAAAATGCAGCAGCAAGAATCTTGACCAGAAAAAGAAAATCCGAACGCATCACATCAGTCTAAGCATCATTACACTGGTTACCGGTGCACTTTAGAATTGACATTAAAATAATGGTTGTGGTGGGGCTCTTACCCGACGAGGACACCTTGACAGTGGAAGTACCGGGGGAGAAATTGTATACAGGGTGTTACCTCCCTGGAGGGTGAGGTGGCAGCTCCCCTGGGTTGCAACAGCACCCTGCATTCCGACAGGGCACACTGGGAATTGGAGTTTGTGGGCTCAGCTCTGTTGAGTTTTGGAGGTGCCACAAGGGGGTGCTGCAAGAATTGGCGAACCCTATTTTATCGGGCTTCCACCACACCCGGGAGTACTTCCAGATAATGCAAATAGGCTACTTGGAGTGCACCTCAATTAATTCAAGGAAGCCAGAGTCAGGAGGGACTCCTACTTGTAATTTGTTCAAAATGCAGCAGCAAGAATCTTAACAAGAAAATCCGAACACATCACGTCAGTCTAAGCATCATTACACTGGTTACCGGTGCACTTTAGAATTGACATTAAAATAATGGTTGTGGCGGGGCCCTTACACGGCCAGGACACCTCAACAGTGGAAGGACCAGGGGAAAGAGCTTATCCAGGGCGTTATCCCCCCCTCCCCACCCTGGAACACGAGATGACAAACCCCTGCATTCCAGTGGTGCCTCAGACTCTCATAGGGATCCATGGGAGTTGGAGTTTGGCACAGCCCTGTTGGGTTCCGTGGGTGCCACCAGAACTGCTGGGCCCTTTGTTGTAGCATTTCCGGGAGAGATAAAGAAGGAGAAGGAAAGAAAGTTTTGTGCTGTACTTTGGGTGCTTGAACATGTGCTGTACAGGTGGGAAACAGGAGGGAGTCGTTTCCCACGTGGAAAAGGAAAGAAAAAAAAAAAAAAGGATGTGTCGGGGTTGGGTGGCAGGAGTGCCCTCTGTAGGCCACATGGTATATAAAACTTTTACCTAATCTCGCTCCTCACTATATTTTGGAGTGCCTGTCCCCCTACATTCCAGTTCGAAACCTTACATCTTCTAATGGTGGTCTGCTTATTTTCCTGCATAAAAGAAGTGGCGAGGTGGCCTTTTGCTGTTATGCACCACAAATCTGGACCACGTTACCAACAGAGATAGGGCAAGCTAACACTGTGGGACATTTGGAAAAAAAAAATCCTAAAAACCCACTTTTTGAATTTGTCTTTTTCGTAGCTCCATTTCAGTAAGGGGCTGGTTGTAGCTTATTTGCCACTCTAGGCAAAATTAAAAATGTTGCGTCCAAACCACTGGCGTCTCAAGGACAATTATCATTGCAGATCGCAGAGTGGTCTCCACTTTGGTGCTTCTCGGGATTTGCACACAGACATCGGATCGAATAGCAGGACGGGGAGGAGTCCCTCTCCCCCACCCCTTTCGAGATTCCCATGAGTCATTGGTGGATGTCGTATCAGGAGAGCGGTTGTGCAGCCCTGCCCACCTTGGGAGTTTTTTATTCTGCAGCAGGATCATTACCAAGCCTCGGAGGGGTGAAAGCACCGTGTCCACCTGCCCCCCCCCCCCACCCCCCACTGAGACCTGATGTCCCACCAGAACCTAACCCAAGGAACAGTGCTTCTTCATTATCCGTATGTGGATTCCATATTATTTTAGGAACACAGCCATGGTGGATTGGGCTTCAGTATTAACTATGGATTTCACTCATCTGTAGTGGGTTACAGAAAGTACCCCTCATAGATACTGGAGGGGGTTTACTGTATCTGTATATTCTCACTTATCTTTTCCATTCCTAATGCTCTTCACCTCCTCCTCATCAACTGTTCTTTTACTAAAATATTGAAAGAATCTCTTTGGGGTCATCGTCTGCCTTTTCCTCAGTACAGTGGCATGCAAAAGTATTCAATCCTCTCGAAAGTCATCCTAATTTTCTATATCACAAAAGATTTGTCCACATATTTATCCTTATTTTCAGTGTGAATTCTTGTGCTGTAACAATACATTTCCAAAGCCCAAATAAACCATTTTCTGTAAATATTTAACTGATTCTAAATTGGCCGTAGTGTGTGCTTGGTGTGTGGGTGTGTTTGTGTGTGTCCTGCGGTGGGTTGGCACCCTGCCCGGGATTGGTTCCCTGCCTTGTGCCCTGTGTTGGCTGGGATTGGCTCCAGCAGACCCCCCGTGACCCTGTGTTCGGATTCAGCGGGTTGGAAAATGGATGGATGGATGGATATTTAACTGAAGAAGCAAAACTGCAAAGCTGTGCTTTGGGAGCTCCAGGTGTACACAAATGACAACTGTGTGTCACAAATAACACAAAGGTGACAAGTCATTTGACAGACATAATTAAACCCAATCAGGTCCGACTTGGGAGTCCTTCATATCTCTCTGGTAGTTTCTGTAACTCCCTGTGGATGAGTGAAATGCACAGATAATAATGAGTCCAACATGCAGTGGGTATAGAAAAGAATCCCCCCTTTGAAATATTCCCATTTTTTTTGCTTTACAGCCTTAAATTAAAACACACAACCCAATATTTTTTCCCAGCTTTACTTACTCAATGCAATCTATAACATCCAAGTGAAAGATATCACAGCTACAGTTCAGAAGAATTTAAAAAAATCAAAAACAAGACCTACTGAGATGAATAAAGGATCACCCCCCTCGTAAACTCAATCAGGTGTCAGTGCCCACCATTTCCATTGTGGTTACTGTCTTCCTTCCACCTGTGATCAGCTGTAATCCATGTGATTAGTGAAGTTGTTCCTGGAGCGTTCATTCCCTTGCTTGGTAGTGCAACTGACAGCAAACAACTGACTGTGGATGGCAAGCGACTTTCAAAAGATCTTGGGGATAGAGATGTGGACAGACATAAGGCAGGAGATGGAAACAAACAAATCTCAAAGGCTTCATCAATCCCAAGGAGCCCAGTAAAGTCCATAATACAGAAGTGGCAAGTGTTTGGTACTCCTAGGACCCTCCCTGGATCCGGCTGTCCTTCCAAACTGGATGGAAGAGCAAGGAGGTAACTGGTAAGAGAGGCTACCAATGGCCACTTTGAAGGAGTTACAGGATTTGATGGCAAAGAGTTGTCATTAATGGTGTGTATGTGACAACAATTTCACAAGCGCTCCACAATTGTGGCTTGTTCAGGAGGGTCGCACTTCTCAAGAAAGGCCACATTAAGACTCGTTTGAGCTTTGTCAGAATGCACCTTGAAGATTCTGATGCCAAGTGGAAAAAGGTCTTATGGTCAGATGAGACTAAAATTAAACTATATGGCCTCAACACCAAATGGTACACCAATGCAGCTCACCATCTACACCACACCATACCTACAGTAAAGAACGGAGGGGGCAGCATCCTGTCGTGGGGGTGTTTCTCTGCCGCAGGGCCTCGTTAGGATAGACGGAAAAACGGATGGGGCAAAATCCCGTCAAATTCTTGAGGAAAACCTGCTACCCTCTGCCAGAAAGTTGGAGATGGGCAGAATGTTCACCTTTCAACACGACAATGACCCGAAGCACACAGCAAAATGGACCACACAGTGGCTGAGGGAGAAAAAAGTGAATGTCCTGGTGTGGCCTGTCAGAGCCCAGACCTAAATCACACTGAAAATCTGTGGAGAGATCTGAAGATAGCAGACCACCAACACTCACCATCCAATGTGAGCGAACTTGGACAGTGAAACTGTAAAGAAGAGCAGGCAGATATTACACAATCTAGGTGTGCAAAACTGATAGAGAAGAATCCCAATAGACTCAAGGCTGCCATTAAAGCAAAAGGGGGGGTCAACAAAATGACATTGACATGGGGGGGGTCCTTTATTAATCTCAATAGGCCTTGTGTTTGATTTGTTATAACTGAACTGTAGCTGTGTTATCTTTCACTTGGATATTATTGGTTGCATTGAGTAAGTAAACCTGGGAAGAAATATTTTTTGTATGTTAGCATTTAAGGCTGTAAAGCAAAAAAAAAAAAGGGAATATTTCCAAGGGGGGATTCTTTTCTATACACACTATACAATCAATCCACAGGGACTATATTCCTAAAAAAAAACCTCATGGATACGGAATCCACATGCAGATATTGAAGAAGCACTGATCCTGTGGGAAGTGTAGGGTGGGACATCAGATCTGGGGAGGGGGGGGCTGGTTTAGGATGACGGATATCAGGAGGACACGGTGGCCCCTCTGCTCTCACCCTTCCAAGGCTTGGTAATGATCCTTCTGCAAAAAGAAAAAAAAAATTGTTCTGACTTTTACTTCCTCCACAGTCGAGTTCAGTCAACTTCTAGGGGCTTAGACTCTCAAGGAGGTTGAAGACTTTTGCACGCCACTGCATTTCTCACCAACTGCCTTTTAGCCTTCCTAATATCCTCTTTAACTCTTGTTCTCCTGTGCTGTGTGCTTAGCACTCGGCTTACTCGTCTTTACGTATTTTATTCCATTTTTTCTTTTTTCTTTGTAACTTCCTCCGAGTTTTCATTCCATTCTTACTGCTTTTAAATTTTGGGATGAACTCATCCTGCACCCTTTGTAAAAAAAAAAAAACAAACTTTTAAATCTGCTCAAAAGCTCCTCTACGGTCTCCACGTATTAAGCTATTAAGAACACTAACTGAATGTCAGGTTATATAGCGCCTTGATGTGTGGAGTACAAGTCACAGGAGGTTCTGCTCAAGCTTTATAACACACTGGTGAGACCTCAGCTGGAGTTCTGAGTGCAGTTTTGGTCTCCATAAGGACATAACAGCACTAGAGAAGGTCCAGAGAAGAGCAACTCGGCTGATTCAGGGCTACAGGGGATGAGTTATGAGGAAAGATTAAAAGAGCTGAGCCTTTACAGTTTAAGCAAAAGAAAATGTAATGTCAGTAAATATAAATTATTACACATAGGAAGTACAAATGTGAGGTTTGAATGCACAATGGGAGGTCTGAAAATCGAGAGTCTACCTTATGAGAAGGAGTTAGGAATCGTAGTGGACTCTAAGCTATCAACTGACAGACAAGCTATTAAGAAGGCTAACAGAATATCAGGTTATATAGCGCCTTGATGTGTGGAGTACAAGTCACAGGAGGTTCTGCTCAGCTTTATAACACACTGGTGAGGCCTCATCTGGAGTACTGGATGCAGTTTTGGTCTCCATAAAGACATAGCAGCACTAGAGAAGGTCCAGAGAAGAGCAACATGGCTGATTGAGGGCTACAGGAGCTGAGTTATGAGGAAAGATTAAAAGAGCTGAGCCTTTACAGTTTAAGGAAAAGAAGATGTAATGTCAGAAAGTGTAAAGTATTACACACAGGAAGTAAAAATGTGAGGTTTGAATACACAATGAGAGGTCTGAAAATCGAGAGTCCACCTTATGAGAAGGATTTAGGAGTCGTAGTGGTCTTGACACTCTCAACTGCCACTATCAGACTACCATTAAGAAGGCTAACAGAATGTCAGGTTATATAGCGCCTTGATGTGTGGAGTACAAGTCACATGAGGTTCTGCTCAAGCTTTATAACACACTGGTGAGGCCTCAGCTGGAGTCCTGGGTGCAGTTTTGGTGTCCAGGCAACAAAAAGGACATAACAGCAAGAGAAAAGGTCCAGAGGAGAGCGACTCGGCTGATTCAAGGCTACAGGGGATGAGTTATGAGGAAAGATGAAAAGGAGACCTGAGTGAAGTGTTTAACATTATGAAGGGAATTAGTCCAGTGGATCGAGACGGTGACTTTAAAATGAGTTCATCAAGAACACGGGGACACAGTTGAAAACTTGTGAAGAGGAAATTTCACACAAACATTAGGAAGTTTTTCATAACACAGAGAATCACAGACACTTTGGAGTAAGAGACTAAGTAGTGTGGTGGACAGCAGGACTTTAGGGACTTTTGAAACTTGACTTGGTGTTTTTTTTTTAAAAGAATTAGGTGGACAGGACTGGTGAGTCTTGTCGGGCTGAATGTCCAGTTCTCGTGTTCTAATGTTCTAATATAAAAACCTTTCCCAATTCATCTTACGGAGGCTCTGCCACGTCTGCTCAAGGTTTGCCAAACCTAACATGAAACTGAACTGTTTTTGTTTAAGAATACGAACTCTGCCAAAGCACCTTGTAATCCATTACATGTACGGGAGGTAACAAGTATACATAAAAGAACACAAAACACGAGCACAGGAGGAACTTGCAAACTCCACCAAGAGCCCAGGTCTCCCTAAACCTCATCCACTGTGCCAGGGCCCTGCATTACAATACAATCTCAGAATTACTGCCTGCAGTTCTGGCACTCCTCAGTAGTTGTGTGACCGTCTCAGCGGAGAACTTAATCTTATTTTAAATCTTTTATTTTCCACGCGGCAAAACCACCTGCTTCTCAGATGAAAAATCTTTGCAAAACGGTTTTTGGATCATTGACCATTTCATGATCAGGTTACGAGGTTGAGGTGCGTCTTGTTTGTTTTATTCCTGCCCTGTGCAAGGCTGTACGTGATAAAAGAAATCCAAACTTCATTACCAAAGCCTTAAAATGAAAGTGTGTCACCTTAATAGACAACAAAAATCGAGAGTGGTCTCCTTCCCTTAGACTTTCTTGTATACTCAGATATGGGGATGGATATTTGAGGAGTAAACCACTAGACAATGATTATATTTTTATATTACGTACATTAAAGAACCATCAACAACAAAACAAATCAAATTAGTAATATACAGTAGACCCCCGCAAAGTCAAGGATTTTTCCTTAGAACCTAGCTAAGAATTTGAGGCGGAGTGGTGGCTCTGAGGCTAAAGATTTGCACTGGTATCCAGAAGGTCTGAATCCCTGTCACTGCCAAAAGAGATCCTACTCTGCTGGGCCCTTGAGCAAGACCCTTAACCTGTAATTGCTCCAGGGGCAATGGCTGTACAATGGCTGACCCTGCGCTCTGACCCCAAGAGAGTATGTGAAAACTAACAAATTCCTAATACAAGAAATTGCATAAGGTGAAATAAAGAACAAAAAAAGAATTGTTAGTGGAAACCGCAAATATCCTCCACAATTTTTTGATGGCTTTTTACGTCGCAATATTGCACTGTAGTTAGAACACAAAGCAACCGTAGGGGAAAACACTGCTTGGGATGGTGAGAGTAGCCAATCCGAAAGCGTTATTCATTTCTCCTTGCTGCTGATTGGCTGCTGCCCTCTGACGCATCTCCGGCAGATGCCGCCCAGCATTCCCGCATCATAACAGTTTACCGCGTGTCGCTCTCTCGAGTGTTTCGCTGAGTGTTCTCGTGTTTTTCATTTTGTTGTTCTTAAAGCCCTAAGATGCCACCCACACACCCAGCGCCTTCTAAGGCTTCTGGCAATGAACCTAAGAAGAAGAAGAAGACCAGAAGAAGTTTAAGACAGTCTAGGAGAAGGTTGAACTACTGGATTTGCTCTGGGAACTCAAAAGTTATGAAGACCAGAAGAAGTTTAAGAAGAAGAAGAAGAAGAAGATGAGAAGAAGAAGAAGACCAGAAGAAGTTTAAGACAGTCTAGGAGAAGGTTGAACTACTGGATTTGCTCCGGGAACTCAAAAGTTATGAAGACCAGAAGAAGTTTAAGAAGAAGAAGAAGATGAGAAGAAGAAGAAGACCAGAAGAAGTTTAAGACAGTCTAGGAGAAGGTTGAACTACTGGATTTGCTCCGGGAACTCAAAAGTTATGCCGCAGTACCTCCTCTGCTTTGCTGTGCAGTCATTATCTTCATTACATACCTTCATCGTACTGCACAGCTAATTCATCATCATCATCATCTTCGATCAATATCATTATTATTTTACTGTATTTTTATTAAATTAAATTATTACGTATTTATCCTACTTAAACCAAAGAAAACGCGCTTGCATGAATTCCAGTACATATAGGGGTAACATCGGTATTTTAAATTCTAGCACTGCAGGAGACATAGCAGTACAGTACTGTGCAGTAGACGGGTTTACCTTTTGTTGTGATGTGAAATTTTGCATACAAGTTGATAAATACTTTGTATGTCTTTATTTGTAACTTAGACAAACCAATGGAATATTAGTGTTAGGGTGGCACGGTGGCACAGTGGTGGCACTGCTGCCTCGCAGTAAGGAGACCTGGGTTCGCTTCCCGGGTCCTCCCTGCGTGGAGTTTGAATGTTAATAATAATAATAATAATAATAATAATTCTTTACATTTATATAGCGCTTTTCTCACTACTCAAAGCGCTCTCCACACAGGAAGGACCCGTAAAGCGTACCCACAATCTCCTTACTGCAAAGCAGCAGCACTACCACTGTGCCACCTGTGAGGTGTTTGTGTGGGTTTCCTCCCACAGTCCAAAGACTTGCAGGTTAGGTGCATTGGCGATCCTAGATTGTCTCTAGTGTGTGCTTGGTGTGTGTGTGTGTGTGCCCTGCGGTGGGCTGGCGCCCTGCCTGGGATTTGTTTCCTGCCTTGCGCCCTTGTGCTGGCTGGCATTGGCTCCAGCAGACCTCCGTGACTGTGTGTTAGGCTATAGCAGGTTGGACAATGACTGACTGATATTATTGATAATAACAGCAATGGTTTGATGGTTGAAGAACCCCTTTCTGCCTTTTAGGAATGAGACTCTTTGTAATTTTACGACAGGGTGCCTCAAACAAGTTTGACCAATATTACTCTGCTAAAGTCTGTCAGTCAACCCCCACAGGCAAGCCAGGCTGCCTAACTGCCAAGCTTTACCTTAACATTTGGTTTGGAGGGCAGGTGTGAAGATATTCTGTCGCCCCATTGGTCTGTTTAGAATTGGCTCGTATCAGTAGCCTTTAAGTACCACGACGCCCTATTGGCTGTTGGGGTTAGACAGAAAACCTATAAATGTGCGCTCTCTCTCTCTCTCTCTCTCTCTCTCCCCCCCCCCCCCTCTACTAATGAATGACCATCACACACCATAAACTGAGAAGGACAACCCAATGAAGAGCACAGCTCGGCAGCCATTTTGAGACATGCATGCGGCCTGTTCTGAAGAAAGCTGACCACCAATGAGGCCTTAACTGGAGACATTTTAAGTAACTGACAAGTCTGTGTGCCGCCTGAAACTACACATCACCATTTATCAGGTTGTATGGTTGCCAATATTCAAATGTATTTTGCATATTGTTATGATTTATGAATATTATCAATAGATAGATACTAGAGCCTGCCTTCCTCACCAGTTTGTCCAGGCGTGAGGCGTCCCTCTTCTTTATGCTGCCTCCCCAGCATGCATTATTTAAAGTGTAACTTAACTCCTGCTTGTCTTTTACTACACCTAATTGCCTGAGGTTATACATGTAGAAGGGAAGGTGGGGAGAATTTATATTAGTGCTGGGAGCAGTTCATACCAAAAATTGTTTTTTATTTTTGTTATGAGATGGATTTTTCTTATTGTTTAGGCTATTTAAACTGGTGTTGCGGTATGTTTGGAATGTGGCGCAGTGGAAAACTGTTTAAGGGGGGACCTTTTTCACTGCTACACCGCTAAACATGCATGCAACGGAGTACATGTGTTAGTGGAGTTATTGAGTGGTGAAAATGGACAGAGAACATTCTGAAACTGAAGCTGTAGAAGATGATAAAGTTGAACGTGATGACACAGAAGAACTTTTGCCGAAAAAAGGAGCCGTGTCTGTTGTTCGGAGATACTTTGATTTTAAAAGGTCGGATGTGGACTAAACAACTACGAGGGCAATCCCAAAAGTAAGGTCTCCTATTTTTTTTAGAAATACAAACAACCGTTTATCTTCTATAATATTTACATCATTTTAAAGGTTAAAGAATTATTTATTTTTCTACATAATCGCCATTTCGGTCGATGCATTTTTGTAGACACTGTGGTAGTTTTAGAATGCCCATGTCATACCAGCTCGCCGCCATGTCCTTCAGGAAGCATTGAACCTCATCTTTCACCTCTTTGTCGGAGCAGAATTAACTTCCGGACAAATGTTCTTTCAACTTAGGGAACAGGTGGTGGTCACTGGGTGCCAAGTCTGGACTATAGGGTGGGTGGGTCTTGTGTCAGCATATGTGGTACCCATCTTGCGCCCACCTTTCGATATTGCAGCTTTTCCGTTAAAATCCTGTGGGTGGTGCTTCGGGAAACCTCAAGAACCAAAATGCAGAGAGCATCCAGAGTGATCCGCCGATCTTTACGTATGTTTTCCTCAACCTTTGCGACGGTCTCGTCAGAAATTGACGGTCTCCCGCTCCTTTGTTCATCGTGAATTTCAGTACGACTGGCTGTAAACTCTCTACACCACTTGTGAACGTTTTTGACATCCATGCACAACTGTCCATACACTTCCGTCAACAGGCGATGAATTTCAAACGGTTTAACGCCTTTTGTGTTCAAAAGTCGAATAACTGCGCGAACTTCACACTTGGCAGTAGCGTTCAACAGGAGCTCCATTTTCAAGGGCTGCCAAGCCAAGATTGAGAATCCCACGCTTGCTTGTTTGGGAGTGGAGGAAGCACCAATCACAACATTGTGGCCAACAGCCGTACGAACAGTTTCTCTACATCCCCACCGCTTTGGAGACCTTACTTTTTGGATTGCCCTTGTATTTACTGCAAATGGTGTTGAGCTAAAGTTGTCAATACAAGCAATTTGCTGCACCACCTTAGATGCAAACATGCTTTGGAGTACCATGAATGTATGGAACTAAGATTGGCACCATCCATGTCCTCAGGTAAAAGCTGGAGGACACTCGAGTCAGACGTCACTTGTAGACGCGTTTGCTGGAGGTACTGCCTACAACAAAAAAAAGAAGTGGTGGATCGAGATAACCAACGCCATTACAATCCATATAGCTAACGTGTCGGTGGACAGAGATGGTTAACATTAACAGAAAGTGTAGTTGGTTTACAAAAAATATTTACTATTTACTCCTTTTCTAAGACGTGTTCAGTGCAATACAACTTTTGACAAGCACCTCTGGATATTTTAATCAGAATCAGAAAAGTTTATTAATCCTGAAGGAAATTACTTAAGTTATAACATAACAACAGATAAGAGACATGTTACACTAAGAGTAAGTATACCACTAATCATGTAAAGATAATAAAGTATGTAAGTATCAAACTAAAGTACAGAGTGATGCACCTTAAGTTAATATTGCACATTTTGAATATAAATAAGGTTATTCTCATGTGAAGAACAGACAATTTATTTGGCTCATTTTGTGTCTAAACATTAGAACATTAGAACACTCTAGACGAGAACAGGCCATTCAGCCCAACAAGGCTCGCCAGTCCTGTCCACTTATTTCTTCCAAAAAAACATCAAGTCGAGTTTAGAAAGTCCCCAACGTCCTACTGTCTACCACACTACTTGGTCGCTTATTCCAAGTGTCTATCGTTCTTTGTGTAAAGAAAAACTTAGTAAATGTTTGTGCGAAATTTACCCTTAACAAGTTTCTAACTGTGTCTACGTGTTCTTGATGAACTCATTTTAAAGTCACAGTCTCGATCCACTGGACTACTTCCCTCCATAATTTGAAACACTTCACTCAGGTCTCCTCTTAATCTTCTTTTCCTTAAACTGTAAAGGCTCAGCTCTTTTATTCTTTCCTCATAACTCATCCCCTGTTGCCCTGAATCAGTAGAGTCATTCTTCTCTGGACCTTCTCTAGTGCTGTTATGTCTTTATGGAGACCAAAATAAGTGTAAAGGACTGGTGAGCTCTGTTGGGCTGAATGGCCTGTTCTCGTCTAGAGTGTTCTAATAAGAACCTAATAAAACTTTCCACCATACTCCAGATGAGGCCTCACCAGTGTGTTACAAAGCTTGAGCAGAACCTCCTATGATATGTACTCCACACATCAAGGCACTATATAACCCAACATTCTGTTAGCCTTCTTAAAAGCTTGTCTGCCAGTCAATAACTTAAGAGTCCACTATGACTCCTAACTCCTTCTCATAAGGTGGACTTTCAATTTTCAGACCTCCCATTGTGTAATCAAACCTCACCTTTTTACTTCCTATGTGTAATACTTTACAGCTTAAGCACAAGAAAATGTAATGTAAATAAATATAAAGGCTCAGCTCTTTTAATTTTTCCTCATAACTCATCCTCTGTAGCCCTGAATCAGCAGAGTTGCTCTTCTCTGGACTTTCTCTAGTGCTGTTATGTCCTTTTTGTAGCCTGGAGACCAAAACTGCCCACCATACTCCAGATGAGGCCTCACCAGTGTGTTATAAAGCTTGAGCAGAACCTCCTGTGTCTTGTACTGCACACATCAAGGCGCTATATAACCTGACATTCTGTTAGTGTTCTTAATGGCTTGTCTGCCAGTCAACTGCTTAGAGTCCACTACGACTCCTAACTCTCTCCTAAGGCGGACTCTCGATTTTCAGACCGCCCATTGTGTATTCAAACCTAACATTTTTACTTCCTATGTGTAATACTTTACATTTACTGACATTAAATTTTGCACAAGAACAGACAGTATGTTGCACATTTCATGTACTTGAAAAATGTACCTGGATATCCAATTAAAAAAAAAAAGGTTAACAGCTTAAAGTGTGGGTGAGTGACCGGAAAAGGAGTTCTAGAGTCTGATGGCTGTGGGGAGGAAGGATCTCCTGTGACGTTCAGTGGAGCACTTGACGCCAGTCAGTCTACTGCTGAAAACGCTCTTCTGTCCAACCACAACACTATGAAGTGGGTGACTAGCATTTTCAATAATAGACTGAAGCCTAGACAGCATTCTCTGATCTGCCACAGTTTCCATGTTGTCCAGTTTCTCTCCTACCACAGAGGCAGCCTTCTGAATTAGTTTATTTAGTCTCTTGATGTCTGCCACTTTCATGCTGCTCCCCCAGCATGCCACAGCAAAGAATATGGCACTGGGGACCACATTGTTATAGAACATCCGCAGCATAGTGCTGCTGACAATAAAAGATCTGAGCTTGGTGGCTCGGAGGTTATGGATCTGCACTGGCAATCGGAAGGTTGCCGGTTCGAATCCCGTGAATGCCAAAAGGGACTCTGCTCTGTTGGGCCCTTGAGCAAGGCCCTTAACCTGCGACTGCTCTGTCCTGGGTATGACGTTAATCTAAGGCATGTTAGGCCCTCCAACCTGCAGGGTAAAACTTGGGGGTTGGTGGCAGAATTGGCACTCCAGCCACCATAAAAAAAAAAAAAAACCTCACATTGGTTCCACTCCATCTGAACTAGTGTGGTACTGAGGTATCACCCATTGCAAGGCTGGAGTTGGTTTGTCGTGTGGTGGGTGCGCCAATGCGCTGTATCAGTGCCTGCTCTTAATCTCTTGCATAGGAAATACAGCCTACTTTGACCCTTCTTGTATATGGTCAGCGAGTTCCTGGACCAGTCTAGCTTATTGGACCAGTCTAGCTTATTGCTTATATGCACCCCTAGATACTTGTACTCCTCAGCTATCTCCATACCGTTAATGGACAGGGGACTGGCTGGAGATCGAAATCTTCTTAAATCAACTACCAGTTCTTTAGTTTTACTGGTGTTGATCTGCAGTTGATTCAGCTCACATTAGTCAAAAAACCTGTCCACCACCTTGATGTATAATGCCTCGTCTCCATGTCTGATGCTACCAACTATTGCAGAGTCATCAGAGAA
Source organism: Erpetoichthys calabaricus (assembly GCF_900747795.2). Lineage (NCBI taxonomy): Eukaryota > Metazoa > Chordata > Cladistia > Polypteriformes > Polypteridae > Erpetoichthys > Erpetoichthys calabaricus. The sequence continues at coordinate 242,352,278 of NC_041398.2, read as the reverse complement.
TTTCTGCTGATGGCAGCCCTCTGTGTTGTAACTAAAATCTGTAGTGTGCAGGGTGAAGTCGAAGTCAAAATGCGATGGATGAAAATATGTTGTCAATATTTTAGTTTAAGCTGTTTGCAAAATTTGGTCAATAAAAAGGTTCTTATATTTTGACTGCAACTGTCATGCAATGTGATTCCTCCTCTTCATTAGTGCCACCCCTTTGAAAACTATCACTTTATGTATTAATACTTGTGTGCACATTAAAATGTTTTATTGTACAATGTACAACTCTCATGACAGTGGGACAGGTTATTCTTAGCCTGAATCAGCAGAGTTTCTCTCCTCTGGACTTTCTCTTGTGCTGTTATGTCCTTTTTGTAGCCTGGAGACCAAAACTGCCCACCATACTCCAGATGAGGCCTCACCAGTGTGTTATAAAGCTTGTATTAATACTTGTGTGCACATTAAAATGTTTTATTGTAAAATGTACAACTCTCATGACAGTGGGACAGGTTATTCTTAGCCAGTCTGCTGTAGTCATTGCAGTGGAAAATGTGGTTAACATCCACTCATATTCATGGGAAAAAAATATAATTGAATACCGTGAAACCGGGATAATTTAGATAGACAGATAGATAGATAGATATGAAAGGCACTATACAATGATAGATAGATAGATAGATAGATAGATAGATAGATAGATAGATAGATAGATAGATAGATAGATAGATATGAAAGACACTATATAGCAGACAGATATAGATATGAAAGGCACTATATAGCAGACAGATAGATAGATATGAAAGGCACTATACAATGATAGATAGATAGATAGATAGATATGAAAGGCACTATATAGCAGACAGATAGATAGATAGATAGATATGAAAGACACTATATAGCAGACAGATATAGATATGAAAGGCACTATATAGCAGACAGATAGATAGATAGATAGATAGATAGATAGATAGATAGATAGATAGATATGAAAGGCACTATACAATGATTGATAGATAGATAGATAGATAGATAGATAGATATGAAAGGCACTATACAATGATTGATAGATAGATAGATAGATATGAAAGGCACTATACAATGATAGATAGATAGATAGATAGATATGAAAGGCACTATATAGCAGATAGATAGATAGATAGATAGATAGATAGATAGATAGATAGATAGATAGATAGATATGAAAGGCACTATACAATGATTGATAGATAGATAGATATGAAAGGCACTATACAATGATTGATAGATAGATATAGATAGATAGATAGATAGATATGAAAGACACTATATAGCAGACAGATAGATAGATAGATAGATAGATATGAAAGGCACTATACAATGATTGATAGATAGATATAGATAGATAGATATGAAAGACACTATATAGCAGACAGATAGATAGATAGATAGATAGATAGATAGATAGATAGATAGATAGATAGATAGATAGATATGAAAGGCACTATACAATGATAGATAGACAGATAGATACATATGAAAGGCACTATACAATGATAGATAGATAGATAGATAGATAGATAGATAGATAGATAGATAGATAGATAGATAGATATGAAAGACACTATATAGCAGACAGATAGATAGATAGATAGATAGATACATATGAAAGGCACTATACAATGATAGATAGATAGATATGAAAGACACTATATAGCAGACAGATAGATAGATAGATAGATAGATAGATAGATAGATAGATAGATAGATATGAAAGGCACTATACAATGATAGATAGACAGATAGATACATATGAAAGGCACTATACAATGATAGATAGATAGATATGAAAGACACTATATAGCAGACAGATAGATAGATAGATAGATATGAAAGGCACTATACAATGATAGATAGATAGATAGATAGATAGATAGATATGAAAGACACTATATAGCAGACAGATAGATAGATAGATAGATATGAAAGGCACTATACAATGATTGATAGATAGATAGATAGATATGAAAGACACTATATAGCAGACAGATAGATAGATAGATAGATAGATAGATATGAAAGGCACTATACAATGATAGATAGACAGATAGATACATATGAAAGGCACTATACAATGATAGATAGACAGATAGATACATATGAAAGGCACTATACAATGATAGATAGATAGATATGAAAGACACTATATAGCAGACAGATAGATAGATAAATATGAAAGGCACTATATAACAGACAGATAGATATGAAAGGCATTATACAATGATAGATAGACAGATAGATAGATATGAACGGCACTATACAATGATAAGATAGATAGATAGATAGATAGATAGATAGATAGATAGATAGATAGATAGATAGATAGATAGATAGATAGATAGATATGAAAGGCACTATACAATGATAGATAGATAGATATGAAAGACACTATATAGCAGACAGATAGATAGATAGATAGATATGAAAGGCACTATACAATGATAGATAGATAGATAGATAGATAGATATGAAAGACACTATATAGCAGACAGATAGATAGATAGATAGATAGATATGAAAGGCACTATACAATGATTGATAGATAGATAGATAGATATGAAAGACACTATATAGCAGACAGATAGATAGATAGATAGATAGATAGATATGAAAGGCACTATACAATGATAGATAGACAGATAGATACATATGAAAGGCACTATACAATGATAGATAGACAGATAGATACATATGAAAGGCACTATACAATGATAGATAGATAGATATGAAAGACACTATATAGCAGACAGATAGATAGATAGATAAATATGAAAGGCACTATATAACAGACAGATAGATATGAAAGGCATTATACAATGATAGATAGACAGATAGATAGATATGAACGGCACTATACAATGATAAGATAGATAGATAGATAGATAGATAGATAGATAGATACTTTATTAATCTCAAGGGGAAATTTACATACTCCAGCAGCAGCATACTAAAAAAAAACCATATTAAATTTTAAAAATATTAAATATTTTTTACTTTCTTCTATACAAAATACAGTATAGGGAAGGTATTGTAATCGTCCAAAAATTTGATTTTGATGAATCTCGATGTTTTAGACCTCCCTGAGTCCAATTTACTTTCTCGTAGGGAAAGTATTGTAATCGTCCAAAAATTAGATTTTGAGATTGTGATGGGCAGTTTGAACTTCTGCCCTCTGGAAAACGTTATCGCAGTATGCACTGCAGAATGACCAGGTTATCAGAATACTAAACTCTGTTAAATAATCTTTGACCTTTTGCTCTCTTACTTACTGTGCACTTTATTACCACAAATAAATTATTGTATTGTAATATTGTACAATATTACATTGTATACATTGATAGATACTTTATTGATCCATCCATCCATCCATTTTCTATCTATCAATGTATACACGCAAGTTAGGTCAGCCTGCGATTTCCATCTTTGACTCGGATTTTCAGTGAGATGTTCAATCAGCTCTCAGTCAGTGAGTCGGTGATTTTGGTTTCCATTATTACGTCATTTTGTACTCGGTAAAGATTTTCCACTTGAAAATTTCATTCATTGAGTTCCAATGTGTGATTTAAGTGTTCCCTTCATTTTTTAAGCAGTGTACTTGAAGTTCTTAGATTGAGAACTGCCACAGGGGACAGGGGGCCGGGATACTAATGGGTGGCTTTAGAGTCTTAAAAAAATCACTGCCTGCCAGGGAACAGTGGACCCCAAACCTGTGGGTCCAGTCGGGGACACTTGGGGACAGCTGTTAAGGATACCTCCCTCCATTAACACAGAGCCTTCAGAAAGTATTCAGACCCCTTCACTTTTTTGCATCCTTGTGTTAAAATCATTTTAAATTCACTTTTTTGTTCCCCTCATTAAACAACATTTTTGCAGATTTATTTAGAATAAAAACCTGAAATGTCATTGACACAAGTATTCAGACCCATTGCTATAAAACTTGAAATCCGACACCCCATTCTACTGATCCTCGCTGAGATGTTTCTACACCTTGTTTGGAGTCCATCTGTGGTCGACTGCATTGACTGGATGGATTATTAAAGGAACACACCACACCTTCCTATAGAGGGTCTCACAGCTGAGCAAAAACCGGACCATGAGGCTGAAGGAATTGACTGCAGAGCTCAGGAGACAGGAATGTGTTGAGGGCCCGATGTGGGGACGGCTACAAGAACAGGATCTCCAAAGCACAGTGGCCTCCATAATTCTTACATGGAAGATGTTTGGAACAACCACAAATCATCCTAAAGCGGGCTACCCGGCTGGACTGAGCAATCAGGGGAGAAGTGACAGAGGTGACAAAGAACCAAACGCTCACTCTGGCTGAGCTCCAGAGAACTTCTGTGGAAATAGAAGAACCTTCTAGAAGAGCCTCCAGCACTAAAAAACTCCACCAATCAGGACCGATATAGTGCCGTTTCCATTGATCCAGCTTTTATATACTGCCTTTTCTGTCTATCTATATCACATCTGTATCTAGAAAATATAGTGCATTTTCTCTCCTTCTGAATTATTACATAGTGCCATTTCTATCTATTTATTATTATTATATAGTGCCTATTTATTTTATAGTGCCTTTTCTGTTTATCCTTTTGTTTATTATATAGTGCCTTTTCTATTTTATCCTTTTGTTTATTATATAGTGCCTTTTCTACTTATCTTTTTCTATATTTATTATATAGTGCCTTTTCTATTTATTATATAGTGCCTTTTCTATTTATCTTTTTCTATGTTTATTATATAGTGCCTTTTTATTTATCCTTTTCTGTTTATTATATAGTGCCTTTTCTATTTATCTTTTTCTATATTTATTATATAGTGCCTTTTCTATTTATCTTTTTCTATGTTTATTATATAGTGCCTTTTCTATTTATCTTTTTCTATATTTATTATATAGTGCCTTTTCTATATCTTTTTCTATATTTATTATATAGTGCCTTTTCTACTTATCTTTTTATATATTATATAGTGCCTTTTTATTTATCCTTTTCTGTTTATTATATAGTGCCTTTTCAATTTATCTTTTTCTATATTTATTATATAGTGCCTTTTCTATTTATCTTTTTCTATATTTATTATATAGTGCCTTTTTATTTATCTTTTTCTATATTTATTATATAGTGCCTTTTTTATTTATCCTTTTCTGTTTATTATATAGTGCCTTTTCTATTTATCCTTTTCTATATTTATTATATAGTGCCTTTTCTACTTATCTTTTTCTATTTATTATATAGTGCCTTTTCTATTTATCCTTTTCTATTTATTATATAGTGCCTTTTCTATTTATCCTTTTCTGTCTATTAATTATATAGTGCTTATTCTATTTATTATATAGTGCCTTTTCTACTTTTTCTATTTCTTATATAGTGCCTTTTCTATTTATCCTTTTCTATTTATTATATAGTGCCTTTTCTATTTATCCTTTTCTATCTATTTATTAAAAGGTGCCTTTTCTATTTATCCTTTTCTGTCTATTTATTTGTCTTTGATGTGCTATAACCTTTAATTTCAAAAGCACAGGTTCTGTGTATTTCACTAGTAACATGATCATTTTCCGGCTACTTTTATAACAAGTTGAGGCCTGTAGGGGGCACTGTTACATTATTGAACAATTGCCTCAGACTTTGTTAAAGGCCACACACTTTTACTTATACCCCCTTGCATTTCCCCTTGGACAAATAACTTGAGATTTGAACATACAGTGTAAACGGGACTTCACTCCAGCTACAGGCTGCCCTAATTCACAGTTACGAAAGCCCCTCTAACTGGAAAGCCCACATTTCCAGCCTGAGGTAATGTCTATCAGACCACACCATCTCTCACCATCTTTAAGAAAGCACTCCGACTGGAAACCTGAAGCGTTTACAGTAAAGTAAAAACAACTACTGGTATTCATGACCTTGCGCACAGAATTTCAGATTAAATCTGCAACCGTGGACTTTATGTAACCTGCAAAAACTCACACGCGCAGTTTCAGGTGGGTCAACCTGGTCAAACAATGCTGCTGTCACGCTAGTCCTTTTCTGTCTTTTATAGGCCTACAGAAGGGTGGGAGCCTCGAATAAAACAATCTGCCCTGAACATGTGCTGGGCTGATAACTTCACTTCAAGAGGGGCCCACTGAATCAACGGGCTAATTAAAAGGGTAGGATCAGTGATGGGAAACACTCTGGACCCGCGGAGGTCATAGAGAGTGTCATTATGACCAACGCTACACACCCTCTCTGTGACACACCAACACAGGACTTTCAGCCAATGAAGCGTTCAGCAGAAGTGAGTCAGGAAACACAATGGGGTCTCAGACATATCAACAATAGGTACATCTGTATAGCGTCTCACTGGGACTTTTTTCTTTTTTTTTTTCCATTTGAATCCCCTTGCTTTATAGTCATTCCAGTGTGTGTTTATTTATTTATTTATTCATGTATGCACATAGCTACCTATTTATGTATTTATTTATTTAAAGAGCTCCTGTAAAAAGCCAAATTTCTCACTGGGGACAAATCAAGTTTTAAATATTATATAGTGCTTTTCCTATCTCTCTCTTATATAGTGCCTTTCTATCTAACTATAAATTATTTTTGTGCCTTTCAATCTAGTCATAAATTATATAGTGCCTTTCTATTAATCTATCTATCCATAAATTATATTGTGCTTATCTATCTATATAGTGTGCCTATCTGTCTATTATATAGCACCTTTCACCCCATCTATCTACCTAAAAATCTATCTATAAATTATTTTTGTTCCTTTCAATCTATTCATAAATTACATAGTGCCTTTCTATATTTCTATTTATCCATAAATTATATTGTGCCTACCTATCTCTCTCATATATTGCCTATCTATATACTTATAATAAATTATATAGTGCCTATCTAGTTTTCCATCTATCCATAATTTATATTGTGCCTTTCATATCTATCTATCTATTAATTATATAGTGCCTTTCTTTCTCTCTATCTGTTAATAAACATATATATTAAATGAGGGGTGGCGCAGTGGGTAGCGCTGCTGTTTCGCAGTATAGGAGACCTGTGGTTCGCTTCCCGGGTCCTCCCTACGTGGAGTTTGCATGTTCTCCCCGTGTCTGCGTGGGTTTCCTCCCACAGTCCAAAGACATGCAGGTTGGGTGCATTGGTGATCCTAAATTGTCCCTAGTGTGTGCTTGGTGTCTGGTGGGTGTGTGTGTGGGCCCTGTGGTGGGCTGGCACCCTGCCCGGGGTTTGTTTCCTGCCTTGCGCCCTGTGTTGGCTGGGATTGGCTCCAGCAGACCCCCCAGTGACCCTGTAGTTAGGATATAGCAGGTTGGATAATGGATGGATGGATTAAATGGGTTAACCGCCTCATTCCCTGGACTGCACCAGAAATAAGGTGTCATTATATAGCGCCTTTCCACAGTGAACACTGTCCACATGTATTTTACAGAAATGATAAAATGTTTCCTTCTTAAGTATCGCTTGCCTCATTCACCAGACTGGACGAGGAGCAGTACGGCAGTATATAGCGCCTTTCTACAGAGAACACCGCCTCAATGTGATTTACAAGTGTGATAAAGTATCTCCATATTTCATATTTCATTGTAAGCACTGCCGGTTTAATTGCCTCATCTCCCATAATGGAGCAGGGCTAATATGGCTTTGCAGATCGGCTTTCCATTGTGAACTCTTGCCATGTGTGATTTGCAGGTATCTCGTATTTTTTCATTTTAAGCACTGCTGGGTCACCGGTTGTAATACTTGGGGTCACGTAATGAATCAGTGCTGCAGACTGTAACAGTAATATATAGCGCCTTTCCGTTGTGCCCACATGACCGTGGTGACCCTAGCACCCCTGTTTCTTTTGACCATTTCCTCCATGCAGTCTGGTTTCCTCATTGTGATCACTAGACAGTCAACAGCCTCTCATAGGGTCACAGGGTGGGTCAGTGGCAAGGAGTGAAACATCCATCCATCTCAACTTTGTTATGCAGGGCAGGGTCATCTTGGGCAGCTGGAGCCTCTCCCAGTGGGCACAATGCAGGAACTACACCTGGGAGCCAGGCCATCGCAGGAACCAGCAGAATGTAACACAAATGAATCAAGTTGTGGACGTTGGCACCTCTAATTTGGCCCAGAGTGAGTGAGTGAGTGTGGCAGACTGGCACCCCGGTCACAGCTCTTGTTTATCATGAGGCAGATAGTGTGGCCTACTGGTTAAGGATTGTGACGCTGGCTCAGGGTGAAGCCTGTTCAAAAATGAATGAACGGATGGATGGACGTCAATTCACCTGCCTGTGTGCCAACTGGAAAACACAAATATAACCAATTCTGTCTCAAATGTTGTAAATCGCCTTGGATAAAGGCATCAGTCAAATAATACATAATAATAATAATAATGCTCCCCAGTCCTAGCGCCCCTAAAACTGGATCAAGAGGATTTAGTGAGTGGATGGATGAAAGTGAATACACGCCAACTTGAAGCCGTAGATGACTTTCAAGGTGATAGTCAAAACAGGAATGAATGTGAGATACAAGCTGGCAAACGCACTGAATAACTCAGTGAAAATGCATTGTGAAGACTGCAAATGTGCTAAGTAGTCAGAGAAATGTGATTCACAGTCAGGGAAGGGAGCAAAATGTGGAGCGGAAAGATAAAGCAGTCAAGGACAAGTGGGTCAGGGCGGCTCCACGAGAAAAATAAAAGGGGGTCTGTCATGGGGCCGAGTCGGATCATCCAGGAATTGGGACCATCCAGCTCCATCATCACAGGTTGGACTCAACATACACACGGAGAAGACAAAAGATTATTAAGATCAACTCCAGCAGCAACATCCCAGTCACCTTAAATGGAAGTTCCCTGGAGGAGATACAGTCCTTCACCTACCTAGGCAGCATCATCGAACAGCAGGGTGGAACAGATACAGACGTCAAGGCAAGGATCGGCAAAGCAAGAGCCGCCTTTATCCAGCTCAAGAACATCTGGGCTTCCAGAGAATTGACCTTGACCACCAAGATCCGTCTGTTCAACACAAATGTGAAGTCAGTACTGTTGTACAGGGCCGAAACCTGGAGGACAACCAAAAACACCAGCCGAAGAATCCAGACTTTCATCAACACCTGTCTCAGAAAGATCCTCCACATTCGCTGGCCAGACACCATCAGTAACACTAATCTATGGGAAAGGACCTGCCAACATTCAGTAGAAATAGAAATCTGGAAGAGAAGATGGGGATGGATAGGGCACACCCTACGCAAACCGCAAACCAGCATCACCAGACAGGCTCTCAGATGGAACCCCCAAGGAAAGCAGAAGAGAGGCCATCCAAGAAACACCTGGCGACGCAACCTCGAGGCAGACATCACAAGGATGGGCTACACCTGGAGTAAACTAGAAAGAATGGCTCAGGACAGAAACCTCTGGAGATCTACCTTTGGCAGCCCATACCCCAGAAGGGGTGGAGGGTATAAGTAAGTAAGCTCCAGGTACCCAGACGAGGAGAGCTGGCCCCTGTGGGGTCTCCACACCACTGTCACACCTTCTGCACCCAGCCAGCTTCTCCCTATCGCACTAGCGCCACCTAGAGGTGGAACAGCCACCTCCATCCAGATCAGAACACCTGAAGAGGACTCAAAATGAAGATGGACTTCTTCATAACAATGCTAGTAATCCCAGAGTCTTGTTCTCTATGATTGATCGTCTAATAAGGCCAGGTCACTCAATGGAATGCCTCCAAAATACGTCCAATGAAACTTGTGAGGCTATTGCTGTATTTTTTAATTAAAAAAATTAATGATATTAGAAATAATATAGTACATCTCCCCAATATTGATCCTCTTAAGCCCCAGTACTCCATTACAAACAAATTAAATTCTTTCACCAGGACAGATTTACCCGATTTATATAAAATAATTTCTCAAGCTGAGACCCTCCACCTGTGCCCTTGACCCAATGCCAACAAGTTTTTTCTAAGAAGTATCCGACGTGCTAATTGAGAATATTCTTGACATAGTAAACTCGTCATTAGATACGGGGGTCTTCCCAGACTGTCTTAAGACTGCTGTAGTTAAACCCCTGCTCAAGAAAAATAATCTCGACTCCTCTGCTTTGGAAATTTTTAGACCCATTTCTAACCTGCCTTTCTTAAGTAAAATCCTAGACAAGCTCACGGAGCTCAATGACCACCTCAATAAACATGCTATTCTCGATACGTTTCAGTCGGGTTTCAGAACATATCACAGCACAGAAACTGCACTCGTTAAAGTAGTCAGTGACTTGCGGGTCATTGCAGACAGAGGCCATGTATCTGTTCTCATCCTCTTAGATCCGAGTGCCGCATTTGATACCATTGATCATAATATTCTTAGAAATCGCCTTAGTCAATGAGTGGGCCTCTCTGGCAGGGTCTTAAATTGGTTTGAATCCTACCTGACAGGTAGAAAATTATTTGTTAGTTGTAGTAGTTATACTTCAAAAGCACCTGATATTCTATATGGTGGTCCACAAGGATATCTCCGGGGTCTGCTACTCTTTTCGATTTACATGCTTCCGTTAGGTCAGATTATCTCAAGGCATAACGTGAGCCACCACAGCTCTGCTGATGACACACAGCTGTATTTATCAATAGCACCTGATGACCCCGACTCTGTTGATTCACTGATACAATGTCTCACTTGTGTTACCGAATGGATGAGTAGTCATTTTCTCAATTAAATAGAGAGAAAAAAGAAATTTTAGTGATAATGGATATAATGAGGATATTAGAAATAAACTTGATGCATTAGGATTAAAAGTCAAGACGGAGGTAAAGAATTCAGGGGTAACTGTTGACTCGGACCTGACTTTTAAATCACATATTAACCAGATCACTAGGACAGAATTTTTTCCACTTAAGAAACACAGCAAAAGTTAGACCTCTTATATCATTGCAAGATGCTGAAAAATTAGCTTTTGCTTTCAGTCGACGAGATTACTGTAACGCACTCCTCTCAGGACCACCCAAAAAAGACATCAATCGATTGCAACGAGTGCAGAATGGAGCTGCTAGAATCTTAACTCAGAAAAGAAAAGCTGAGCTCATCACACCAGTTCTGATGTCACTACACTGGTTACCGGTGCCACTTAGAATTGACTTTAAAATACTGCTTATGATTATCACACAATATCTAACAATAAAGAAAGATGATGGTCTCGGTAACATTGATCTCTCAGCTCACCCAAACATTTTAACGGCGTTCTTAGTAAATACAGAATTTTTTTTTTTGGAAATGTCTGCTGTGGCAGAATGAGAGCGGCAACAGCCATGGAATTAAATAACGGGGCTAATTAACAGCAAGAATCGGCTTCTCATTAAGGGATTGGTTGGAGTTTGAAATCCCAGTTTAGCTGCTCATCTGTTGGCTCGTTTCACGTCTCATTTCTGTTTGGTTGTCATTTAATGAAGAAAGAAATAAATTCAGAGGACTGAATCCTTAAGGTGGCACGTGTTTTCTTAAAACTATGGGTCCATTTTGGGTTTCGGATCCTGTCTTTTGAGTCCCCATTGTATTTAATAGGAAAGGATTGCATATAGTTTTCCAAAGTGTCTCGTGTTATTTAATTGTCATTGCTTCATTATGACTGTCACTAACACCCCCCCCCCCAACCCCCCCATGACTGTCACCAAAGGAAAACATACGATTTTCCAAACTGTCTCAAATTACAGTGGAAACTCGGTTCATGAACGTCTCTGAACACGTACAAATCGGTTTACGACCAAAAAGTTCACCAGACTTTTGCATCTGTTCACGACCACACACTCGGTATACGAACAAGCCAGTTTTCCTTTCGGTTTGTACATGTTCAGTCTCTCCCTGTGCATTTCCTGTGCAGCGAGCGAGAGAGAGAGAGCAACACACACACACACATATATATATATATATATATATATATATATATATATATATATATATATATAATATTACACAGGGCATCCGGAAAGTATTCACAGCGCATCACTTTTTCCACATTTTGTTACGTTACAGCCTTATTCCAAAATGGATTAAATTCATTTTTTTCCTCAGAACTCGACACACAACACCCCATAATGACAACGTGAAAAAAGTTTGAGATTTTTGCAAATTTATTAAAATAAAAAAACTGAGAAATCACATGTACATAAGTATTCACAGCCTAGTCTCCCAGTTCCTGCCGCCGAAAATCATCCCCACAGCATGATGCTGCCACCACTATGCTTCACTGTAGGGATGGTATTGGCCTGGTGATGAGCGGTGCCTGGTTTCCTCCAAACGTGACGCCTGGCATTCACACCAAAGAGTTCAATCTTTGTCTCATAAGACCAGAGAATTTTCTTTCTCATGGTCCGAGAGTCCTTCAGGTGCCTTTTGACAAACTCCAGGCGGGCTGCCATGTGCCTTTTACTAAGGAGTGGCTTCCGTCTGGCCACTCTACTGTACAGGCCTGATTGGTGGATTGCTGCAGAGATGGTTGTCCTTCTGGAAGGTTCTCCTCTCTCCACAGAGGACCTCTGGAGCTCTGACAGAGTGACCATCGGGTTCTTGGTCACCTCCCTGACTAAGGCCCTTTTCCCCCGATCGCTCAGTTTAGATGGCCGGCCAGCTCTAGGAAGAGTCCTGGTGGTTTCGAACTTCTTCCACTTACGGATGATGGAGGCCACTGTGCTCATTGGGACCTTCAAAGCAGCAGAAATTTTTCTGCAACCTTCCCCAGATTTGTGTCTCGAGACAATCCTGTCTCGGAGGTCTGCAGACAATTCCTCTGACTTAATGCTTGGTTTGTGCTCTGACATGAACTGTCAACTGTGGACCTTATATAGACAGGTGTGTGCCTTTCCAAATCATGTCCAGTCAACTGAATTTACCACAGGTGGACTCCAATGAAGCTGCAGAAACATCTCAAGGATGATCAGGGGAAACAGGAGGCACCTGAGCTCAATTTCGAGCTTCATGGCAAAGGCTGTAAAATACTTATGGACATGGGATTTCTCAGTTTTTTTATTTTTAATAAATTTGCAAAAACCTCAAGTAAACTTTTTCACGTTGTCATTATGGGGTGTGTTGTGTGTCGAATTCTGAGGAAAAAAATGAATTTAATCCATTTTGGAGTAAGGCTAACATAACAAAATGTGGAAAAAGTGATGCGCTGTGAATACTTTGCGGATGCAGTGTATATATATATATATATATATAATATATATATATATATATATATATATATATACAGTAATCCTTCGCGATATATATCGCGCTTCGCCTTTCGCGGCTTCACTCCATCGCGGATTTTATATGTAAGCATATTTAAATATATATCGCGGATTTTTCGCTGCTTCGTGGGTTTCTGAGGACAATGGGTCTTTTAATTTCTGGTACATGCTTCCTCAGTTGGTTTGCCCAGTTGATTTCATACAAGGGATGCTATTGGCAGATGGCTGAGAAGCTACCTGGCTTACTTTTCTCTGTCTCTCTTTCTTGCGCTGACTTTCTCTGATCCTGACGTAGGGGGATTGAGCAGGGGGGCTGTTTGCACACCTAGACGATACGGACGCTCGTCTAAAAATGCTGAAAGATTATCTTCACGTTGTGATCTTTTGTGCAGCTGCTTCCTGAAACGACATTCTGCACGGAGCTTCGCATACTTAAAAGCTCGAAGGGCACGTATTGATTTTTGATTGAAAAACAAACTCTGTCTCACTTTGTCTGCTCCTGACGGAGGGGGTGTGAGCTGCCGCCTTCAACAGCTTTGTGCCGCGGTGCTTCGCATACTTAAGCCAAACAGCCCTATTGATTTGTTTGCTTTCCTCTGTCTTTCTGACAGACTCTGCTCCTGACATGCACTCCTTTGAAGAGGAAGATATGTTTGCATTCTTTTAATTGTGAGACGGAACTGTCATCTCTGTCTTGTCATGGAGCACAGTTTAAACTTTTGAAAAAGAGACAAATGTTTGTTTGCAGTGTTTGAATAACGTTCCTGTCTCTCTACAACCTCCTGTGTTTCTGCGCAAATCTGTGACCCAAGCATGACAATATAAAAATAACCATATAAACATATGGTTTCTACTTCGCGGATTTTCTTATTTCGCGGGTGGCTCTGGAACGCAACCCCCGCGATGGAGGAGGGATTACTGTGTATATATATATATATATATATATATATATATATATATATATATATATATATATATATATATGTATGTATACACACACACACACACACACACACACACACACACACACGAGAGAGAGATACAGAGAGCGAGACACACACACATGCACGAGAAAGAGAGAGAGAGAGAGAGCTGGACTCATAAGGTAGTAAGGCAGTTAAAGAATGCACCAGGCTTGATTTTGTTTTCACTTCTGTTTACAGCGCTCGGTTCGTAGCGTGCATTGTTGCAATGTTACTTTTCTTGGTGGTTTATTAAATTACAGATTTTTTCAAATGTTCATTTTTTTCCCTGTGCTTAAAACTCATTAAAAAAAAAAAAAAAAATGTTTTTAGCCAGCGGTTAGTAGCGCTATAGAGCAAACTATTACAGTGTTAGTTTTCTCTGTTGTTCAAGGTTTTCTCAGTGTTAGTAAACTAAATGTAAAACATTGAATATTACGCAGTGCATTCTATGGTTTAATTAACTATATTTGTGCATTAAAAACTTAAAAAAAAATATATATTTACATACAGTTTGTACGGTCTGGAACGGATTAATTTTATTTACATACAATCCTATGGGGGAAATTACTTCGGTTCACGACCAAATCGGTTTACGACCAGAGTTTTGGAACGAATTATGGTCGTGACCCGAGGTTCCACTGTATTTAATTGTCATTGCTTCATTATGACTGTCACCAACACCCCCAACAACCCCTTCACTATGACTGTCACCAAAGGACCACATACAGTTTTCCAAAGTGTCTCACATTATTTAATTGTCATTGCTTCATTATGACTGTCACCAACGCCCCCCTTCACTAGGATGGTCACCAAAGGACCACATACGGTTTTCCAAACTGTCTCAAATTATTTAATTGTCATTGCTTCAATATGACTGTCACCAACACCCCCTCCCACCCTTCACTATGACTGTCACCGTCAATCGACTCTCCAAGGTAAACCAGAGATGTGAACGTCAGTGGCAAATTCTCCAAGGAGGAACCTCCCTGATCTGACGCTCATCATCGATTGCGTCTCAAAGACACTAAGACGGGTCATGAGACAAAAAAATGTGTATATTTTTTTGAAGAAACCCCACCCTAAGGTAGTCATTGGGTTCATTTGTTTTCAAAACATACTCTTGTTTTAGTTCATTTTGTTTTTCAAACACCACCCTTACTTTAGTTCCATACTCTGTTATTCCAAAACCTAAGCCACTTGTCTTGATTCAGTCACCGAATCCTGCCGACTACACCAATGTCATAAGAATAGACAGAAGCCATAAAAAGATTTGGGGCAGCCCCCCAACCGTATAAATTTTCCTACCTGCAAAATGGAAATTTTTCAGCACAGATGTGTACTGGTTTGAGTCCTAAAATAGAAGTGACTGGTGAGGTTGAGATGGTGGGCTTTTAAAGTGCGACAGAGGAAGTGAGGTAGTTATGCTCGGAAACTGTAAGTGACGTCATTGGGCTCATGACCGGAAGGGGCGTCTTCTGGACCGGAAGTGACGTCATCAGGGCTGTGACCCAGAAGTGGCGTCATGGGGACCAGGTGGAATTTCCTGCAATGGGTCTGCAGTGGAAAAAGAGAAAGGATCAGTGCACCGCGCCACCCCCTGGTCAGGCGTGGAATTACCTTCCTTCGTGCCCTTAAGCTGCCTCCCATGCGCACGTGTGTGACAACGTCTATTAAGTGTAAAATTCTGATTTGTAATTTGGGCTGTTCTCACGCCACTGCCGTTAATTCCTGTTGCTGGGACTGTCCCAGAATGGGCGTGTCCTCAGAGGTCACAGCATGTCAATGGGACTGTCCCGGAATGGGCGTGTCCTCAGAGGTCACAGCATGTCAATCACGACGTGACAGGAATAAAAGGTCCTCCAAGGGTACGCTTCCCTCACCGACTACATGGGATTCCAAAACCATTTTGAAAACACGTCCTTTGTGTCATTTCCCCAATTTGATTTTGAGCTGTGTTACTGATGGTTGCTCTGCCCCTCACTACAACTGTAAGCCCACACCCTTGTCTTCTAGTCATCCCCTGAAGTCTACAAAGATCCTGTGTTGTTTTGCCCTTGTTATTAACCAGGGTTTTTTTTGGGGCTTCCCCCTTCTAGTGAGCTTTTTTTTTTTTTTTTTGAGCAATTTTCGGGACTTTATGCTCAGGAACTTGTAAGTTCACAACAACAAGTCACAGAGCAGAAGTAAGATGATGATGATGATGATCTTTCATTTCTGCACAGACATATTTCAGCTTCACAGCCCTTGCTGGGATCTGCTTGCTGACAAGAGATGCGGGTTAATACAACAATGGTGTCGCATCTCATCAGCCGACATGAAGAGAAAGCAACGGCAGGCAAAGGGCCACTGCAGCAGGTGCAGCCCGTTTGCAGTTTAATTATCACGGAGAGGCTTCAAGTATCAGACATCCGAGAATAAACTATAAATAACAGAAGACATTCCAGCAATGCCACTCAATTCATACGCCATGGCATTAAATACACACTTTGCCGCTACGTCGCTAATGAAAGGAATTTTGCTTGCAGTTATAATTATAAGCCCCCTTTCCCCTTTCCCACTACACAGGCTTGCCAAGTTCTATCACTCCTAGTCCAAGAGTTGGAAAAAAGAAAATATGGAAGCAACAGAGCAGTCCGGCTTATTGGGATACGAGAACAGACCGACTTCACCGGATTAACAGAACATCAAGGGAATCGCCTGACCTGTGATGGACGGGCTCCTCGTCCTGCCTCGTACCCAAAGCTGCTAGGACAGGCTTCACCCTTCCACCACCCAAAACGGGACTGCAAATGCTACGTGGCTCAGTGGAAAAGTAACAGGAAGATCCCCTGCCGACTGAAGCAACTAGCATGGATTATCTTGTCACAACGTTGCCCGTCAAGAGGTGGCATACGTTTTGGCAGCAAGTGAACACTAAAAACGGGCAAGTGTAAGGATCTGAGCGACTCTGACAAGGGCCAAACTGTGATGGCTGGACGACTTGGTCAGAGCATGTGGTATAGAATGTCTGCAGCTCAGCAATAGGTGGTCCTTCTTGGGGTGCGATTATTTATTTGAATAGGAACAGGCGCCAATTGGGCACAGGTGTGAGTAAGTGTGTCATTTTGGTACCTTGGAGGGGGGTGGCTTTCCATACCTGTGTCCAGTTAGGCAGCAGAGGGTAAGAGGAGCCAAGAAAGAAAGAAAAAAAAGAAAGAAAGAAAGAGGGAATTGCTGTGTGTTGCTTTTATTGGCGCTTGTGTAGTGAGCTGTGTTGTGGGAAACGATTAGAAATCATTTCCCACCAAAACAAAACCCATGTGTGTTGCTAGACTTGTGCCTGGTACCTGTCTGTGTCGGGTTTGGGGAGCTGGTGCCCTCCCTGCAGGCCACAGATGTAAGGAACATTCCAGAAGATAGACATTTCATAACATTCCAAGATGTTGAAAAAAAAGAAAGAAAGAAAAAAAGAAAGAAAGAGGGCATTGCTGTGTGTTGCTTTTATTGGCACTTGTGTAGTGAGCTGTGTTGTGGGAAACGATTAGAAATCATTTCCCACCAAAACAAAGCCCATGTGTGTTGCTAGACTTGTGGCTGGTACCTGTCTGTGTCTGGTTTGGGGAGCTGGTGCCCTCCCTGCAGGCCACAGATGTAAGGAACATTCCAGAAGATAGACATCTCATAACATTCCAAGATGTTGAAAAATTAATTCTTTGTTTGTTTTCAGTCAACTAGATTACTGCAATCTATTCCTACCACCTCCTCCTCCTACTTGCAGCACGAATCTTAACCAGTAAAAGAAAATCCGAACCCATCACGTCAGTCTAAGCATCATTACACTGGTTACCGGTGCACTTTAGAATTGACATTAAAATAATGTTTGTGGAGGCAGACGGACAGGGCCCTTACCTTGGCCAGGACACCTCGAAAGTGGGAAGACCGGGGAGAGCGCGCTTATTCAGGACGTTCCCCATAACCTGGAATGCAAGGTGACCCCCCCCCCCCCCCCAAGGATTGCATTGGTGCCTCGGACTCCCACAGGGCTCCATGGGAGTTGGAGTAGCCCTGCACAGGACGAAAGAAGGAAAGAACGAAAGAAAGAAGGTGAACCAATGGAGAAAGAAAGATAGGTGAGTGACAGAAAGTGAGCAGGTGCAAAAAGGGAAGAAGCAATAGTGGCCGGCGTGCTCGAGGGGGCGGAGTGTTGCTACTTCGGGGGGATTCCCTCGCAAGGTCACAGATAGCAGAGGGAGTCCAATGTGGGTGGACGGGCTTGGTGGTGGCACGGGATGGGCAGCAGGGACACAAGCCGGACCTGAAGGGTGTCTGTGCCTCTGTTGGGGAGATGTCTCTCCATGCTGCGAGATCCAAATAGGATAAGCCGGGGGGCGTCAGTTTAACCTGGGCTCGTGAGATTTTAGAAGGCTGCTTCCTGCTAGATGTACCCTCGGGTTTCATGGATATTTGTTTATTGGATTTTAACCTAACATAAGATTTGACTGCTTGCTTCCGATTTTGAAACTGATTTGAATAAAAGCACTTTGTCACGTTTGTACCTACCCCTTGTCTGGATGTATGTGTCCTCCTCCGCCCGGCTCCTCTTGTTAACGTTAAATCGACAGCGGCGGTCATTCAAGGGGCTCCCAAAACAGGAGTGGCAGTGTGGAGCCGACCCGCACACATCAGGAAAATGGCAGGTCGTGTGGGTCGTTCCCGGTATGCAGTGGTTGGTACCCACCCAAAGTGGTCTGAGGAAGGACAACCAATGAACTGGTGACGAGGTCATGGGAACCCAAGGCTTATTGCTATACATTCGGGTAAAAGCTAGCCCATCTGGTGCGATCCCACACAAGAGCTACTGTAACGGTTGAAACATGCTAGCCGTGAGAGAGAAGTAAAATAAAAATACTCATTTTAGTCAAGTGGGCGGCACGGTGGCGCAGTGGGTAGCGCTGCTGCCTCGCAGTTGGGAGACCTGGGGACCTGGGTTCGCTTCCCGGGTCCTCCCTGCGTGGAGTTTGCATGTTCTCCCCGTGTCTGCGTGGGTTTCCTCCCACAGTCCACAGACATGTAGAGTAGGTGGATTGGCGATTCTAAATTGGCCCTGGTGTGTGCCTGCCCACCTGCGCCATCCATCACAATGTACAGAGTCCTCACAGGTGGCGCAGTGGTAGTGCTGCTGCTTTGCAGTAAGGAGACTGTGGAAGATTGTGGGTTCGCTTCCCGGTTCCTCCCTGTGTGGATAGCACTTCGAGTACTGAGAAAAGCGCTATATAAATGTAATGAATTATTATTATTATTATTAATCAACCGATGCGAGGGGAGCTGCAAAAAAATGAATACAACCGACAAATTCTAACAATAATGACTGGAAGGAGGCCAATCTCCCACCAGAAAATAAATGCCAGCATAATGCCCATGTTCTCAGTGGCTAAGCCAGCCCCCTCCCCAATCTGCTGTGTCCCCAAGACAACACACACCTACTTCACAAACACTCATGTCAAATCCTGCCATTTTTCATTTCCTACAGAAAAACAGTTTTTGGTGAAGCGCCAACAACCCTTGGGCACCTGTGCCAGGAATTCATAAAAGTCCATGTGGTGCGTCACCTCAGGAGGCTACAACTGTTGGTATTTCTCATTTGGTTTATGGCTTTTAGATGCTGCCACGTTTGAGCTTTTGGATTAATCAATTCATCTCTGTTTTATATGGAGGGGTACCCTGTATTTGTATAAATTTGTGTTTCTATCTATCATGTCATTTCCTAACCCACTTAATCCAGACCAGGGTCACGCGGAAGGGTACTGGAGCCCCTCCCAGCTAGCACTGGGCACAAGGCAGGAATAAACCCTGGTAAGGCTGCCAGTCCATTGCATGGTGAACATACACAGAGAAAACACCAAACGCTCACCAGCGTCACCAATTCACCTAACCTGCATGTAAATGGAGCACCCGGTGGAGACCCACACAGACATGGGGAGTACCCGTGACACCAACCCTGGTCTTCTTACTGTGAGGCGACAGTGATACCACTGCGCCACCACAGGGCGGCCATTTCTACACGTTTAATTTATTTTCTTCAATAAAAATTTGACAGCAAAGAAAAAAAAAATAAAAATGGCTTAGGATGACTGCAGTGTATTGAAGACCTGGCAATTTATTTAAGAAGAACGGGAGGCGGCTAAAGGGCTCGAATGAGGGCAATTCCACGCCAGACCAGGGGGTGGCGAGGTGCTCTAATTCTTTCTCTCTTTCCACTGCAGAGGTCTTGGTGACATCACTTCCGGTAACGACCCTTGAAGACACCACCTCCTGTCCCGATGACACAACGTCCGGTTCCGGCCCTGATGACGTCACTTCCTCTTCCATCCCGTAAAGCCACCCGCCATCTTTGCCTCATCCAGGCAGTTCTGTTTTGGACTTGAACCTGCACACGACTGTACACCATTGAAACCAATTTTGCAGCCAGGAAACACTATATGGGTGACTGCCCCAAATCTTTTTATGGATCCCATCCATTCTTAGGACACTGGTGTAGTCGGCAGGATTCTATGAATGAATCAAGACAAATGGCTTAGGTTTGTGGAATAACGGAGTATGGAACTAAAGTAAGGGGGGGGGGGGGTTTGAAAAACAAAATGAGCGAAAAACGAGTATTGTTTAAAATGAAGGAATGAATGAGTGAATAAATGGATGGATGAATGAGTTCATAATTCTTTACATTTATATAGCACTTTTCTCATTACTCAAAGTGCTCTCCACACAGGGAGGACCCGGGAAGCGAACCCACAATCTCCTTACTGCAAAGCAGCAGCACTACCACTGTGCCACCTGTTAGGCTGTTTGATGGATGAGTGAATAAATGAATGAATGAATGAGTCTGGTGGGCTAAGGTTTGGAAAAAAATCAAAAAGAAGATTGCTGTTTGAAGAAAGAATGAATGAATGAACCAAGATTTGGGGATGAGGCTTGGAATAAGTCAGTACTGAACTAAAAGAAGAGTGTTTGAAAAATGAACAAATGAATGAACCAAGACAACTGGCTTAGGTTTTGGAATAACTGAGTATGGAACTAAAGTAAGTGTGTTGTTTGAAAAACAAATGAATGAATCAATGAATGGATGATCCAAACTGCTGGGTTAGGCATTGTAATATAAAATAAGTATTGTTTAAAATGAATGAACGAATGAATGAATGAATGAACGAATGAATAAACCAAGATTAGTGGGTTAGGCATTGCAATATAAAATAAGTATTGTTTAAAATGAATGAATGAACGAACGAACCAAGATTAGTGGGTGAGGCATTGGAATATAAAATAAGTATTGTTTAAAATGAATGAATGAACCAAGATTAGTGGGTTAGGCATTGGAATATAAAATAAGTATTGTTTAAAATGAATGAATGAACCAAGATTAGTGGGTTAGGCATTGGAATATAAAATAAGTATTGTTTAAAATGAACGAACGAACGAACGAACCAAGATTAGTGGGTGAGGCATTGGAATATAAAATAAGTATTGTTTAAAATGAACGAACGAACGAACAAACCAAGATTAGTGGGTGAGGCATTGCAATATAAAATAAGTATTGTTTAAAATGAACGAACGAACGAACGAACCAAGATTAGTGGGTGAGGCATTGGAATATAAAATAAGTATTGTTTAAAATGAACGAACGAACCAAGATTAGTGGGTTAGGCATTGTAATATAAAATAAGTATTGTTTAAAATGAACGAACGAACAAACGAACCTACCAAGATTAGTGGGTTAGGCATTGGAATATAAAATAAGTATTGTTTAAAATGAACGAACGAACCAAGATTAGTGGGTGAGGCATTGAAATATAAAATAAGTATTGTTTAAAATGAATGAACGAACAAACGAACCTACCAAGATTAGTGGGTTAGGCATTGGAATATAAAATAAGTATTGTTTAAAATGAACGAACGAACCAAGATTAGTGGGTGAGGCATTGAAATATAAAATAAGTATTGTTTAAAATGAATGAATGAACGAACAAACCAAGATTAGTGGGTTAGGCATTGTAATATAAAATAAGTATTGTTTAAAATGAATGAATGAATGAATGAACCAAGATTAGTGGGTTAGGCATTGTAATATAAAATAAGTATTGTTTAAAATGAATGAATGAATGAACCAAGATTAGTGGGTTAGGCATTGTAATATAAAATAAGTATTGTTTAAAATGAATGAACGAACAAATGAACCAAGATTAGTGGGATAGGCATTGGAATATAAAATAAGTATTGTTTAAAATGAATGAATGAATGAATGAACCAAGATTAGTGGGTTAGGCATTGTAATATAAAATAAGTATTGTTTAAAATGAATGAATGAATGAATGAACCAAGATTAGTGGGTTAGGCATTGTAATATAAAATAAGTATTGTTTAAAATGAATGAATGAATGAACCAAGATTAGTGGGTTAGGCATTGTAATATAAAATAAGTATTGTTTAAAATGAATGAACGAACAAATGAACCAAGATTAGTGGGATAGGCATTGGAATATAAAATAAGTATTGTTTAAAATGAATGAATGAATGAATGAACCAAGATTAGTGGGTTAGGCATTGTAATATAAAATAAGTATTGTTTAAAATGAATGAATGAATGAATGAATGAACCAAGATTAGTGGGTTAGGCATTGGAATAAAAAATAAGTATTGTTTAAAATGAATGAATGAATGAATGAACCAAGATTAGTGGGTTAGGCATTGTAATATAAAATAAGTATTGTTTAAAATGAATGAATGAATGAATGAACCAAGATTAGTGGGTTAGGCATTGTAATATAAAATAAGTATTGTTTAAAATGAATGAATGAAGCTGGTGGGTTAAGCTTTGGAAAAAAAATCAAAAACAAGATTGTTGTTTGAAAAATGAATGAATGAATGAACCAAGCTAGCGAATTAGGCTTTGGAATAATTCAATATGGAGCTGAAATAAGACTATTGCTTAAAACCATGAATAAAGGAAAGAATGAATGAAGACTAGTGGGTTAGGTTTTGCATGAAGTCTGTATTGAGCTAAAAGAGAATGCTGTTTGAAAAATGAAAGAAAAAATGAATGAATGAAGACTAAGGGTTAGTCAGTGTGGAAGTAAATAAAGTATGTTGTTTAACGAATGAATGAATGAAGCTGGTGGGTGTGGCTTTAGAAAAAATCAATATTGAACTAAAAGTGTTTTTTTTTTTGAAAAATGAATGAATGAATGAATGAATGAACTAAGACTGGTGGTTTGACTGATTTCCGTATGGAATGTGTTGCTTTTTTTTTTTTTTTTTTTTTTTAAATAAGTGGATGAACGAATGAGTGAATAAACAAGCTAATGCCTAATAAACAAGATTGATTGACTGATGCCTCATCCAAAACTGGTGCCTACCGTGTGCCCAATGCTGGTGGGTTAGTGTGTTTGAAAATGAATAAATCAATGACTGAATGAACACGAGTGAATGAAGAAGTTAACAGATGAAAGAACGGCTGTGACGGACCGCCACCTCATCCAGGCCTGGCTGCTGCCTTGTGCCCGATGCTAGCTTGGTGAGCTTTGCAACAGCTGAAGCCTAAGTGTGTTGTTTGAAAAATTATGTAATGAATGAATGAATGAATGTCTGTGATGGACAGATGCTTCATCCAACATTGCTTCCCACTTTCTGTCTGATTTTGTGGGAAAGGCTTTGGAATAAATGCATTTGTAAAATGAAGGAATGAACCCATGATTGAATGAATGAATGAATGCCTGTGGTGCACCACTTCCAGAAGCAGATGCTGGGCTGTATGTGCTCTCAAATACGTGTGAGTACTGAACTGGAAAAACTGCACTTGGAAAAAAACAAAAGGAACAAACGCTAAAACAAAGGAAGCCTTTTGTTTTTTGTTTTTTTTTATTCTTTTTCAAATGAGATTACGGATCCTGAATGTAATTAAAAAGCCCCCCCCCCTCCCCGAGTGCTTCACTTTAGGAGAGTCCGCAGGACTTGGCGCGAGGCCCTTCTGTTACTTCAAACTGCAATGAGACTCTAAGGAGCAAAAGTCAAAAGTTCTGGAACGCCAACTTTTCCCAGAGCAGGATGATGAATGAAGCCACTGACCTGGAAATACCGAGAAAGCGAGGAACACAAAGCAGTCAATCACACAGCTAGTCACCTGACGGCACGTTGTCACACCGGGGACAGGCTGGGACAGGTGTGACCTCCATGACCCCAGCAGGGTGCCCCAGGAGTGCCGCTCGCCCGGCCCTCCCTCCCTCAAGTCGCAGTCCCAGTCGTCACTCGCGGTGTCGGACTGCATACTCAAATACCTCGAGGATTAGGGAATTCCTTGCAGGATTTCAGGAGAATATCCACTACCACTGTGTCCCCATTCCGAGGCTGGCAACAGGCTGCAACTTGCCCACTCAAATGCCACTTCAAGAATGCCAACATTTCTGATTTACCTACTCTGGCCGGTCAGAGTTAAAAACTGAATACTTACATACATGGGATTTCTCAGTTGTTTTATTTTTAATAAATTTGCAAAAACCTCAAGTAAAAACTTTTTCACGTTGTCATTATGGGGTGTTGTGTGTAGAATTCTGAGGAAAAAAAATGAATTTAATCCATTGTGGAATAAGGCTGGAACATAACAAAATGTGGAAAAAGTGATGAAGCGCTGTGAATAGATATGAAAGGCACTATATGATAGATAGATATGAAAGGCGCTATATAACAGATAGATAGATGGTTGTGAAAGGCACTATTAAAGAGAGAGAGATAGATAGACATGACTGGCACTATATGATGGACAACCCACTATGCCAGGGCTTCTTTTACTTTGCTTTGTCGTGAGCCAGTCTTGCCCTGTTTAGTGTCCTCAAGACCCAATCCTTGTTGAATGCCCAGACGATCATCAGGCCAGGAGGTGATCCCCCTTGCAGAATTATGGATGACCGTCAATGGGGAACAGGGTGTTGGGGTAACTGAGAACGATCAATTAATCCATCCGCGGCGACCCACCACATCCCACTTCCAGATGAAGAGAGCGAAGGCAACTACGTGACCTGACCTAACTGGAGCAGTTTTACAAAGAAGAATGCGGGCAAATAGTAAAGCAGGGTTGTGCAAAGCTGACAGACAAAGCCCTGTGCCCACAGACTTCAGGCTGTCATGGCTGCCAATGGTGCACCTACTAAATCCTGACCAGAATGTTTATGCAATGAGATCCTGTATTTTGTACCTTATACATATTTAGATCATTTCTTTTTTTGCTTTTCTAGTCAGTGCCTGATCTACATGATGGCACCTTTTCTCTCTCCTGGTGCCCGTCTCTCTCTCTCTCTCTCTCACTGATTTTCCGCCATCACATCCAACATGCTGATTATGAGTCCCATTAGAGAAACTTGCTACCAGAGGTTATGTAAGACATCCATTTTCATCACCTGCATCTTCACTTCACAGCCCAGCCTGGCTGCATAAGTTGCAATCCAGGAACCAACCCTGGGCAGGATGCCAGTCCATCACAGGGCACTCACATCATCCAGACTGGGCTAGTTTAGATTTGCCAGTTAGAATATGGAAGGAAAACTCGGCCAACATAAACGAGGGAAGAGCAGGCAGCATCTCCAGGACTAACCGCTGTGCCACCGGGCTACCTGACACGGCATACGTTCTTCCCACCAGAGGGTTCATCGGATATCTTCGGGGGATTTCCCAGGACTCGGCTGTCATGGTGTAATTATGACTCCTGCGGCTACAGACTTGCCTTATGCTCTCCCCTCAGTTGTCATGACATCCCAATAAAGCTGAAAACTCCCATCTTTTCATTTCCAGAATCTCGACTGTGAATAGTTTATTACGCACACGCCTCGGACTAATCACCTTTGAACAATGGGCCCATTCTTGTGTTATTATTCCTTTAACTCCCAGTGCCGACATTTTCCCTTTTATCGAGGCTGCAAGGTGAGATCCGAAGCTTTTGTTTGCCAACTTTTGCACGCAACGTGGAGAAACCTGCAGGTTTCCCAAGAGCAAACAACGGAAATGAACCGTCGCCTGAAGGTCACACGCCACGTTATATAAAAAGAGGAATCGGCTAAGAAACGAATTGGATTAGCAACCTAACCAACCGCCTGGCATTTTACTTCACTGATAGCATGGTGGTGAAACCTGCTGGCATCGGCAAGTTGGTGCAGCAGGTAACAACACCTGGGCACAAATGGTGGGAAGACCCCGCAACTACAAACCATTACAGTAATGGAGAGGCGAGTCCATGAACAAGACCACCTGACCGATCCGTCCGCCATTCAAGCCGCTTATGCTGGTGCAGGGTTAGGTGAGGATGGAGCTTATCGTGGGAGCAATGGGTGTGAGGCAGGAAACAACTCTGGTCACCATGCTGCTTTACATGGAACACCACTAGTCAAGTCAAAGAGATCCCTCCATGCCTTAATTCAGTTCAGGGTCCCAGGGGCTGCTCACAGATGTACAGCATTTCCATTTATTTATTTACCACATTTGACATACAGTTGGTCGCACGTTTTTCGTGTTCTCGTGGAGCACAGGCAGGTGAAGTGACTTGCTCGTGGTCACACTCTCAACCTCAGGGTCTGAAATCCAACACACGAGTCACCGCAACACACTGCCCTAAAGCAGGAACCCAACCCGGAGAGGACACATAGAGCTACTTGGGACGGGGCGTCACTAGTCACCTAAATCCATTCATCCATCCTCTGCCTCTTCCCCCCCCCCCCCCCCATTTCAGGGTCGCTGAGGCCCAGTGACAATTCCAGCAGGAACAAACCCTATATGGCATGCAGGGTGTCACTAGTCAAATAAATGGAGCTGGTCACTCATACATTATCAGACTCGCCGAATTCAGGTCAGGGGTCACTGGACCCGCAGTCGATCACAGCAATGATGGGTGCAAAGCAGGAAACAACCCTGGAGGGGACGCAGTGCTACCTGGGATGGGACATCACCAGTCAAGAAAATCCATCCACGTGTCCAGTATTGAAGATGATGACTCATTCAGTTTGGGGTCACTACGTTTGTACCATCAACAACGGGGGCAAGAAAGGAGCTGACCCTGGAGGGGACACACAACTCTACTTCCAGCATTGGATCAGTAGTCAAGAAAAGTCATCCAGACCTCCATTACTGAGACGGTCTGCATTTCAGACCTGGGACAAAACCATGTCTGGTATATATAATGCCTTTCAAATCTATTCATCTCTCTTTGCTGGTATAGTGCCTTTCTATCTGTCTAACAATCAGTCTTTCTATCATATAGTGCCTGTCACATCTATCTATCTACAGTATATAATGATTGTATAGTGCCTTTCCTATCAATCTATCTTTCTTATAGTGACTTCCCTATCTATTATATAGGGCCCTTCATATCAATCTAGCAATCATATAGTGCCTTTCATATGTTTTTATATCTTATACATCTATTATTATATCTATCTATATAATGATTGTATAGTGCTTTCATACAAATCTCCCTATCTATCTATCAACATGTAGTGCCTTTCAAATCTATCGATCTCTCTCTCTCTTTGCCTGTATAGTGCCTTTCTATCTATCAATCATTCAATTATATAGTGCCTTTCCTATCTATTATATAGTGCTTTTCCTATTTATCTATCTACCATTATTATATAGTGTCTTTCATATCTATCTATCTAGCAATCATATAGTGCCTTTCATATCTTTTTGTATCTTATACATCTAATACTCTATCCACCTATATAATGATTGTATAGTGCCTTTCATATCAATCTCCCTATCCATATATCTATTATATAGGGCCTTTCATATCTATCTAGCAATCATATAGTGCCTTTTACATCTATCTATATAATGATTGTATAGTGCCTTTCCTATCCATCTATCTTTCTTATAGTGACTTCCCTATCTATCTAATATATAGTGCCTTTCACATCTATCAATTGTATAGTGCCTTTCCTATCAATGTATCTTTCTTATAGTGACTTCCCTATCTATTATATAAGGCCCTTCATATCTATCTAGCAATCATATAGTGCCTTTCTTATCTTTTTCTATCTTATACATCTATTACTCTATCCGCCTATATAATGATTGTATAGTGCCTTTCATATCAATCTCCCTATCCATCTATCTATAATATAGGGCCTTTCATATCTATTTAGTGCATTTTCTTATCTATCTAGCAATCATATAGTGCCTTTTATATCAATCTCCCTATCTATTATATAGTGCCTTTCATACCTATCTAGCAATCATATAGTGCCTTTCATATCTTTTTCTATCTTATACATCTATTACGCTATCCACCTATGTAATGATTGTATAGTGCCTTTCATATCAGCCTCCCCATCTATTATATAGTGCCTTTCATATCTATCTAACAATCATACAGTGCCTTTCACATCTGTCTATAAAATGATTGTATAGTGCCTTTCCTATCAAACTATCTTTCTTATAGTGACTTCCTTATCTATCCATTATATAGTGCCTTCACATCAATCTATCTTCCTAATAGTGCTTTTGTGTTTCTCTATTGTGATTTTTCATCTTTCTGTTTCTATTGTATATACTGTCCTTTTATCTTTGTTTATTATATATAGTTTCTTTCTTTCTTTCTTTCTTTCTTTCTTTCTTTCTTTCTTTCTTTCTTTCTTTCTTTCTCTTTCACATTTCATTACAGCATGAAAAACATGAAAGGACGAGCAGAATGCCTGGTCAGACATCCAACATGGCATTGTCCCCAGGCCCATTAATTTTTTATTGGCCCCCCGGCTGGTTATTGTTTTGCTGATTTATTTCCCTTTTTTTCTACACACACAACGTCTTTTCTCAGGCTGCACTGGAGCGGAATGACTCTCATGGTGACGTCCTGCCAGGCAGCAAACCCATCAGCAAGGTGCCTGTGGAGGAGGAGGAGGAGGAGGGCACCTGCTGTGGCGTACGGCTGGCGCTCAGATATCCCAGAGAGAGGCGCTCAAGTGGCAGGGGTGCTCACCAACACTCGTGTACACTCACCATAATAAACACACACAACAGGACTTTACACAAACGCGCGCACACAGCACTGGGCAGACTGTCAGCCCACCAGCCTCATGGCCCCCCTGAGATGTCAAACACAGAGTGGTGCCTTGGATGGCGGAGCAGGAGGGCCGTGTCACCTGACCAGCAGTGACGTCTAGTGCAGATGTCACACACACACACACACACACGTGTAACACTGAAGCTGTCATGATGCAAGTCAACAGACCCCTCGAGTTCACAATCACACGGATATGTCATGCAAATTAGCTGTGATAAAGGGGGGCCCCCATGGTAGGCCACCACGGACTGAGGAACACCAAGAAGGCCACAAGCAGGAGGAGGAAGGTAGCAGCCTGGTGTCATGTAGGTCGTCCACCAAAGAGCACACAGGACAGTCCTGAGCGGGCAGGACGGGGACATCAAGAGCTGCAGAAGGCTGACGACTTCAAGGGGTGGAAAGAAACAAGAAGGAGAAACAGGGGGCCACGAGTGACCTTCAAAAGGAGCAGAGGACACTCCAGGAAAAATGAAAACTAAAAAAGCAGAATTAAAATTAGGACCCCCGAATGACCCCCCCCCCCCCCCCCAATCTGTAGATGCAGCCTGACCAGGAATAACGAATACCTTCAACTGAACCAATCAGATTTAAATGTCCACATTTTACGTCGTTTTGATACCCGATAGCTAGAAAGACTACCGCTGACATTTGAAACACGTCGGCTAATTTTATTTTAATTTTTTTCACATTCTGCACTGTGAACGTAGGCCACCTGACCAACAGCAGAAAGCAGCCAGAGTGGCCGCTAAGGAATGAGGATGACCTTCATCAAACACCAACGGCACGTGCAAGAGGAGAGACTTGAGGGGCTAATTAAGGGCGGAATGGCCTCGAGCGGGCACGACGCAGCTGTAATTAAATGGGGGAGGGGCAGTCAGGCCTGAGCAAAGGACGATAACGATGTGACCGATACGAATCTGACTGGGGGGTCACGGAGGAGATGGGGTCATTTACAGGACTCCTGGTGACAGAGAGGGCAGCAAAAAAAAAGGGCAGCCAGCAAATGTCTGAATGGATCAGGAGCCGACAACGGAGAGAAGAAGAACAGGCGGGAGGAGAGGAGAGGAGAGGAGCTGGGCAGGAGAGGGCGAGGGGATGGAAAAAACAACGAGAGGGGACGAGGGGACAAACTGAGGAGACTGGTGTAGCTGTGCTTAAGAAGCTTCAAACATGAAAAACGCAAAACGCTGCAAATGACCAAATAAAAAACAACCAGATGAATGGCGACTGACAGACAGAGAAGTCACTGAATACGAGAGAGAGACGGACATGGAGGGCAACATATAATAGAAAGACAGACAGACAGCGAGTAGGTATGAAAGGCACTATATAATAGAGATAGATATGAAAGGCACTATATGATAGATAGATAGGTACAGTGCATCCGGAAAGTTTTCCAGCGCACCACTTTTTCCACATTTTGTTATGTTACAGCCTTATTCCAAAATGGATTAAATTCATTTTTTTCCTCAGAATTCTACACACAACACCCCATAATGACAACGTGAAAAAAGTTTACTTGAGGTTTTTGCAAATTAAAAATAGAAAAACTGAGAAAGCACATGTACATAAGTATTCACAGCCTTTGCCATGAAGCTCAAAGTTGAGCTCAGGTGCCTCCTGTTTCCCCTGATCATCCTTGAGATGTTTCTGCAGCTTCATTGGAGTCCACCTGTGGTAAATTCAGTTGACTGGACCTGATTTGGAAAGGCACACACCTGTCTATAGAAGGTCCCACAGTTGACAGTTCATGTCAGAGCACAAACCAAGCATGAAGTCAAAGGAATTGTCTGTAGACCTCCGAGACAGGATTGTCTCGAGGCACAGATCTGGGGAAGGTTACAGAAAAATTTCTGCTGCTTTGAAGGTCCCAATGAGCACAGTGGCCTCCATAATCCGTAAGTGGAAGAAGTTTGAAACCACCAGGACTCTTCCTAGAGCTGGCCGGCCATCTAAACTGAGCAATCGGGGGAGAAGGGCCTTAGTCAGGGAGGTGACCAAGAACCCGATGGTCACTCTGTCAGAGCTCCAGAGGTCCTCTGTGGAAAAAGGAGAACCTTCCAGAGGGACAACCATCTCTGCAGCAATCCACCAATCAGGCCTGTATGGTAGAGTGGCCAGACGGAAGCCACTCCTTAGTAAAAGGCACATGGCAGCCTGCCTGGAGTTTGCCAAAAGGCACCTGAAGGACTCTCAGACCATGAGTAAGAAAATTCTCTGGTCTGATGAGACAAAGACTGAACTCCTTGGTGTGAATGCCAGGCATCACGTTTGGAGGAAACCAGGCACTGCTCATCACCAGGCCAATACCATCCCTACAGTGAAGCATAGTGGTAGTAGCATCATGCTGTGGAGATGTTTTTCAGCGGCAGGAACTGGGAGACTAGTCAAGATAAAGGGAAAGATGACTGCAGCAATGTACAGAGACATCCTGGATGAAAACCTGCTCCAGAGCACTCTTGACCTCAGACTGGGCTGACGGTTCATCTTTTCAGCAGGACAACGACCCTAAGCACACAGCCAAGATATCAAAGGAGTGGCTTCAGGACAACTCTGTGAATGTCCTTGAGTGGCCCAGCCAGAGCCCAGACTTGAATCCGATTGAACATCTCTGGAGAGATCTTAAAATGGCTGTGCACCGACGCTTCCCATCCAACCTGATGGAGCTTGAGAGGTGCTGCAAAGAGGAATGGGCCAAACTGGCCAAGGATAGGTGTGCCAAGCTTGTGGCATCATATTCAAAATGACTTGAGGCTGGAATTGCTGCCAAAGGGGCATCGACAAAGTATCGAGCAAAGGCTGTGAATACTTTTGGACATGGGATTTCTCAGTTTTTTTATTTTTAATAAATTTGTAAAAACCTCAAGTGAACTTTTTTTCACGTTGTCATTATGGGGTGTTGTGTGCAGAATTCTGAGGGAAAAAATGAATTTAATCCATTTTGGAATAAGGCTGTAACATAAAATGTGGAAAAAGTGATGCGCTGTGAATACTTTCTGGATGCACTGTAGATAGATAGATAGATAGATAGATAGATAGATAGAGATAGATAGATAGATAGATAGATAGATATGAAAGGCACTATATAATAGATGGATATGAAAGGCACTATATGATAGATAGCGATATGAAAGGCACTATATGATAGATAGATAGATAGATAGATAGATAGATAGATAGATAGATAGATAGATAGATAGATAGATAGGAAAGGCACTATATAATAGATAGATATGAAAGGCACTATCTATCTATAATAAGCATAGACAGATGTGTAAGTCACCCAGACAGACAGATGTATGCAGTTGTCTTTATTAATCTTTGGATGTCTAGATATGCAGGACGCTATAAATGACCTCCTTACAACTAACACACCACCGAGGCCCGCTGAGCATGCTGGGATGTGAATCGCGACTTGGTCTCTGACAGCTCCCCCTTGTGGTCTACCTTTTTTTTTTGGGGTGTCCTGTGAGGCGCCTTATTAAGGTACACTTTGCTTAGAGTGCCCTATAAAATATAAATTCATCTCCTCAGTGCAGGTTTCAGTAAACTGTTCTGTGTTGTTTTGCGTCTTTGTCTCCACCGCCGTGTGTGTTCCTGGCTTTCTGTAAAGGTAGACCACCTCTCCGCAGCGTGGGCTGTAACCCAGTCTGATTATTTTACATTACTTCTGGCTGCGTTTCTTTATCCATTATAGCTTCAAACAGAGACTGCCTGATTTAATTTCCACTTGCACGCAGCTCCTACGCGTGCCGCACTCGATATTCCAAATAAAAGTGCACATTAAAGTTGTAAAGTGTATATTATTAATGTGTCAAATATCACCGATTTGTTGCGTGCGTCTAATTGTTCCACGCTGATGTAAATCTTCTCTACTCCACTGTTAAAATGTCACTTTCAATCCTCAAATTATTCCTATTATCTCTCCATTTACCAAAAGCTGCCTGTTCCAGCCCAGAGTTGCAGGGAGCTGGAGCCATTGGCAGCGGCACTGGACACAGAGCAGGACGGGGTGTCTAGCCCATTGCTGATTATTTAACATAATTGTAAGATCATGGGGTCTTTATATTGTCACGTGAATGTGCTCGTCACCTCTCTCTGGTGCTAAAAGTGGGCGCCACATTACTGTTGTCCTCTTAGTCACAGTCACTGTTAACACACAACATCTCCGCTACCTCGCACTGACCTTCACAGCAGACCAGAGTTCCCTTTATATATAAAATCCACAATAAAATTTTTCTTACACTCAAAAAGAAAAAAAATGGCGTATACTGTACACAAATAGAATATCGGATTTATAAAACCGTGCGTATCCCACGTGCCACCCAAGTTCCGTTTTAAATCTCAAATCAAATTAAAACTCTGCACAGGCTTTCAGCCACTCCCCGTCACCGCCTGTCAGTAATCATATGCGGCGTGGGAACGCCTTTCATGAATATTCACACTCTAATTACCATATAAATGTGTCCATTTTCCCGAGTGACCCCTTTACTGCAAATCACGGAAGAGCATAGGGGGAAAAAAAAAAAAAAAAAAGAGGGGCAGAAAACAAAACGTCTGAATGAGGAAGCACAGAATCACTAGCACGTCCTCTTTGCTGGTTTCTGTGTGGCACCGCATGGCATGGATTGACACAAGCTGCATGCACTGAACTGTGAGGTAGTAAGTAGAGCCTTAATTAAACTTAAAAAACATAAAATCATTTTGCCAAGTAAATATTGCAAGGTTGCAGTACCCGTCTCTTTACGTTCAAAGTGCGACATCCAAATGTCTTCAGATTGCCAAAGCATTGACGACCTGAGGCCGTCCGTGTCTCTGCACTATGCCATGCCGTACTCCACTCGCCAGTACAGCGTGGCAAACCTTTGGGGGCTTTCCGGCAGTGTGCCACCCGACGAATCCAAACTAATGAATTGATTGTAATGGACTAGAAGTTGTAACACGCGTTAAAAAGCAAAGCCAAAAATGCCCACCAGAGGGAGAAAAAAATGCAGCGTGATGGGACGGCAGGGCCTCGTACCCTTACCGGATAGTGGGGGGCTGGCTGGGTGGTCTTTTGGCATTGGAACCCCCTGCAGATTTTTTTTTTTCCAGCTTAACTGGAGTTTTTTTGTTTATTCTGCCCCCCTCACCCCCCGCCATCTAACCTGATCACCAAACTCATCTTTATAGCGTCTTACACCATGACATTGTACAGAAGGATGCCACTCCTATACTTAATATTTATCGTTTTTTAAAGACTGTATAGATTTGTTTTTTCTTTCTTTGTTATTTATTCTTTGATATTATTTCTTAATTGCATTTGTAAAGCACTTTGAGCTCCATTGTTTGTATGTAAATGTGCTATAGAAACAATTTCTATTGTTGTAGTGCTTGAATTTGGCTCACTGCCTCCCTACAGCACTTACTCCACCAACACACTGGATGGCAGCATTCCTGTACCTGCAGGGCATGATGGGACTTGTGGTCCCGTGGGGCAGTCCTGCTGGGATCAATGGATGCGGACGGGTGGAGCTGCTGAGGAAGGGGGTGTCCCGGAAGCATTCCTGGGTCCGGCATAAAAAGGGGGCCGCCTCTGTCCAACTGGGTAGTCAGAGTTGGGAGGAGGTGGATGAGACATGGGGGGGGGGGGGGGGGGGGGGGGGATTGGTTGTTGTGCTGCCTACAAAGGAGGGGAAACTGAAATCCTGTGAAAGTGTCGTGTGAAATAAACCACCTTTTATTTGAACCAAGAACTGTGTTGTGAAGTTTCTGTTTGCATGTTTGGGCTGCTGCAATGCCCCCTACAGGCCAAACCTGCCAAAAACGCCGAGTAGACATAAAAAGACCTTGTAGAATCTTTATAAAATGCTCTTCACTAACAATGCGGCTCCATGGAGGATTAGCCCCAAACAATAAGACAATCCCAGAAAAAAAATATTGAACCTCAAGCACAGTCGAAAAAACAGAATGAAACATCAAAAATCCCAGCAGATTGAACTCACAAATGGCACGAGAGCCGCCCACTCCTAAGCGCATTGGAAACCAACTGTGGGAGACCCTCCAGGATTTATAGGCAGAGGGTGGTTCCTGGCGGTGATTGGCAGCTGGCCCCACCTCTTGGGGGACCAACCACAACATACATGGAGCATCACCAAGGCAACAAATCATAAACATGATCAATCTCTCTCTCTATATATAAAATCCAACGTCTGTCTGTCTGTCTGAAATACTTCACGGATTTCTTTTTTTCTGGAATTTGCGGTTGATTTTCCGACTTCTCTCATCACGCGAAGTATCACAGTTCGCTTGTGGTAACGATTTATTTGCGCGAATCCGAGAGAGATTTTGTGGGCCTTTGGGGGAGTGGGCATAGCCCTCCTCACTCACGCTCCAGCCTAACGTCCTCTTAGTTAGCGAACGAGATAACTACTTAACTGATTTAGATGGGGGGTTTTTTCTAGAATTTTCTTGAACATTCCGGTTGATTTTGCGACTTCTCTCATCGCGCTAAGAAACATAATCTGAGAGAGAGGATGCGGGCCGAGGGGAGGGGGAAGCGGGACGTCGGGTGAGGCCCTCCTCATTCACGTGACAGCCTCCATTCGAATCTGTCTACTTGTCGCCACGTGTTGGAGCGCACTTTGCCTGCGCTTAGCTAGCGATACCCGTTTATTTATTGATTTTTAGTTTGTCGTGTTTCACTACTACTCGGGTGGAGCCGTGGGGGGACGGTTAGTAGCAAATAAATATAAATAAAATTAATACATGCAAAAGAATTAAAAAAATGAACCACAACGAAAGAAAACGTAATTCTGGACCCCAGTCAGAGGAGGAATCTGGTTGAGATTTTAACACCAATGGACCGTTCCATCACTGACCATTCATGCTTTTCATGATATCTCATCAAGGTGCCCCAATTCTTTTATATTTCTATTTCTTACTGAGGTCAATTGCGCTGATCACATTAGGAAAATCAGGAATCGCTGCAAATTGCCTTAGGATCTCTGCTTGCCCACCCTGACGTTATTGGACGTATCTGGGTAGCACCTTAATTATGCCATCCCACACAGATCACATGACACGACTCAGGGATGACCATGTGATTCCTGACCGGTCAGCCAGTTCACACTGGAAAGCACCCGTTGCTAAATAAACCTGTAATGGAGTAGGGATCACGTGATTTCGGTGTGATGGTCTCTGTCACGTGGGCTCCAATTCCGCACACAACTCTAGCAAGCCAGTCATTGTCGTGAGGTAAAAATAAATGAAAATCGTGACCCCTGAAAACTCACTTTAGCCCGTCACAGTATGTCTTTATTTGTAACTTCGACAAAGCAATGTAATCGCTTAGCTAGCAATACCCGTTTGTTTATTGATTTTTAAAGTTTGTCGTGTTTCACTACTACTCGGGTAGAGCCGTAGGGGGACGGCTAGTAGCAAATAAATATAAATAAAATACATGCAAAAGAATTAAAAAAATGAACCACAACGAAATAAAACGTAATTCTGGACCCCAGTCAGGGGAGGAATCCTGGTTGAGATTTTAACACCAATGGACCGTTCCATCACTGACCATTCATGCTTTTCATGATATCTCCTCCTTTGTGGTGTACCCACTATCACCTGAAAGAAATTTGTCCGTGTTGTACTAAACATCCTAACTGACATCCTATTAATTACGCTAACTTGACACATGGCATGACCCCGGTGCCCCACGCTGCCATCTGATTATTAAAATGAAGGAATTGCGGTTTGAGCCATGCAACAGCGTGAGCCACACACACTTGAGCATCTCATATTAGTTGTATATGAATTGAATGAAAGTGCATCCCGTTAACCAAACTCATTCTGTGATGGCGTCTCCACTAATTGTAATTCCACCCTGTGCCAAGGGTTGGCTAACACTCCCCTCCTTTCTCTCCGCAGTCCCAGTGATGTCACTTCCGGGTCACCGTTTCCTGGCTGCACCTCGTCCGGTCTGGCTTCTTCTTAAGGGGCAGAGCCGCCATCTTGGGGTCAAGTTATCGTCTGACACCAAGTCTGGAAAGACCTCTAACATTTGTTTGCATTTTCTTCCATCAATTATACGGGCTTTGTCATCGAGGTGCCCCAGTTCTTTTATATTTCTATTTCTTACAGAGGTCAATTGCGCTGATCACATTAGGAAAATCAGGAATCGCTGCAAATTGCCTTAGGATCTCTGCTTGCCCACCCTGACGTTATTGGACATATCTGGGTAGCACCTTAATTATGCCATCCCACATAGATCACATGACACCTCACCACGGTCACACTTCCCTCGTACATATCCTGTACAACTCTTACGTACTTCTCTGCCACTCCCGACTTCCTCATACAGCACCTCTCCAGGCACCCTGTCATATGCTTTCTCCAGGTCCACAAAGACACAATGCAACTCCTTCTGGCCTTCTCTATACTTCTGTTATATAATATATTATATATATGTTATCAATAATACATTATTTAAAGCTGTAACTTAACTCCTGCTTGTCTCTTACTCCATGTACCATGTAATTGCCTGAGGTTATAATTGTAGAAGGGAAGGTGGAGAGAACTTATAAAGTACAATACCTTAGAAACAGTGCTGCCAAGTCTATGGGATTGGTGGCATTCTGACAAAGGCTACACATTAATTAATAAAGAACTCTACCAAGACAAAACACGTACTCTCACAGGAACATCTTCTTCATCCACCATGACACCACGTTCAGGGTGCTTCCACTTGTCACGTACAGGGTGCTTCCACTCGCCATGACAGGTCACTGTAGAAGTTCACGCACGTAAGTGTATTCCGTTCACAAACGCTGGCACAACATTCCTATGTCTACCTCCTGTTTCTCGTTACTTCTTAATCAGCCCACGTAGTTCACATTGGAATGTAACTGATGCATCGCTCAAGTATGCAGTGAAACGAATTTCGCTGTTCACTTCATCGACTTGTCGCCTGGAGTCACGAAAATGCCAACACCCAAAAGAGTCTGCCTAAACCTTGAGGATGTTCGAAACCTTAAGCCAATTTCTCTCTCCAATATCCCGTTTTCATAAATCTCGACCTTTACGTAAGAAATGGCTTTCTCGTCTTTCCGATCGGTCCCAGGTGAAGAGAGAACTACTGAAACTCGGGCAAGGGCAAAGTGGCCGGACCTGATAGTGTTAAGGTAGAGGAAGAGAATCAACTGTTTGAAGTTTGTCAGCGTATCTTCAGTCGGCATCTGATCCCATGAAGGGTTCTAGCTGTGCGGAAAACATCTTGTGTGGGCTCAGACCCCCAGAGTCTTTATTAATATTTTTATTTTATTAATTTTCATTGTAATCATTCCATACAAACAGATCAATTTATAAACCAACAAATTTGAAAGCAATTCAAACCCCACCCCTGAGAAGGAGAGCTTAGCTAAAGGAAAATTTCTTTAAGCTTTTTAATAAGGCAACATTAGACAAAAGAAGGGGAGAAGTAAATATCTATATAAATAAGAGATGGAGAAGGGATTTTAATGCAATAAAAGTTATTTCTCTTATTCTAAAATAATATTGATTAAATCCTGCCATGTTTTGAAAAAATTTTGTACAGATCCTCTAACTGAAAATTTGATTTTTTCCAATTTCAAATAATATAAAACATCGGTTTCCCACTGACAAGACCCCCAGAGTCTTAAATGACCATTGACCACAGGCTCGGACTCTGACGCGTGACAAACAATTTGGAAAGGGCTAATGTTGGCTCACTTGCGACCCCTGGTCAGAACAGCACATGGACTCTCAGTAGTTTTTGCTTACCAGGACCACATAAAGGGTGGACAATGCTGTCGCCATCCTGCTGAACCATCGTACCTCTGGAGAAAGTGGGCACTTAGACTTCACTAATGTATTCAACACCATGCAGCCCAAACTACTGGGAGAGAAGCTCCAGGTCAATGAGGGTCCATACTGCCACTGGTGTCCTGGATAATGGACTACCTAGGTGGTAGACCACAAATCTGGGGGGGCTTAAGGACTGTGCATTGGACATGGTCGTGAGTGGCACAAGGGCTCCTCCACAGAGAATTGTGCCGCCTCCATTCTGGTTTACCCTGCATGGCCCAAACTTCGGTTGCAACACCCAATTCATGCCATTTGCAGAAACGCTCTGATGTCTTAAGCCATCATTTGGGGGACAGAGTTGAGGACACTAGAGAAGGGCTTTGTTGAGCCACCTGTGCACCTCAACATCAGTCGGACAAAGGAGACAATCGCAGACTTCAGGAGGTAAGAGTCCTAATTGCATCCAAATTGCATTATTTTTCATAAACTCTTACTTTTTGCATTACAGGGTGACACAGGGCTATCAGATCAGAAACAGCAACCAGCCATGGCCATGATGCCAGTCCTTCACTGGGCACTCTCACTCATACCTGGTCAGTTAATCTAACAACATACCTTTTGGGATATTGGAGAAAAAGTTCTCATGAACACAGGGTGCACGTGCCAACTCTACATTAGAAGGACTCAAAACATGGCCTATACGTCCGCAGGGCTAGCCGCCATGCCATGCTAGTATGTCACCTGCTTTCATTTATGCCAATCAGAAATGTATATACTGTAATATCTTTCATTTTTCATTACAGGGTGATGTGGTGGAACGGGAGATTCGCATCATGGATATGCAGCCGACAGACATGTAGCAGCTGCGTGATGCCATCAATGTCAGTATGGACCAAACTCCCTGAGGAATGTTTCAATCGCCCTGTTGAATCAACGCCTTGAAGAATTACGGCAGTTCTGATGGCAAAAGGGGGTCCAACCGGGTACTAGCAGGGTGTACCTAATAAAGTGGCCGGTGAGGGCACACAGGTTATTAGATACTTTAAGACTTCTTCTCAAACAAGAATTACAAGTTTGTTTCTGGAAAGCATGGCTGACAGGCACTTTATACAGCACTGATTTAGGAAATCCACCAAGTCCATCACTATAATACTGAAGTCTACCCCAGCAGCATACTAACCCTCAACAGGGTGCCATGCCAGTCCACAGGAGGGCACACTTTCTCATACCAAACCCAGCACACTTGCGGAATTCCGAAAGAAGAGATAACACGGTAAATGACTTGCACAAAGCATGAGGACATGGACTCTCCACCATAGGGTGGAGGATTTGAACCGAATACTCCAAAGTTGTAAGGGGGTACGCCGCCCACCTTCCGTAATGATGCTTTTGACTAGAGATTAACATTTCTCCTAAATCTAGCCATCCATTTTCTATTAAATCCAGTTTAATACCAAGGGGCAACACAACCCTCCTAACAGCAGTGGACTTTAACTGCATGTGCCACCAGTTCACCATGGCACACTCACTCATCCTTTCCAATTCAGTGCCACACATCAACCTGGCCTGCGCATCTCTTGAGATGTAGGAGGAAGGCCACATTTCGTGAACAAAAGCTGGTATGGATAAAAAGGGAACTGACCAGGCGTGGAGTGGAACTCAGCCACGTGGCAACGCCACTATGCCACCCTCTTTTAAACCTCCACTATCCATCCATTTTCTACCGCTTATCTGGGTCCATGTCACCTTTGGGGTCAGCTCTCTAAACAAAGAAGCCCAGATATGCCAATTTGAGTTAGAGAGGGTGGCGGGGAAAAGGGACATCTGGGCAAAAGTTCGCTAATTTCCCGTTATAGGGAGCAAATGCCTCGCTCAGTAGCTTCAATTGCAAGACAAGAACCAAACCTGGACATGGCATCGGCCCGTTACTGGGCACATTCACTTTTCCTAACAGCATGTCTGTGGGATCGGAGAGGAAACTGGCACAACTAGAGGAAACACAAATGAACAAAGGAAGCACATAGTAACTGCCTTGGCAGCAACTAAAACCCGAAACTTGACCACAGCCTGTAATTCATGAAATGAGCCAACATGCCAGTGTGATGCCAGTTTTCATTTTTGGCAATCCGGGATTAAAGAATGTTAAAATTTCTACATTGCATGGTTATACAGAGACAGTGTGAATCTTGGTAGCACCAAGGGCACAAAGCAGCAACCAACTATGGGCATGGTGCCACTCAACCACTGCACACACTCCCTCATACCATGTTAGTTAGCTCAACAGCATGACTTGGGAATGAGGGAGGAAACTGGCACACTTTGAAGAAACTACTCTGACAAACAACCAAACCACCAAACACACCCTGAGGCAAGTCACGCTGAGAAGTGTCAGAAAACTGGCACACTTGGGAAAAAACATAACAGAAACACAGGAAGAACATGCCAGCTCTATGATGCCAATCACCTGTAATCTGTGAGGCCATCCACCATGCCAGTATGTGGCACACTTTCTTTAATGGCAAATGCAGATTAACATAACCTCCATTCATTTTTGGATCCCTGCATTTGGCATTGTGAGGTTATAGGGTTAGAGTGCATCAGTAACATCAGGTGCAAAATGGGAAGGTATCTCGGGCACGGTGCCAGTCCATCACTAGACATAATCAGGCCAGTTAACCTAATGGCTTGCATACCTGAATGAAACTTACAGTATAGCAAGACTGTGCCAGCTCTCTGCACTGGCATCCAACTAAACCAGAAATCTGGCTATGCTCTGCAATATGTGAAGCTCTCCACCGTGTCAGCATGCTGCCCACTTTCTTCTACGGCAATCATGGGTTAACGTAACATTTATCAATTTTTAGATCCCTATATTTGGCATTACAGGGTTACAGAGAGGCAGCGCATCAAGAGCATCAGGTGCAAAATGGGAACCAATCTTGGGCATGGCACCAGTCCATCACTAGACACACTCACTCATACCAGGTCAGTTAACATAATGGCACGTATTTAAAATGTAACAGAAAAGCTGGCATATTTGAAAGTCATTTAGAATATGCTTGTTCTACACGGGAATAAAACAGAAATATGACTATGGTCTGCAGTCTGTGAGACTGGCTACCATGCCAGCATGTCACAACGCTTTCATTTATAAATTCATGTAACAGTCATTATTTTTCATAAATTCCATTTTTTTATTACAGGGTAATACAAGTCTATCAGATCCAAAATAGCAATCTGCCATGGACATGGTGCCAGTCCTTCACTGGGCACTCTCTCATACCAGGTCAGTTAACCTAACGAATTATTTTTGGAATACTGGAGAAAACTCTTATGAACAAAGTTTGAAGGTGCCAACTCTAGGACCATGGCCTACACATCTGCAGGCTAGCCGCCATGCCAGTATGTCACTCAGAA
Source organism: Erpetoichthys calabaricus (assembly GCF_900747795.2). NCBI lineage: Eukaryota > Metazoa > Chordata > Cladistia > Polypteriformes > Polypteridae > Erpetoichthys > Erpetoichthys calabaricus. The sequence continues at coordinate 242,309,803 of NC_041398.2, read as the reverse complement.
TTCATTTAGCATCCAGGATTTTTCATTACAGGGTGAAACAGGGCTATCAGATCGGAAACAGCAACCAGCCATGCTGCCAGTCTTTCACTGGGCACTCTCACTCATACCTGACCAGTTAATCTAACAGCATACCTTTGGAATACTTGAGAAAACTCGTATGAACAAAGGGTGAAGGTGCCAACTCTAGGACCATGGCCTACACATCTGCAGGCTAGCCGCCATGCCAGTATATCACTCGCCTTCATTTATGGCAGTCAGAAGTCATATACTACTGTATAATATCCTTTATTTTTCATAAACTCTTTTTTCATTACTGGGTGACACAGGGCTATCAGATACAAAAATAGCAACCAACCACGGACATGGTGCCAGGCAAGTGGGCACCCTCACTTATACCTGATCAGTTAACCTAACTGCTTATCTTTGGAATACTGGAGAAAACTCCTATGAACAAAAGATGTATGTGCCAACTATACAGTGGCAGGACTCGAAGTGTGGCCTATACATTTGGAGGCTAGTCACTATGCCATGACAGTATGTCACTTGCTTGCATTTACGCCAATCAGAATTCATATAACACCCGTTATTTTTCATAAACTCTACTTTTTTCATTACAGGTTGAAACAGGGCTATCAGATCAGAAATAGCCACCAGCCATGGACATGGTGCCAGTCCGTCACTGGGCGCTCTTACTCATACCTGGTCAGTTAATCTAACAACATACCTTTGGGAAACTGGAGAAAGCTCTCATGAAAACAGGGTGAATGTGCCAACTCTACAGTGGCAGGACTCAAAACACGGCCTATACTTCTGCAGGCTAGTCACCATGCCATGCTAGTATGTCACCCGCTTTCATTTATAGCAATCAGAATTTATATACTGTAACATCCTTTATTTTTCATAAACTCTACTTTTTTCATTATAGGGCGATACTGGCTGTCAGATCCAAAGCAGCAACCAGCCGTGGACATGGTGCCAGTCCATCACTGGGCACACTCACTCTTACTTGGTCAGTTAACCTAATGAATTTTGGAATACTGGAGAAAACTCGTATGAACAAAGGGTGAATGTGCCAACTCTAGGACCATGTCCACCATGCCAATAGGTCACTCACCTTCATTTATGGCAGTCAGAAGTCATATCCTGTAATATCCTTTATTTTTCATAAACTCTTCTTTTTCATTACTGGGTGACACAGGGATATCAGATACAAAAATAGCATCCAGCCATGGACATGGTGCCAGTCCTTCACTGGGCACTCTCACTTATACCTGATCAGTTAACCTAATTGCTTATCTTTGGAATACTGGAGAAAACTCATATGAACAAAAGGGTGAATGTGCCAACTCTACAGTGGCAGGACTCACAGCGCGGCCTATACATCTGCTGGCTGGCCATCATGCCAGTATGTCACTTGCTTTCATTTATGACAATTAGAATTCATATAACACCCTTTATTTTTCATAAACTCAACTTTTTTCATTACAGGTTGAAACAGGGCTATCAGATCAGAAACAGCAACCACCCATGGACATGGTGTGCCAGGCCTTCACTGGGCACTCTCATTCATACCTGGTCACTTATCCTAATGAATTATTTTTGGAATACTGGACTATACATCTGCAGGCTAACCGCCATGCCAATCAGTCATTCGCTGCCATTTATGCCAGTCAGAAGTCATATACTGTAATATCCTTTATTTTTTCATAAACTCTCCTTTTTCATTACAGGGTGACACAGAGCTATCAGAAACAAAAACAGCAACCAGTCATGGACATGGTGCCAGTCCTTCACTGGGCACTCTCACTCATACCTGACCAGTTAATCTAACAACATACTTTGGAATACTCGAGAAAACTTCTATGAACAAAGGGTGAATGTGCCAACTCTAGGACCATGGCCTACACATCTGCAGGCTAGTTGCTATGCCAGTATGTCACCCACTTTCACTTATGGCAATCAGAACTCATATACTGTAATATCCTTTATTTTTCACAACAGGGTGATACAGGCTATCAGATCCAAAACAGCAACCAGCCGTGGACATGGTGCCAGTTCTTCACTGGGCATACTCAGTCATACCATTTCAGTTAACTTAATATCTTTGGGATATTGGAGAAAGCTTACAAGAATAAAGGGTGAATGTACCAACTCTACAGTGGGGAGTAACTGGACCAGGAACCAGCTAGCCACCATGCCATTTTGCCACCCACTTTATGACTGTTTATTTCTGAACTCTTGAGAGTCACAAGGTTACCAACTACCTCAGGATAAGAACCATCCATGGGTGATGCCTATCCACCACATGGCTCACTGCTTTTGGAATGTGGAAGTACAGTAAATCAACATGGAAACTCTCATAGAGACTGGCATCAGGGCACACGCCAAGCATCACAAGTAACCATTGTGCCACTGTTCTGCCCATTTTCACATAAATGCTTCATTGAGAAATATTTGGGAAAAAATTGGAGCACATAACATTATGGAATAGTGAATCTAGTCCAGAGGTCAAGAATTCCGTCCCATATACAGGTGGGGGTGAACACTTTTGCAAGATGCCGTATATTGAACTCGGTTTGCAGGCACAAATGGCGATAAATGAGAGAAAGTTCAACTCACCTGCTTTCCGGAAGGCATCTTTGTGCAGAGTAGATGTCCCCCCGTGACAGATGCGAGCTTTCCAGTAAAGATTCCCGGGATTTCCAAGAATCCATTAACGTGGTGACCGGAGAAATTAAATTCAAGAGGTGGCTGGGTGGATTGCAGACATCGGGCAGCGACAGAGGCAGACCCTCCTGCATCCCCGTCGGGTAATAATACGAAAGTTCATTGGAATTAATGCCCACTATCGCCGAGGCGTGTATGGCGTGACCGTCCCCATAATACGCGTCGTTGACCACTTCCTGCTTAATCCTTTTCGACAGGCTGCTGTCGGAAAACGCGTCCTCCTCAAAACTACCGTTGGGCGTCGGGGGTCCCAAGATCTTGGACAGGCTGTACTCGTCCGCCCTTTCCCTCAAGGATAAGAAGGTGGGTTCGGAAACGGGAAAGGGGTTGGGAGGCTCCTGCTCGTCGTATCTCGAGTTTTGACAGGACGACTCGTTGCTGGATTCGCATTTGACGTCGACGGCAAACAGGGCGCTGAGGCTGTCCATCTTGTTGGGGTTTCCGTGTGCCACGATGGCAAAGCTGGTGGCGGGTTCGTTTTTGATCATCTTCAACATGCACATCTGCTCCATCCTGCAGGTCTCCAGTTCTCCCTCCGATTTCTCGATTTTCAGGAGCTTGAACTCCTTTAAGTCCTGCTGCTCCCTGTCTCGTGCGCCGTCCAGCTCGTTGTGAAACACGTCTTGTCCTTGAGAGGGGCTGCACATGGGAAAGTCACTGCCGAAATACAGGGGGCTAGAGACGGAAATGTTTGTAGTGCAAGAAGAAGGGCTGGACATGGAGGATCTCATATTGTTAATGTGCTTGCCGGGACTGGAGACACAAGATCTGGGGTTGAGCGGTCCGGAGACTGGAGAGGTGCTGCACAGACTCTGGGGGCTGGAGATGGGCGACCTCATGCCACTAAGTGGGCTAGAAAGGGGAGAGCCGGTGTTGCAGGCGCTCGTTGGGCTGCAGGAGTTCTGGCGATGAACATTCCCGAGATTCACATTCACAAAGTTTGGGTTGACGGGCCCGGTGGCGGAGCACTGGCTGGTAAAAACTGGACCAGAAAAAGTGCTCATTGGACTGGAATCCGATGTGCCACCCGGGTCTGTCGTGTGGCCGACGGGGCACTCCAAGGAGCTACTAGGAGGCACGGTAGGTGTGGAGTAAAGAGCGGAGACGTGCTGAGACCCTCCGGGGGTCACTGCCGGGCTCGATGACGGCTCCAGATTAGAGTCCCTCCTCAGACGTGGTTCTTCGGGGGTCTTTTCCGTATCTTGTGCAAAACTATAGTCAATGTCTCTGGCCGAGTTCATGTACAAGTCCATAGACTCGGCCACGGCGGTAGACAGCTCCTTAGAGGTGGCGTCCATCTTACCGCTCGGTTCATCATCCGGTGTCAGGAAACGAGTCTGGTAGACCGGCCCCTGGTTTTCAACTTGCTTGAAGTCACTGGGTGGAAGGGGGGCACAGCCGGCGGTCAGAATCTCCTTCAGGGTCTCATCTTTCTCCCGATCCAGTGAGGCACGGTACTCCTGCGAGTCGAGTGCTTTGCTCCAGTTTCTGTCTTCACCCCTGTCTTCACAGAAACCTTGGCGCATTTCGGCCTCCATAGTTTGCTCATTGATACACCTGGAGAACGAAAACACAAAAGTAGACATTTTAGAAGTTTATTGTTGGGTCCGGTAGTGCTCCTCACCCAGCACAGGCAGATTTTTAACATTTACTGAGCAGACTAATGAACTGCACACACTGGCGGCATCTCAAGGGGCTAACTACAGACCAGGGAGGTCCTCTCCTCTCCTGTCTGTCTGAAAAGTGAAGTCTGGGACTGTGAAGGCCCAAAGTGTCGAGAATGACCCAAGTGTTGGTCTTCACAAAGTTTGCTGCTTCAGTGTTTTTAGATCTTTTTGTCAGAGGTTTCAATGGACTTATCCTGCTCAGTAGTCATTGTGAAGGCTAGCAGAATGTCAGGATATATAGCGCCTTGATGTGTTTGAGGACAAGTCACAGGAGGTTCTGCTCAAGCTTTATAACACACTGGTGAGGCCTCATCTGGAGTCCTGGGTGCAGTTTTGGTCTCCATAAGGACATAACAGCACTAGAGAAGGTCCAGAGAGACTACAGGGGATGAGTTATGAGGAAAAATTAAAAGAGCTGAGCCTTTAGAGTTTAAGGAAAAGAAAATGTAATGTCAGTAAGTGTAAAGTATTACACACAGGAAGTAAAAATGTGAGGTTTGAATACACAATGAGAGGTCTGAAAATCGAGAGGCCACCTTATGAGAAGGATTTAGGAGTCATAGAGGACTTGACACTATCAACTGTCACTATCAGACTACCTTTAAGAAAGCAAACAGACTGTCGGGTTATATAGCACCTTGATGTGTGGAGTACAAGTCACAGGAGGTTCTGCTCAAGCTTTAGAACACACTGGTGAGGCTTCATCTGGAGTCCTGTGTGCAGTTTTGATCTCCAAAAACACATAACAGCGCTGGAGAAAGTCCAGAGAAGAGCAACTTGGCTGATTCAGGGCTACAGGGGGTGACTTATGAGGAAAAATTAAAAGAGCTGAGCCTTTACAGTTTAAGAAAAAGAAGATTAAGAGGAGACCTGAGTGAAGTGTTCAAGGCACAGTTGGAAACTGTGAAAATTTCACACAAACATTAAGAAGGTTTTCTTCACACAGAGAACCACCGACATGTGGAGTAAGTGACCAAGTAGTGGGGTGGACAGGAGGACTTTAGGGACCTTCAGAAATGAACTTGATGCTTTTTTCACAGTTTAGTAAACAGGACTGGTGAGCTTTATAACACACTGGTGAGGCCTCATCTGGAGTCCTGTGTGCAGTTTTGGTCACCAGGATACAAAAAGGACATAGCAGCACAAGAGAAAGTCCAGCGAATAGCAACTCTGCTGATTCAGGGCTACAGGGGATGAGTTATGAGGGAAGATTAAAAGAGCTGAGCCTTTACATTTTGTTCTGCTTAAACTGTAATGCCTGGAAATGTAAATTATTACACACAGGAAATAAAAATGTGAGGTTTGAATACACAATGGGACGTCTGAAAATCGAGAGTCCACTTTATGAGAAGGAGTTAGGAGTCATGGTAGACTTGACACTATCAACTACCAGGCAGTGTTCAGATACCATTAAGAAGGCTAACAGGTTATATAGCGCCTTGATGTGTGGAGTACAAGTCACAGGAGGTTCTGCTCAAGCTTTATAACACGCTGGTGAGGCCTCATCTGGAGTCCTGGGTGCAGTTTTGGTCTCCAGTCAACAAAACGGACATAACAGCATTAGAGAAGGTCTAGAGAAGAACAACTCAGCTGATTCAGGGCTACAGGGGATGAGTTATAAGGAAAGATTAAAAGAGCTGAGCCTTTACAGTTTAACCAAAAGATAAAAAGTAATACAAATTGGAAGTAAAAATGTCAGGTTTGAATATACAATGGGAGGTCTGAAAATCGAAAGTCCACCTCATGAGAAGGAGTTAGGAGTCAGAGGACTTGACGCTATTAACTGTCACTATCAGACTGCCATTAAGAAGGCTAACAGACTGTCAGGTTATATAGCGCCTTGATGTGTGGAGTACAAGTCACAGGACTGCTCAAGCTTTATAACACACTGGTGAGGCCTCATCTGGAGTACGGTGGGCAGTTTTGGTCTCCAAAAAGACATAACAGCACTAGAGAAGGTCCAGAGAAGAACGACCCAGCTGATTCAGGGCCAACCAACCCCCCCCCCCCCCCCCGGCAAGCGCTAGACAGCAGCCACTTCACGTCCCTGCTGCTCACGTATGTGGATTTCACTTTCACCAAACAACAAATCTTTTAATTCTCGTGGATATGCCTCTTCATTGGGAAGAAACATTTTTTTTTTCCTCGATGGCAACACGAATTAGACGATCCACAAGTCTCCGACTTAAACTTTAAATCCGAACAATATATTCAATCTCTTTTCACTGTTCCGTTATTTCACCGAGTAATAATTTCCATGTGTTTGCGCTAATGCGATCTTTATTATCAGTTTTTTGAGACTTTCGAATTTCAGTATTTCCATTATCTCTAACCCGCTCTGCGTGTGTATCGCACCAACGTTATTGAATTCTTTATGACGTTCTACTTTGTCATCTACTCTTTGTCTTTTATTTCCAGCCCTGGGTGCAGTTAAATTTCTTTTAACAAAGTCTCGTCTCGCAGGACTTGAAGTATCTCTCTAAAAAAGTCTTGTCTCGTCTCGTCCCAGGATTTTTTTATTATAATAGAGAGATTTGCAAATCTTTCTGAAAGCATGTTGTCATTAAGGGATATTGAGTGTAGATGGATGGGCAAAAATGGAAAAATGTCTCTAATGATGTGTCTGGATACTTTCTGAATAATCCGGTGAGTTTCACAGAAAATTGTAATTCTTCACTGGACTGTACTTTTTAGCTGCATCTGTAGGGGGTTGGGAATAAGTATTTGATCCCCTGCTGAATTTGTAAGTTTGTTCACTTACGAGTTAAATGAACCGTCTGTAATCTTTATGGTAGTTTAATTTTAATGGAGAGAGAGACAGAATATCAACCAGAAAAAATACATTACATCAAAGTTAGAAATTGATTTGCGGGTCATTGAGGGAAAGAAGGATTTGATCTCCTACAACACAGACAGAATTCTGGATCCCTCAGACTGGTTGGTTGATTGTAATCACACAACCAATTAAACAATCAATCAATCAGCTACCGTATATACTCACGTTTAAGTTCTCCCACGGATAACGTCAGGACTTGATTTTACCGTATAATTTCTGGTATTTTATAATGTCAGTCATATAAGTTGAATGCAGAAAACTCCCGCTATTGGTCCAATGGATTACAATACAGTGCATCTGGAAAGTATTGACCACGCATCACTTTTTCCACATTTTGTTATGTTACAGCCTTATTCCAAAATGGATTAAATTCATTTTTTTCCTCAGAATTCTGCACACAACACCCCATAATGACAATGTGAAAAAAGTTTACTTGAGGTTTTTCCAAATTTATTAAAAATAAAACAACTGAGAAAGCACATGTACATAAGTATTCACAGCCTTTGCCGTGAAGCTCAAAATTGAGCTCAGGTGCATCCTGTTTCCCCTGATCATCCTTGAGATGTTTCTGCAGCTTCATTGGAGTCCACCTGTGGTAAATTCAGTTGACTGGACATGATTTGGAAAGGCACACACCTGTCTATATAAGGTCACACAGTTGACAGTTCATGTCAGAGCACAAACCAAGCATGAAGTCAAAGGAATTGTCTGTAGACCTCCGAGACAGGATTGTCTCGAGACACAAATCTGGGGAAGATTACAGAAAAATTTCTGCTGCTTTGAAGGTCCCAATGAGCACAGTGGCCTCCATTATCTGTAAGTGGAAGAAGTTCTAAACCACCAGGACTCTTCCTAGAGCTGGCCGGCCATCTAAACTGAGCGATCGAGGGAGAAGGGCCTTAGTCAGGGATGTGACCAAGAACCCAATGGTCACTCTATCAGGGCTCCAGAGGTCCTCTGTGGAGAGAGGAGAACCTTCCAGAAGGACAACCATCTCTGCAGCAATCCACCAATCAGGCCTGTATGGCAGAGTGGCCAGACGGAAGCCACTCCTTAGTAAAAGGCACATGGCAGCCCGCCTGGAGTTTGCCAAAAGGCACCTGAAGGACTCTCAGACCATGAGAAAGAAAATTCTCTGGTCTGATGAGACAAAGATTGAACTCTTTGGTGTGAATGCCAGGCGTCACGTTTGGAGGAAACCAGGCATCACTCATCACCAGGCCAATACCATCCCTACAGTGAAGCATGGTGGTGGCAGCATCATGCTGTGGGGGATGTTTTTCAGCGGCAGGGTCTGGGAGACTAGTCAAGATAAAGGGAAAGATGACTGCAGCAATGTACAGAGACATCCTGGATGAAAACCTGCTCCAGAGCGCTCTTGACCTCAGACTGGGGTGACGGTTCATCTTTCAGCAGGACAACGACCCTAAGCACACAGCCAAGATATCAAAGGAGTGGCTTCAGGACAACTCTGTGAATGTCCTTGAGTGGCCCAGCCAGAGCCCAGACTTGAATCCCATTGAACATCTCTGGAGAGATCTTAAAATGGCTGTGCACCGACGCTTCCCATCCAACCTGATGGAGCTTGAGAGGTGCTGCAAAGAGGAATGGGCCAAACTGGCCAAGGATAGGTGTGCCAAGCTTGTGGCATCATATTCAAAAAGACTTGAGGCTGGAATTGCTGCCAAAGGGGCATCGACAAAGTATTGAGCAAAGGCTGTGAATACTTATGGACATGGGATTTCTCAGTTGTTTTATTTTTAATAAAATTTGCAAAAATCTCAAGTAAACTTTTTTCATGTTGTCATTATGGGGTGTTGTGTGTAGAATTCTGAGGAAAAAAATGAATTTAATCCATTTTGGAATAAGGCTGTAACATAACAAAATGTGGAAAAAGTGATGAAGCGCTGTGAATACTTTCTGGAAGCACTGTATGCTAACACCCACCTGAGAGTCACCACGGAGCACACGGCCTTTATTTCTATGTATTGTGCCTACGTGACCACACGGTAATACCCGCACTTTTCCGAAGCGACGTTTGCACTGATTTGTGTTTTCGTATCTCACACTCTCATACACCTTTATCGTAAGAGTATCCCTTATCTACGATGGAGCGTTCAATCAGAAGAAAATATGAACTGGTTTGAAATGAAAAGTCGCTAAAGTGGTGAAAGAAATCTGTAACTGCGCTGCTGCTGCAACAAAATTCGATGTGTCTGAGGAACTGGTGTGAGATTGGAGGAGACAAGAAGATGCTAAAACAAATATAAGGGTCGCATTTTTGAACGGGCATACAAGTTGGATCTGATTTTATGATTGATTTTTCAGGTTGAGACCCACGAGTATATACAGTACTGCTGACCTCAATTTGTGATGTGTATGAAGCCCACCAGTCTACAGAATCAGTTTCTTCCATTCCAGCCTCTCCACCACCATGAGCTGTCAAAGGACATCAGGGACGAGACTTGCACAAGGCTGGAATGGGCTACAAGACCACCAGTAAGAAGCTTGGTGAGAAGGTGACAACTGTTGGTGTGATTATTCGGAAATGGGATGACCATCAATTGACTTCGGTCTGGAGCTCCATGCCTCATGGGGTGGGGATGATCATGAGAAGAGAAAGGTGAGGGATCAGCCCAGAACTACACGGCAGGAGCTTGTTAATGACCTGAAGGCGGTTGGGACCACCACAGTCACCAAGAACACCAAACTACACCATAATGGATTGAAATCATGCAGCGCTCACCCCCCTGCTCAATTAGGCACGTGTGCTGTACAAGCCCGTCTCAAGTTTATTGGTGAACATCTAAACGATTCACAGAAGGCTTGGGGGAAAAGTGCTGTGGTCAAATGAAACCAAAATTATGAGCTCTTTGGTGTCAACTCGACCCGCCGTGTTAGGAGAAAGAGAAATGCTGAGTATGACACCACAGTCAAGCATGGAGGTGGGCACATTACACTTTGGGGCTGTTTTTCTGCTAAGGGTAGAGGGCGACTTCACCTCATTGAAGGGCCAATGGACGGCGGCCATGTAAGGTAAAATCTTAAGATGAGAACCTCCTTCCTTCAGCCAGAACAATGAAGATGGGTCGTGGATGGATCTTCCAGTATGACAATGACCCCAAAACAGATCGGCAAGGCAACAAAGGGGTGGCTAAAGAAGAAGCACATTAAAGTCATGGAGTGGCCTTCTAGTGAGTCTCCAGACCTCAATCCTACAGAAAATCTGAGGAAGCTTTGAGTTACCAAGCTTCTGTGTACAGGAGCGCTTTATACACATCACGAGTTGAGATCAGGAGCATCCGGAATTGATTGATTGATTAATTGATTGTAATCTCTAGGTTGTAGGGGATCAAATCCTTATCTCCCTCAATGACATGCAAATCAATTGAGAACTTTTATGTAATTCTGGATTTTTCGGTTGATATTCTGTCTCCCGCCATTAAAATGAAACTACCATACAAATTAGAGACGGCTCATTTCTGTATAAGTGAGCAAACTTAATTATTTGATCCCCTGCTGAATTTTTATTCCCCCCCCCCCATAAATAAACCAAAATAATAAAACAGGTGAACTTCTACAACAATACAGCAAACTACGTAATCAGGTGGCCATTCCCAGAAGCATCGGGCAGAAGGACCCTGGTCCATCACAGGGCCCCGTCACACACACTCCCAGCACACCCGTGTAAGCCACTCTGGGGTCTCACGCCTCAATGAACACTGGCATGTGGTTAGGAATGAAGTTGTGTTTAGTGCCTCGTTTCTTTCAACACATCAAAGTAATGAACACCTCGAACTCTGTGGAAAGGCATTTACTTCAGATAACAAACAAAGACAAACCTTTTCAAACAGAAAGACAGAAGTCTGCAGGTTAGACAGTTCTACTCACTAATCACGGTGCCACAGAGTAGTGACGCGTCGCATGCTGATTAGCACATGCAGGACAGAATTGCACACGTGAGCGGCGTGACCCCACTGAACCTCCAAAAACCTCACGATAAAAACTCTTCTCAGGCACAGCAGAGCGCAGGCAAGGAGTGGCACCAACACTGACTTTTGTGTGCAGGCAGCGTGAGCTCGGGCATGTAGAGTGACTCACTGCCAATCACACGATGAGTCAGCCGAGAACTTCTGACCTCGTGATCTCAGAGCATCTACCACCTGTCAGGGTCGTCGAAGCGAAGGTACACGTTCTTTACTACGGCGTCACACAAACAAGTAAACTCAATAGAGCACATACTGGGGAGACAACCGAGAGGTAACTCCGCCGCAGGGTGCATGTGTGTGTGTATGAGTGTTCATTGATTTACTTACTTATCTATCTATTTATGGATGTATTGATTTAAAGAGACTTCGTAAAAAGACAAATTTTCCACCAAGGACAAATAAAGTTCTATGTGCCTATTTCAGGAAGAGCATTCAGTCAGAAGTCCTTAAATTGTCCTACAAGTCTTTACATAATGAGGGGCTAAGGTAGAAAAACAACAAACTTGATAAATAGAGCGCCATTCCAGTGACAGACAGACAGACACATAGATATGAAAGGCGCGATATAATACATTATACGATATATAGATATGAAAGGCACTATATAATACATTATATGATAGATAGATATGAATTATATAGTGACTTTCATATTTATCTATCGTATAATGTAAGTCACTATTTAATACATTATACGATATATAGATATGAAAGTCACTATATATCGTATAATGTATTAAATAGTGCCTTTCATATCTATCGTATAATGTATTATATGATAGATATGAAAGGCACTATTTAATACATTATACGATATATAGTGCCTTTCATATCTATCTATCGTATAAGGTATTAGATAGTGCCTTTCATATCAATCGTATAATGTATTATATAGTGACTTTCATATCTATCTAATACATTATACGATAGATATGAAAGGCACTATATCATAATTATACGATATATAGATAGATAGAAGGCACTATATAATAGATTTTTTTTAAATAGACCATTATCCATCCATTATCCAACCCACTATATCCTAACTACAGGCTCACGGGGGTCTGCTGGAGCCAATCCCAGCCAACACAGGGCGCAAGGCAGGAAACAAACCCCGGGCAGGGCGCCAGCCCACCGCAGGGCACACACCCACACAACAGGGACAATTTAGGATCACCAATGCACCTAACCTGCATGCCTTTGGCCTGGTGGAGGAAACTCACCCAGATACGGGGAGAACATCCTGCGTGGAGTTTGCGAGGACCCGGGAAGCAACCCACAGGTCTCCTAACTGCGAGGCAGCAGCGCTACCCACTGCGTCACCATGCCGCCCATAGACCATTATTTACAATTCTAATACAATATAACAGACACAAGTCCTTAACATAAAGGAAACATTTACAATTTCCATGCTTTTCTAGTCACTATCTTCCAGAATATTTCTAATTGATTAATTAGTTTATAATATGCAAATTCAAGCTTCAATCTGCTATGAATGTGATAGTGCATTTTGATCCATATTTCTTTTTGCTTTTAAAATTGCTATCTTCACTTGACCCAACATAAAGTCACCAAGTAAGCACTACTTTTTATTTTTCCAGGAGACAAATTCCAAAAATAAGCCCACTGAACGTAATTACTACCTTTTTAAAAAATAAAACAAGAAAATTAAGCAGTGCTGTTAACCTGGTACAATACAGGAAAAAATGGTAAATTGTTTCTTTCTGATGACAAACAGTACACTGCTCAGTTAGCAAAAACCCCACAAGGGGAAGGATGGTCATAAACCCCCGTCTTTTGCAGATAGATAAATAGTAGAGTCAATTTTAAACAGACAGATGAAGGTAAAATTGAATTTTAACAGAAGTTTACTGAACAAATGTTATGACTAAAGACCCTTACCTCCCAAAAAGACTAAAAGGGAGGATAACTAAACAGAAAGTAAACTTCTGATTGGCTAAACAATATAAAGAGCAGTCACAATCGCAGGAAGGCACTATACAGTCATATGAAAAAGTTTGGGAATCCCTCTTAATTCTTTGGATTTTTGTTTCTCATTGGCTGAGCTTTCAAAGTATCAACTTCCTTTTAATATCTGACATGCCTTATGGACACAGTCGTATTTCAGCAGTGACATTAAGATTATTGGATTAACAGAAAATATGCAATATGCATCATAACCAAATTAGACAGGTGCATAAATGTGGGCACCCCAACAGAGATATGACATCAATACTTAGTTGAGCCTCCTTTTGCTAATCTAACAGCCTCTCCAGGGGTTCTCAACATCAGTCCTGGGGGCCCACTGTGGTTTCAGGTTTTTGTTTCAACCAGATTCATAATCAGTGACAACACCTGATAACACGGATCTCAATTAATTAGCTGGTATTTTTTTTTCTCCTCTTATTCTACATTAAGAAAGCACCCCAGCATGTTTTACATTTATAAGACATTTAGGGATATTTCTGCTTTTGTTATAGATTTAAATGCTTAACAACCTTTAGTTGATTTCATTCTATTTTGCCCTTTCTCTGTGCAGTTTGCTCCCTTCATTGTATCTTAATAATGACAACCAGCAGAGTAGACAGCCAGGCAAAGAGAACTGAATCACGAAAGGCTGCAACTACTTCAGCGTTAGACCCACTAATTAGAAAATAATGAATTAATTAAACAATTAGAACACCCGGCAAAAAACTGAATGAAAATCAAGATGAAAATATTGTTAAACAGAAAACAAAAATACATTTTTCCCATATAACTGCTTGATACATTTTAATTACAGTATATATAATATATTTTACCAAACTTAGTTTTCTAATTTCTATATTTGTCCTACAACACAGAATCTGGCAAATAACAATTCACTTAATTAGCCCAGGAGTCCAATTAAAAACTGAAGCTGGTTGGAACAAAAACCTGCAGCCACTGTGGGCCCCCAGGACCAACGTTGAGAACCCCCTGCTCTAGACGCTGTCCTCCTATAGCCTGTGATGAGTGTCTGGATTCTGGATGGAGGTATTGTTGACCATTCTTCATACAAAATCTCTCCAGTTCAGTTCAATGTGATGGACAGCCTGCTTCAAATCATCCCATAGATTTCCGATGATATTCAAGTCAGGGGACTGTGATGGCCATTCCAGAACATTGTACTTCTCCCTCTGCATGAATGCCTTTGTAGATTTCTAACTGTGTTTTGGCTCATTGTCTTGTTGGAATATCCAACCCCTGCATAACTTTGTGACTGATGCTTGAACATTATCCTGAAGAATTTGTTGATATTGGGTTGAATTCATCTGATCCTCGACTTTAACAAGGGCCCCAGTCCCTGAACTAGTCACACAGCCCCACAGCATGATGGAACCTCCACCAAATGTGACAGTAGGTAGAAGGTGTTTTTCTTGGAATGCGGTGTTCTTCTTCCGCCATACAAAGCGCTTTTTGTTCTGACCAAATAACTCAATTTTTGTCTCATCAGTCCAAAGCACTTTGTTCCAAAATGAATCTGGCTTGTCTAAATGAGCATTTGCATACAACAAGCGACTCTGTTTGTGGTGTGAGTGCAGAAATGGCTTCTTTCTCATCACCCTGCCATACAGATGTTCTTTGTGCAAATTGCACTGAATTGTAGAACGATGTACAGATACACCATCTGCAGCAAGATGTTCTTGCAGGTCTTTGGAGGTGATCTGTGGGTTGTCTGTCACCATTCTCACAATCCTGCTCATATGCCACTCCTGTATTTTTCTTAGCCTGCCAGACCTGCTGGGTTTAACAGCAACTGTGCCTGTGGCCTTCCATTTCCTGATTCCATTCCTTACAGTTGAAACTGACAGTTTAAACCTCTGAGATGTCTTTTTGTAGCCTTCCCTTAAACCAGGAGACTCAACAATCTTTGTTTTCAGATCTTTGGAGAGTTGCTTTGAGGATCCCATGCTGTCACTCTTCAGAGGAGAGTCAAAGGGAAGGAAGCCCACCTTGTGATTGGCCACCTTAAATACCTTTATATCTCATGATGGACACACCTGTCTATGAAGGCTTAATGAGCTCATCACACCAATTTGGTGTTGTAAGTAATCAGCATTGAGCAGTGACAGGCATTCAAATCAGCACAATGACAAGGGGACCCACATTTGTGCACAGCCAGTTTTTCACATTTGATTTCATTTCATACAACTAAATACTGCGTCACTAAAAATCGAAAACACCGCAATACTCCTAAGAAATGAAAGACAGACCACTGTTATCTTTATTGTTGAAAGGAGAGTCAATTATTATGCAGGCTGAGAGGGGCTCACAAACTTTTTCATAGGACTGTCTAAGTGTATTGCTGCATTGCTGGTCGGTTTGTGGCTCCTGCTCCCCAGCACACCGGGGTTCAGTAAATAGATGGGTGGTCCGCTTTACTCCGAGGTTGTGTGCCTCTTCTGCTCACAGTTTAATATTTTTTGTAAGTACAAATTACAGACTGGTAAATTTTATTCTATTCAGCACCTTATTAGTAGGAGTCCAATTTACAGAATACTAGAGTGATGTTTCCCACTTAACCAGGTGAAGAGTTGAAGGTCCCTAAAATCCTACGGTCCACCGCACTACTTGGTCATTTTGTTTTTCCACGTGTCTGTGGTTCTGTGTGTGAAGAAAACCTTTTACGTTTGTGTAAAACCTGCTCTCCTGTTCCAATCCATTGTCCCTGTGTTCTTGATGCAGTGTGATCCACTGTGCTAATTCCCTTCCATAATTTTAAACGTTTCAGTCATCTCTATCTCCGGTTGCTTAAACTGTAAAGGTCCAAGTCCTGTGGTCTCCTCACAGCTCAGATCTCTCAGTCCCGAGTCACCCGAGTTGCTCTTCTGCAGATGTTCTCTAGCACTGCCTTGTCGTTTGTGCACAGCACTTCAGGTTTAACCTCACCTAGACTTTGGTAACCATTATTTTACACAGCTTCTTCTAACAATGAGAACAATGGCGTAACTTACATTTTCTATTAAGTGGACTAGATTGATAGATACAACTTAACTTGTCCCTAGGGGGAAATTTGGATTTTTACAGAAGCTCTTTAAATAAATGCACACACACACACACACACACACTCACCAGAATGACCAAAATGCAGGAATATTAAAAAGAAAGAAAACTTCTGACTCATCAGTGCCAGCGAGGCGCTATACGGATGTACCACTGTTGGTACGTTGCAGCCCCCATTGTGTTTCTTGTCACACTTTTGCTGAAAGTCCTCCGTGTTGTCGTGTCACAGAGAGAACGTGCAGCATTGTTCATAATGGCACTCGGGTTTATCTTCATTCTCTGCTCCACTTACACCGCAAGCAGGTCCAGATGGCTTCCCATAACTGAGCCTTGCCCTCTAAATTAGTCTGTTGGTTCGGTGGTCCTCTCTTGAAGTGATGTTACCAGCCTAGCACACCACACTGGCCATCACAGAGATGTTGAAGATGTGAAGGATGTCACCTCCCATATTAAAGGGAACTCAGTCTCCTAAGGAAGAAGCGTCTGCTCTGCCCTTTCTTTTATTGTACCTCTGTGTTAGGAGACCAGTCTAGCCAGTCATTGATGAGGACCACCAAATTGCTGTAGGAGTGGACCACCTCTACATCCACTCCCTGATTAGCGTCCATACATTTAGGCTCTTTTGGTGGCCCAAAAGTCAATAAGCAGCTCTTTGGTTTTGCAGATCTTAAGATGCAGACAATTCTCAAAGTTCACCCCACGATTCCCCTCCTCTGTCTCAGTCCCCTTATCAGTATACCTCATAAGTGCAGAATCACCTGAGGATTTCTACAAGTGACCTGACCTGCTGTTATATTTCTAGTCTGAGGTGGGCAGAGTGAAGAGAAGAGCAGACAGGCCTGTTGTTCCTTGTGGTGCTCCAGTGTTGCTCACACAGCCTCACAGATGGTGGTCTGCCTGACAGGAGGTCCATCATCCAGGACCCATACAGGCTCATCCACCTCCATACCTCCATCCAGAAAGGACTAGATGGTATTGAGAGCACTGGAGAAATCAAAAGACAGAATCCTCACAGTGTGGTCTCCTAAGGATTGGGGTCATACAGCATATTACATGTTGGGACTGAACTCCAAACTTGTGAGTTAAAGTCTGGCACCGTAACACCGAGGCATGATGTCTGCAGCCATCAGATGTAAACTCTTGACCCACACTCTCAATATCAACACTGTAGACTTTACAGAAACATGAGAACACAAATTGCACCAATTTTGATGAAAACGGCCATTTCCGTTTAGTTCTCCCCTCCCCCCACTCATTAACAGGTGGTCTTTATTTACAATCCACAAAAAAAAACAAGCAAACCTTCTGCACTGGATTCAGAAAGACTTCAGACCCCTTCCCTGTTTTACTTTCTTGTACACATAGTGTACAGAAAAGTATAGGAATCATGTAAAAATTCGACCTCGAGATTTTGATGAATCTTGATGTTTCAGACCTTCCCGAGTACGAAAATACCATTTTTACTTTCTCATATACGAATTATAGGGAAAGTACTGGAATCGTCCAAAGATTCGATGTCAAGATTTTGAAGAATCTCGACATTTTAGACCGCCCTGAGTCCAAAACTACCATTTTTGGAATTATGTCTGTGTGTCTCTCTACATGTGTGTGTGTAAAAGACGATAACTTGAGTACGCTTTCACTTAGGTCAACCAAATTTTGCATACAAGTATTAGGTACAAAACATAGATTTCTGTCAACTTTTGGGCTATTTCCGTTAACCAGAAGTGGTACTTTACCTTTTATTCATGCAGCTGCAAAGTCCGATTTATTCAACTTTGCTTTTATAATAATTGTTCAATATATTATTAATTTGATTTGATTTGTTGTTGATGGTTCTATAATGTACAGTGGAACCTCGGGTCACGAACGTCTCGGACCACGTACAAATCGGGGTACGACCAAAAAGTTCGCCAAACTTTAGCATCTGTTCACGACCACACACTCGGGTGACAAACAAGCCAGTTTCCCTTTCGGTTCGTACGCGCCAATGATTTACGCACGTGTTCAGTCTCTCCCTGTGCATTCGCTGTGAACTCTTTGTGCTCTATTTCGTTTCCCTTCCGGTTCATACGCACAGATGATTTACGCACGTGTTCAGTCTCTCCCTGTGCATTCGCTGTGAACTCTTTGTGCTCTATTTCGTTTCCCTTCCGGTTCGTACGCGCAGATGATTTCCACACGTGTTCAGTCTCTCCCTTTGCATTCGCTGTGAACTTTTTGTGCTCTATTTCGTTTCCCTTCCGGTTCGTACGCGCAGATGATTTCCGCACGTGTTCAGTCTCTCCCTGTGCATTTGCTGTGAACTCTTTGTGCTCTATTTCGTTTCCCTTCCAGTTCGTACGCGGCAATGATTTCCGCACGTGTTCAGTCTCTCCCTGTGCATTCGCTGTGAACTCTTTGTGCTCTATTTCGTTTCCCTTCCGGTTCGTACGCGCAGATGATTTACGCACGTGTTCAGTCTCTCCCTGTGCATTCGCTGTGAACTCTTTGTGCTCTATTTCATTTCCCTTCCGGTTTGTTCGCGCCGGTGATTTACGCACGTGTTCAGTCTCTCCCTGTACAGTACATTGTTCTCAGTCAGACGTGCATCACGCAGAGGAACTTTGTGGTATAGCGGGTCCACACCTCACGTCAAAAGGCCAGTTTTAAATAAACAATCGCTGCGCTTGCAGCTTGCAAGTGTGGTGGTTGAGTGTCTGAAGCAGTTCCAGGGGAATTCGTGGTGTGGGCATTTCTCACCTAAGTGCACAGGTGGGAAACCGTCCACATCCGTAATTTGTCGAGGGGCTGCTGATTGCTACAGCTGCCACATCCTCTTCATAAATAGAAGCGCGAGGCGGCTAAAGGGAGGAAAAAGAAAAGATAGACGGAGGTTGCGGAGTGAGGAAGTAAGCAGGAAAGAACCGGTGTGAGCAAGTGTGTGCTCGCAGACAGGCAGCTGGACAGTGAGTCCAAGCAGAGGTGTTTGGCCGACACTCAGTGGGGCAGAAGGAAGCGGTCGCTCCAGCTGAGCGATCATGGAGCTGGAGTGACCAGAAGAAGGACGGCTGGCCGTGTAAGGCCGAGAAGGCAGCAGGAGTCGCGAGGCTTGGGCGGTGAATTCCCTGACGTGGGCGTCCTGGTCGCAAGGGAAGCCAAGTCTCGGTCTGGAGAGTGCGCGACCGAAGCCAGGGATCGGGAGGTCTCCAGACCAGAAGGAAGAAGGCAGGACAGCTGCAGGTAGAGTGGCTCCGCTGTTGTGAAGCCTGGATAGGGAGAAGCAGGGTGGTCACCAGTTAAAGAATGCACCGGGCTTGTTTTTAAAGAGACTGCTTCCAGCATTGTTTTAATCTCGTGGTATTTAATGAAGACTTTTTTCTATTGGATTTTAACCTCCACTTCACTTCTGTTTTTATGGGATTATTTATTTATTGAAGGATTCTGAAAGCACTGCACTTTATTTAATTAGGACTTTGTTTTTGATTGTTGTTTTGTTGATTTTCAGAAAAGCACTTGGCACTTTTTGCCCCATCCCCTTGCTCCATTGCAGTGCCTCACTGTCGTGCTCGTCGGTAACATTACCGACGGTGACGGGTTTAAGAGAGATGGGAGCATGCAGCGAACCCGCATCGTCACAGACTTTACCTCAAAGCTGTAACCTCCTCTCCACCCAGTTCCTCCTCACTTCATTCATGCCAGAACTCGACTCACGCAAAGTTAGTTTTCTTAGTTGTTTCTGGTTAGTTTTTGTATAAATTGAGGATTTTTCAAATGTTCATTTTTTTTCCCTGTGCTTAAAACTATGTTTACAGTTCATAGCGTTAACTCCTGCAATGTTAGTTTTCTCTGTTCAAGGTTTTCTCAGTGTTATTCAATGTTTTTACATTTAGTTTACTATTACACTGTGCATTCTATCGTGTAGTTAACTATTTTTGTGCTTAAAAATCTTTAAAAAAATATATATTTATATACAATTTGTACGGATCGGATTAATTGTATTTACATACAATCCTATGGGGGAAATTACTTCGGGTCATGATGAAATCGGGTTATGACCAGAGTTTTGGAAGGAGTTATGGTCGTGACCCGAGGTTCCACTGTACATATTAAGAGAATATAATCATTCTCTTTGCAGTTTACTCCTCAAATATCCATACCCATATCTGAGCATATGAGAAAGTCGAGGGAAGGAGACCACTCCCGATTTTTGATGTGTGTCTGTCTGTGTGTCAACACGATAACTCGAAAACGCGTTGCCCTCGGTCAATGAGATTTTGTACACCTGCTTTATATCAAAAATAACGAATCCCATCAACTTTTGGGTCACTTACGCCAACTGGAAGTGGTACTTCAACTGAATACTTTCGCAAATTTTCCAGTAAACTACAGCTTTAATTACAGATAGAGGATTCAAATTTTGTATAGATATTGTCACGCACGAGCGATTAGAGGGCAGCTAAAGGACCAGATGAACCGCGCAAACCCGCAAGGCAGGGAAAGGGGACAGTGTGCCAACAACTCTCTTTTTCTCTCACAGGAAAGACGAACCATAAAAGAGCACGACACCTGGAATTTGTCGCCAACCCTCCGTCCAGACGACCGGGATGCTTCTGTATTCCTCACTCTCGTCCGCTCCCTTGCCGATGATGTCCCCACCATCCCAGGATCCCTTGCGCCACAACTACCCAGCATCCTTTCTTATGTCCCCACCTCCATAAATATGCCATATATACAGTGCATCCAGAAAGTATTCACAGCGCATCACTTTTCCACATGTTGTTATGTTACAGCCTTATTCCAAAATGGATTCAATTCATATTTTTTCCTCAGAATTCTACACACAACACCCCATAATGACAACGTGAAAAAAGTTTACTTGAGGTTTTTGCAAATTTATTAAAAATAAAACAACTGAGAAATCCCATGTCCATAAGTATTCACAGCCTTTACTCAATACTTTGTCGATGCCCCTTTGGCAGCAATTCCAGCCTCAAGTCTTGTTGAATATGATGCCACAAGCTTGGCACACCTATCCTTGGCCAGTTTCGCCCATTCCTCTTTGCAGCACCTCTCAAGCTCCATCAGGTTGGATGGGAAGCGTCGGTGCACAGCCATTTTAAGATCTCTCCAGAGATGTTCAATGGGATTCAAGTCTGGGCTCTGGCTGGGCCACTCAAGGACATTCACAGAGTTGTCCTGAAGCCACTCCTTTGATATCTTGGCTGTGTGCTTAGGGTCGTTGTCCTGCTGAAAGATGAACCGTCGCCCCTGTCTGGGGTCAAGAGCGCTCTGGAGCAGGTTTTCATCCAGGATGTCTCTGTACATTGCTGCAGTCATCTTTCCCTTTATCCTGACTAGTCTCCCAGTCCCTGCCACTGAAAAACATCCCCACAGCATGATGCTGCCACCACCATGCTTCACTGTAGGGATGGTATTGGCCTGGTGATGAGCGGTGCCTGGTTTCCTCCAAACGTGACGCCTGGCATTCACACCAAAGAGTTCAATCTTTGTCTCATCAGACCAGAGAATTTTCTTTCTCATGGTCTGAGAGTCCTTCAGGTGCCTTTTGGCAAACTCCAGGCGGGCTGCCATGTGCCTTTTACTAAGCAGTGGCTTCCATCTGGCCACTCTACCATACAGGCCTGATTGGTGGATTGCTGCAGAGATGGTTGTCCTTCTGGAAGGTTCTCCTCTCTCCACAGAGGACCTCTGGAGCTCTGACAGAGTGACCATCGGGTTCTTGGTCACCTCCCTGACTAAGGCCCTTCTCTCCCGATCGCTCAGTTTAGATAGCCAGCCAGCTCTAGGAAGAGTCCTGGTGGTTTCGAACTTCTTCCACTTACGGATGATGGAGGCCACTGTGCTCATTGGGACCTTCAAAGCAGCAAAAATGTTTCTGTAACCTTCCCCAGATTTGTGCATCAAGACAATCCTGTCTCGGAGGTCTACAGACAATTCCTTTGACTTCATGCTTGGTTTGTGCTCTGACATGAACTGTCAACTGTGGGACCTCATATAGACAGGTGTGTGCCTTTCCAAATCATGTCCAGTCAACTGAATTTACCACAGGTGGACTCCAATGAAGCTGCAGAAACATCTCAAGGATGATCAGGGGAAACAGGAGGCACCTGAGCTCAATTTTGAGCTTCATGGCAAAGGCTGTGAATACTTATGTACATGGGATTTCTCAATTTTTTTTATTTTTAATAAATTTGCAAAAACCTCAAGTAAACTTTTTTCACGTTGTCATTATGGGGTGTTGTGTGTAGAATTCTGAGGAAAAAGATGAATTTAAGGCTGTAACATAAAATGTGGAAAAAGTGATGTGCTGTGAATACTTTCCGGATGCACTGTAAGTAACACTTGCTCTCTTGTCACACTTACTTTGCTTAACTCGATGACATCTCAAAGGCATGCAGGTCTCCAGGGTACGACTGCTTATTACATCATCACCTTCCTTAAATGAGCTGTAAGGGGACCAACACATTTGTCCATGTCTGCTTCAGAGTGCTCTGGACCTCAGACTGGGATGATGGTTCACCTTCCAAAGCTACACATGGAATGACTTAGGGACAACTCTGGGAATGTCCTTGAGTGGCCCAGACAAAGCCTGGACTTGAACGTAATGAATGGAACATCTCTTGGAGAGATATCAAAGTCACTGTCCACTCATGGGGTCTCCCATCCAGCGTGACAGAGGCCGAGAAGATCTGCGGAGAGGAATGGCACAAAATCCCCAAATCCAGGTGTGATAAGCTTGTCGTGTCAGACCCACAAAGACACTGAAGGTTTGAACCGCTGACTGAGGAGGGCTTCAGAGAAGTTACGGATTACTTGTGTCAATGGGATATTTCAGTTATTTTTAATAAAGTTGCAAAACAATTTCCAAAATCCTGGTTTTGTTTTGTCATTCTGGGGTGCCGAGTGTCATTTGACGAGAAAAAAAAAAATATGAATTTAGCACAAGACCGCAACATAACAAAATGTGTCAACAGTGAAGGTGTTCAGTCCTAGATACTGTATATACATCATCAACAGCCCCTGGTCTCCTTACCTGTCGTACATCATATGGCACCTGATCAGTAGTAAATGATTAATCAACTTGCACATAACCTCAAGGGGAGTCCATTCTTCAATTTTGCAGACACATATATGAGTCGTACAGAACAGATTTTAATCCACGTGGTGCACGACAAGAGGGGGTACAGAGTGGGCTAAGACCTGATCCCTGAACGTCCTCCAAATGCCACAGCCTTCAGCCAATGAATGATTCTGTTTTAGGGTGTCAACAAATGTTACCAGGTCCCTTTATACCCGGGGTGTCCAACTCCGGTCCTGGTGGGATACAGGTTTTCATTCTGACCATCTTCTTAATTAGTGAGCCATTTTTGCTGCCAATTAACTTGACTCAGGCCCCTTAGTTGTTTCTTTTTCCTTAATGGGCAGCCAAACAATAATGAGACACAAAACGAGCCGCCACCTGACCAGCTCACCTGAAAATAAAGAAAGGTGAAGGTCTCGGTCATGTTGGACTCCTCAGGTCACCAAAACATTTTGGACGGTGGTCTTAGAAACAACGGAAAAATCAACAGTCTGCTGTGGCGGAAAGAGAGCAGCAACAAGTCCTGATATTCAATAACAGCAAGAATTGGCTTCTCATTAAGGAACTGGTTGGAGTGAAACTGGCTGGAGTTTGAAATCCCAAGTTTAGCTGGTCATCTGTCGGCTCATGTCACATCTCATTTCTGTTTAACAAAGGAGTTAAAGAGCAGTGAAAACTGGTCACTGATTAGGAAAAGGGTTAGAATGAAAACCTGCAGCCACTGCGGCCCACCAGGACTGCAGTCGGCCACCCCTGCTTTATACCAACAGCAATATGTGTGTACTTGTATAATGCCCCACTCCGACTGCAACCGCCAAGTTAGAAGTTTTCCTTCTGTTATCTTATTCTTTCGATATTGTAGCTAAGAGGTTCTGTTCACCATCACATCTATATTACTAAACGAAGATTGTATATATGCACGGATGCTAGACGCAAGCCATGCCGAATGCGCACGCGAACAGCGCTTCAGCGCCCCAGCAAGCCGGGCCGAAAGCGCACAGCGCCTCAGAGTCAAACTCAGCGGCTTCCCAGACTCAGTAAGTGGCGCCCAAACAACACAACACAACCTGTAAACTAAACTTGAGGTAAAGCGTGCACGCCAACAAGTTGCCATGGTGACATATTTAAACAGACATAGAATAACTAGACGCCTCATGACCAGCAGAATCGCACGTCAACGTCGCCGCCATATTGCGAGTGGCACTGCTGTGGAGTGAAGTAATGAATAATGTGCTGTTTGGGATTGTACAAACCACTGTACGCTCCAAAGCAAATCCCGGGGGATTACATTTCATAGGTAAGGCTGAACAATTGTTTTGGTTATATTTGGCCGTTACAAAATCCCGTTTTATAATCTTTACTTTAGCTACGCCAGGCTAAGCTAGCAAAGCTATGTATGCATTTATGTGCTCAAGTGAACCTCCAAACAACGTTTTGGCTAAACGTATTTAGTCACTACCTATGTAGATTGTTGTTAGCTGTTAACATGTCTCAAACTTGATGATGTTTTTTCTCAAGGAGCACATTGAGGAAACACAGTTTGAAATTGACAACCATCATTTTATGCTCATGTCTTTAGTTGTGTCCGTCTTCCACAAACTAAGGCTGCACCATATTGCCAGACTGAATACTCTCAAATTACAAGATCTGAGTGAGCGAGAGGAGTGTAAGTCTGGAGGAGATCAGTGAGGCTGTGGAGAGCTTTAAATGTTAAGAGCGGTATTTAGTATTGTAATCGGTAGTTAACAGGGAGCCAGTGACGTTGAGAGAGAATTGGTGTATTATGTTCAGTGGATTTACAACAGCAGGATATTATCCTGGCAGGAGAATCTTGAAGAAGTTGTATGTGATGGATGAGTTTTTCTGGGATGCCAAATAGAATAGCATTACAGTCATCTATACGTGAGGTGACTCGGGCATTAACCGATACTTCAGTACTGTGTTGTGTAAGAACAGGACGAAGTCTAGAAATGTTTCAGAGATGGAAGATGGCAGCCCAAGAAATGTTACTTATATGGGAGGAATTATTTAATAATAATAATAATTATTATTATTTAATAATTGCCATTATTACCGTATAAATGAATATAAATAATTGCATTTAAACTATTTGCCTCAGGGCATTAACCAGTACTTCAGTACTGTGTTGTGTAAGAACAGGACGAAGTCTAGAAATGTTTCAGAGATGGAAGATGGCAGCCCGAGAAATGTTACTTATATGGGAGGAATTATTCAATAATAATAATATTATTATTTAATAATTGCCATTATTACTGTATAAATGGATATGAATAATTGCATTTAAACGATTTCGCCAAAATCTGTTGTATCTAAGCAGGCTCCTATCAATTATGGAGAATCCACTGCATCCACTAAACAGTGTCATCTCCAGACAGAGGAACAGCTTCAACGACAGACTGCTGTCACTGTCCTGCTCCACTGACAGACTGAGGAGATCGTTCCTCCATCACACTATGCGACTCTTCACTTCCACCCTGTTGTAAACGTTAACATTATACAAAGTTATTGTCTGTTTTTACCTGCATTGTTATCAATCTTTAATTTAATATTGTTTTTTTGTATCAGTATGCTGCTGCTGCAGTATGTGAATTTCCCCTTGGGATTAATAAAGTATCAGTTTTAAACGTTATTTTTTTTTCATCAGAAAACCCGGTTTCCACGTCTACCTGTATTAGTTTAAATGGCACTTTTGCCACTCGCAATAAGGCTGACGCTCTGACCTATCGTGTCGACTGGGAAACACAGTGAATGCGCCGTCTATCTATACTGTATATGTCTATGTATTTAAACTTGAGGTAGTGGTGACTACTGACAGTGCCAGCAGTCAGCTACTCCACAGTGCCAGCGGTCAGTGTGCCTCCACAGTGCCAGCAGTACTCCACTCCACAGTGCCACCAGTCAAGTGTTCTCCACTCCAAAGTGTCAGCAGCTACTCCACTACATAGTGCCAGCAGTCAGTGTGCTCTAATCCACTGTGCCAGCACTCAGTGTGCCAGCTGTCAGTGTGGCTTATTTGAATCACATTAAAGTAATTCAGTGTTAAAAGTTCAATTTGTTAAAAGTTCAATTATGAATCCTAACAGCAAATGACTTCTAGCTAACAACACACTCGTGGAAAAACAAAAACGAGACCACAAGGATAAAAACAATGAACGAAGCCGCCTACAACGCGCTTCTGAAACACCAGAACCAAAGGAGTTATGGCTCCAAAAAGAAACGGCTTTAGTTCAAATATATTTATTTAATTAGATGAAAACTTTCCCAGGACGCTCCCACCCTCCATGATTTTTCATCCCTCCAAAGATCGGAGGGAACAGAAAGTAACTGCCATTCTTGGATTTGCGATTCTTTAGAGAATCGGGGGGTTTACTGGTAACTATTTAATGCGCACCAAATAACGTTCTAAGTGGAATGCGTCAATCCCACCGCGAATATGAGCGCATTTTTTTTTTTTTAACATCCGCTCACTAATGACGCGCGCACTCCCCCCACGTTGCTCTTTTCTCGCTGATCAAACGCCTTGCAAGATGCACTTTTTTTCTCAGCGACTGTTCGAAAGTGCGTGGCTTTCTTTAACCACACTCTCACGGTCTCACACCGACTCCGACATGACGCGCGACTGCCTATCACGTGGTGCCCTCCGGAGGCTCTCATTGCGTCCGCGCGGATGAATCGTCATCAGAAAGAAAGAAGCTATTGGCTAGACCGAACTGCCACTCACACATCCGTTCGACCTACTCGCCGGAACGGTGCTCAAGAAAATATCACGTGTTTTACACGGCCGGGTCACAAGTACGCTTCTATCTGGGTTACTTTTTTTTTTCGTAATATTTCTATAAGTATTAACTTTTATGAGTGGTCTGTTGAGTCAGCGATCCTTTATGGGTTCGAGCTGCACGTTCGATTGTTACGTGCAATTTGTACGTGTGTGTGTTGTTTTTTTTTTTTTTTTTTTTTTTAACTCGTGTGCTCTTGTCATATACATTTCCATTTACTTACTTGTCTGTCGCCTTTATTCAGTGTAACTTACAACATTTAAGATACAACTGGTTACATTTATTGTCCCCAATTGGAGCACAAGAAGGTGAAGTAACATGCTCACAGTATCAGTACTGGAATCTGAACCCACACAATCCAAAGCCTTATCCACTACGTCACACTCGCTGCCACATCCCCAAAGGCCAACAGGTTGGGTTAGATCAGTGGTTCTCAAACTTGGGGAGCGCAAAGATGTTAAAAAAATAAAACAAGAATCGAAAATATGAAAAATACATCTATTGAAACCAAATCAAATTAACTTAAACTACATTCTGATACTAGATATCTATATATACATATGTTAGATACTGTATTAATCACAAGGGGAAATTCATATACTATCTATCTAGAAAAATAAATATAGAGTTAAATAAACGTCGATAAAAGTTTAGGTATAATAAAATATGCATCTATGATATCATTAATTAAAAAAAGAACAAAATGGTAGTGGGCTCAATTTTAAAAAAAAAACGTTAGGGGGGCGCGATTAAAATTTATGAAAACTCGGGTCGCAAATACTTAAACGCTGGATTAGATGGTGACTGGAAACGGCCCCGTGTGCCTTGAGGGTCTTTTCCCCCTTCCTGACTTGCGCGTAGTCTGAAATGGCGTCTCGATATTGGCCCGTGTGTCCTGCGATGGACTGGAAATGGGTTTTGTCTTGTGTCCAATACTCCCGTTTCCAGTTTTTAAGGTTGGATTGTAATGTATCAGGATCTTATCCCCTCCCTTGGGAATTTCGACCGTGTTAAACTCTTTATAAAACACCGACGTGTGACTTTCGCTATCACATCAAGCGGGGTGGTGGGGCAAATATTAATAGGACGAAAACAAACAGGGGCTTAAGTCTCTAAACCCTCCACCCCCTAAAGTGCCGACTCTAATTTGACTTGTGTGCCTTGCAAAGGACTGGTGTCCCGTCTTGGGTTAATTCCTGTCTTGCGCTTAATCCTCCAGGGATAGGGACAGGGTCCCCCGGCGACACTGAAGTGACGACTTTAAACTGGCTGACGGGGATGCGATGGCCTAGTACCCCATCCAATTGTTGCCCCCCCCCCCCCCCATGTATGGCGCTCTATTGCCCCAGCGACTCTTAAATGGACTAACGGAATTTGAGGATTACTATTATTATTTGGCTGACACCCTTATCCAAGACGATCTACAACATCTGAGATACGATTGGCTACATTTCACTTATTTTTGTTTCTCTGTAGCCAATTGAAGCACAGGCAGGTGACGTGACTCGCTCATGGTCACTGAGTGCCACTCACTAGGAGGATTTGAACCTACAATCTTAAAAAAAACGGTTCTTTAATGACACTTTACTGGGCTGTGTGGTTCCTTAAAGCTCCATTGCGTGACAAAGAACCATTTAAGTCTGAGAAGGGTTAGTTGCACGTGAAAACGGGTCTTTTGGGTTTAAATAAAAGGTTAATATGTGGACAAAACGGGAATCTTCAATGCATTGTTGAGCACCTAGCACGATACGAAAAAGCAGAACTTAGCTCGCGTTATTGTATACAGAAGGGTCCTTTTAAAATCACGAGACACTGGGGTTTCACAAATCTATACTTTGGTTATTCACTGTAAAGTGCCTAAATAAATAAGATTCTTTCTGCAGCTTTCATGTGGATCGGTCTTGTTAAAGCCAAGAATGGTTCTCCTTGTGCATCTCTCCGAAGAACCAGTCCTTCAGTTTTAAGTGTGTGGGGTTACTGGGAAGCTGCAGCCTGTAGCAGGCATATTAGGCACAGGGCAGGGAAACAATCCCTGGGCAGCGTCTCGCGCTCTTTTTCCATTCATTCATTCATACAGTAAGTCACCCATCCATATTATTATCTATTTATTTATGTTACCCGTTACGGATCGAATTAAAGTTTTTTTCTGGAACCTTTATATAGATGGCTCTTTTTGGAATTAAAAATGCTTCCCCCGTGGCATCGCGCTGAAGAACCACTTTGGCACCCTCATTTGTAAGAGTGCACCAACCCTCAAGGTTTGAAATCCAGATCCTTAATTAACCACAACGCCCGCGTGTGTTATTTTATTTAAGTTACGAGCTCAAACTCGCTCGCCTCCGACGATCGCGAGCGCGCGCACGGACGATGCCATGCCGTGCCATGCCAGGCCTACACAGTAGATTTCCTACTCGTTGCCACTCGCTGCACAGATGACTTCGACTTTGTCAAAAGTGATTTCCTCCTGATTGCGTGACGGTGCTGCACTCGCCCGCTTGCGTCTTCCTGCTGGCCTCGCGTGACGTGGGCACCGCGCGAAGTGAGCCTGCTGGAGGTGGTTAGTACGGGCCGATTAACGTCCGCCGCGCTCCATTCATCCATCCATCCTCAAAACCCGCTTTATCCTGAGCGAGATCGCGGGGAAGCTGCGGTCAATCCCAGCACACACAGCGCGCATGACAGGAATAACCTCTTCTCAGGGTGAACACACAGTAAATAATACTAATAATGCAAATATTCATATAGCGCCCTTCCCATGCTCGGAGCGCTTGAGACATACCCACGCACAAAGCAGGGCCAAATTGGCATCGTCAATCCGCCTAACTTGCAAATCATTGAACTGTGGGAGGAAACCACACTGTTAAAAATAAAATATGCCACAGCGATTCTTCCGAGCGATGCCACAGGGAAACAGTTTTTGGTTTCCAAAATAATCATCCACAGGAAGGTTCCAGAAGGAATCCGTATTTATTTCGATTCCTAACAGGCTCCTTGAATAGGATGACAGATTTGTGAAATCACTCAATATGACAGGCGAAGTTCAGATTTTTTTCCATCTTTCCGCATCCCGCTCGGTGGCTATTAGAAATTTAAAAAATTCTGTTTTGTCCATTTCAAAGCCGAAAAAAATCAACTTCATGGGCAAAGAACCCTTCCCCAGCAAGGAAGCATTCGTTCTCTGAGGAACCACACAACCCAACCCAGTAAAGCGCCTCTGCAGAACCGTTATTTTTAAAATGCGTGTACAGCACCCGAAGGAAATCCACACGTACATGGGGAGAACACGCAAACTCCACAGGTTGTGAATGCCGGCAATTGAGTGGTCCCGCCGGACAGCCAATTGGATTGCAGGTTTTGGTCACCTGGTTTACTTGACTTGAGTCAGGTGACTCCTCACCCCGTGTAACCAGGCGTTAACACTGACGTATAATATAAAGCGACAGCCTCCTCAATGGAGTGGCGCTCTGGAGGTCCGCAGCTAGGGTCTCATGGGGGAAACCCGACGTGTAAGACCACCCGAGCATTTTGTGTACAAGCTTCAAATTAAGGACAAGGAAAAAAAAAAAGTGGGCCGCATGTGAGATGACTGAAAGACTAACAATATATACAATCTGTGGACAGACTGTTAATGTCTGGATATGATTATTATTAAATGAGTATTTCAGTCCAACAGGGAGGTGCGACCCCCAAGGGTCCGTTTGAGAGTGTGCAGTAGAAACAACGAGCCTTGTTGGTGATCCCCCCCTTAACAATACACATTCACAGGTGCAGTCAGTCAGTTTCCAACTCGCTATATCCTAACACAGGGTCTGCTGGAGCCAATCCCACCCAGCAACAAACCCTGGGCAGGGTGCCAGCCTACCGTAGGGCACACACACACACACCAAGCACACACTAGGGACAACGTAGGATCGCCAATGCACCAGGGAGCACCCAGAGGAAACCCATTATTATTTCAATAGTTCAATTCAAAGAGAGAAACTCCCATATTCTATAGATATTCATAACACACAGAGTGATATATTTCAAGCATTTACTTCTTTTCATTTTGCCGATTATGGCCTACAGATAATAAAAACTCAAAATTCAGTGTCTCAGAAAATGAGAATATTACATAAGGCCAACTAAAAAAAATTTTAATACAGAAATGTTGGCCTACTGAAAGTCTGTCCATGAAGGCCCTCAATACTCTGTCAGGGCTCCTTTGGCATGAATGACTGCATCGATGCGGCGTGGCATGGAGGCCATCAGCCTGTAGCACTG
The DNA here is from genome assembly GCF_900747795.2 of Erpetoichthys calabaricus. NCBI lineage: Eukaryota > Metazoa > Chordata > Cladistia > Polypteriformes > Polypteridae > Erpetoichthys > Erpetoichthys calabaricus. Next base: position 242,278,415 of record NC_041398.2, on the reverse strand, counting down.
CTGAGGGGTTATGGATGCCCAGGATGCTTTGATCGCAGCCTTCAGCTCGTCTGCATTGTTGGCTCTGGTGTCCCTCATCTTCCTCTTCCTCACAGATTCTCTATGGCACAGGTGTCCAACTCCGGTCCTGGTGGGCCGCAGTGGCTGCAGGTTTTCATTCTAACCCCTTTTCCTAATCAGTGACCAGTTTTCACTGCTAATTAACTCCTTTTCCCTTCATTTTAATAGCCCTGTTTTTAAAGATTCAGTCCTCTCAATTGATTCTTTTCTTCATTAAATGGCCCAAACAGAAATGTGACATGAAAACGAGCCAACAGATGACCAGCTAAACTGGGGTTTCAAACTCCAACCAATTTCTTAATGAGAAGCCAATTCTTGCTGTTAATTAAACCCGTTACTTAATTCCTTGGCTTGCTGCTGCTCTCATTCTGCTACAGCAGACATTTCCCAAACTGTTGATTTTCTGTTTCTGATTATTGATTGACCTGAGAGATCAACCTTACCGAGACCCTCATCTTTCTTTATGTTCAGATAATGTGGTTAGCTGATCACCTGTTTGCTCATTTTGTGTCTCATTATTGTTTGGCTGCTAATTAAGGAAATAGAAAGAACTAAGGGGTCTGAGTCGAGTTAATTAAAAATAAGGCAAAATAAGATAATTAGCAGCAAAAACAGGTCACTAATTAAGAAGGTGGTTAGAATGAAAACCTGCAGCCATTGCGGCCCTCCAGAACCGGAGGTTGACACCCCTGTTCTATGGGATTTAGGTCAGGTGAGTTTGCTGGCCAATCAAGCACAGTGACACCTCGGTCATTAAACCAGGTATTGGTACTGTTGGCAGTGTGGGCAGGTGCCAAGTCCTGCTGGAAAATGAAATCCGCATCTCCATAAAGCTCCACGTCAGCAGTGGGAATCATGAAGTGCTCTAACATGTCCTGCTAGACGGCTGGCTGTGCTGACTTTGGACTTGATAAAATAACAGTGGACCAATGCCAGCAGGTGACATGGCTCCTCAAATCATCACTGACTGTGGAGACATCACACTGGACCCTCAAGCAACGTGGATTCTGTGCCTCTCCACTCTTCCTCCTGACTCGGGGGACTGCGGTGTCCAAATGAAATGCAAAATTGACTTTCATCTGAAGAGAGGACTTTGGACCACTGAGCGACAGTCCAGTCCGTTTTCTCCTTAGCTCAGGTAAGACGCTTTCTGGTTCAGGAGTGGCTCGACACCAGGAATGCTGTGACAGTTGTAGCCCACGTCATCAGATATGTCTGTCTGTCTGTCTGTCTGTGTGTGTGGTGGCTCTTGAAGCACTGACTTCAGCCGCAGTCCACTCCTCGTGTATCTCCCCCCAAATTCTTCAATGGGCTCTGCTTCCCAATCCCCTCAAGGCTGCGGTTATCCCTGTTGCTTGGGCAACTTTTTCCTTCCAGTCAGTCAGTCAGTCAGTCAGTCAGTCTCCAACCCACTATATCCTAACTACAGGGTCACGGGGGTCTGTAGGAGCCAATCCCAGCCAGCACAGGGCACAAGGCAGAAACAAAGCCCAGGCAGGGCGCCAGCCCACTGCAGGACACACACACACACCAAGCACACACTAGGCACAATTTAGAATCACCAATGCACCTAATCTGCATGTCTTTGTACTGTGGGAGGAAACCCACGCAGACACGGGGAGAACATGCAAACTCCACGCAGGGAGGACCTGGGAAGCGAACCACAGGTCTCCTAGCTGCGAGGCAGCAGCGCTACCCACTGCGCCACCATGCCACCTTCCTTCCACTCATCCATCCATCCATTTTCCAACCCACTGAATCCGAACACAGGGTCACGGGGGTCTGCTGGAGCCAATCCCAGCCAACACAGGGCACAAAGCAGGAACCAATCCCGGGCAGGGTGCCAACCCACCGCAGGACACACACAAACACACCCACACACCAAGCACACACTAGGGCCAATTTAGAATCGCCAATCCACCTAACCTGCATGTCTTTGGACTGTGGGAGGAAACCCACGCAGACACGGGGAGAACATGTAAACTCCACGCAGGGAGGACCTGGGAAGCGAACCCAGGTCCCCAGATCTCCCAACTGCGAGGCAGCAGCGCTACACACTGCGCCACCCGTGCCACCTTCCTTCCACTCAACTTTCCATTAATCTGCTTGGAGACAGCACTCTATGGACAGCCAGCGTCTTTAGCAATGACCTTTGGTGGCTTCTGTCTTCTGGACAACTGTCAAGTCAGCAGTCTGATGGTGTTGCCTACTGAAGCAGACTGAGAAACCATTTCAAGGCTCGGGACCCCTTTGCAGGTGCTTTGGGTTCGTTGACCGAGTAGAGTGGGACCCCCAGGAGTCTAAAATAGTGAATTTCTTCACAATATTCTGATTTTCTGAGATACTGAATTTTGAGTTTTTATTACCTGTAGGCCATGATCAGCGAAATGAAAAGAAATAAACGCTTGAAATATATCACTCTGTGTGTCATGAACTGATAAAATAGAGGAGTTTCACTTTTTTGAATTGAATTACTGAAATAAATGAACTTTTCGATGATATTCTCATTTATTGAGATGCACCTGTAAGTGGGGGAACCCCCCCCTCCCCAATGTTTTGAGCTAACATATTAACATTTAGAAGAGTTAGGACAGATGAATAAATAACAGAGGGATGAAAAGATCAAGGGTCTTGACACAATAGATCAGGGGCTTGAGCCTCTAAAGCCCCCCACCCCCTAAACTTGAACAGCATTATGATCATTTTTGTATTTTCTAAGCAAACGCCATCTTGGCCCCACTACAAACACTTCGCATTTCCACACCTGCTTTTTTAGAGCAGGCTGGCTATCCATTGTAAAGAAGAAAAAGAAAGTATAAGAAAGAAAAAAGGACGGGACACCAGATTACCTTAAAAAACAAAACGTCAAATCCAACCAATCAATTTTCAACTGATCGTCATAACTTAAATGCCTCAACATGCACAACAACCAATCCCGGAATGAATGCCGGTCGCCTCAAATTTATTGGACGAGATCGTGACCACAGCGCACCAATAAAAGTGCGGGCATAACAGGGCGGTTCCCATGCAGAGTTGAAGAACATGAGACGGCCAGTGCTGACGCGCAGAATAAGATCCATTCGGTAATGAAGTGTGTGAACTCAACAGGAAAGAGAGAGCGTGGGACGCTAGCCAGGGTTTGTGTGTCTGCCTTACGTCTTATGCTTGCGAGGATTGGCTCCAGCTTCACCGCGACCCAACTCAGGGTAAGCGGCGTTGAAAATGGATGGAAAAAGGGCGCGAGACAATGGCCCAGGGTTTGTTCCTGCCTTGTGCCCTATGCTTGCAGGGTTAGATGAGGCTGCAGCTTCCCGGTGAACCTCCTCAGGATAAGCGGCTTTGCAGAAAGATGGGATGAATAAATGAATGGATGGATGGAAAAAGAGCGCAAGACAATGGCCCAGGGTTTGTTCCTGCCTTGTGCCGTATGCTTGTTAGATTAGGCGGCAGCTTCCCCAACACCCTACTCAGGATAAATGGCTTTGAAAATGAATGGATGGATGGAAAAATAGCGTGAGACACGAGCCCAGGAATTGTTCCTGCTTTGTGGCCTGTGCTCGCTAGATTAGGCTGCAGCTTCCCTGCGACCCTTAACTCTTTGTTCTTCAGAGCGATGCCATAGGGGAGCCATTTTTCATTCACACAAGACTCATCCACTTGAACGTTCCAGAAAGAACTTTTATTTATTTAGATCCGTTAACAGGTTCCTTACAGTAAAATAAGCATTAACAGATCTGTGCCAGTGGCTCCTGACTTTAAAAAGACTCTCTGCGTTTAGTAACAGGCCAAGTCCTGGTTTTCTAAATCTGCGAGGGTCCTGCTAAGTAGCCCACCAAACAACAAAAGATTTCACCTTTATTCCACACATTAGGAAGTTTCTCAAAACACAAAGAACCAACTTCATATGCAAAGAACTCACCCCAGAATGAGATGGTGCCCTCATCAAGCAAAGGTTCACATAGAACCACACAAACCAGTAAAGATCCATACAGTACCATTAAACAGCCAGTATGTTTAGGAGTGTATAATTTGGATAAGTAGCTTCGATAATGGATGGATGAGTGGATAGAAGAATGGATGGAAAAAGAGCGCGAGATACTCTCCAGGAATTGTTTGTTCCTCTGCCTTGTGGCCTGTACTCGCTAGATTAGGCTGCAGTTTCCCTGCAACCCTTCACTCTTAAAAATAAAAGTGCCAGAGTTGTTCTTCAGAGCGATGCCATAGGGGAGCCATTTTTCATTCACACAAGACCCATCCACCTGAAGGTTCCAGAAAGAACTTTTATTTACTTCGATCCATAACAGGTTCCTTACAGTAAATAAGCATTAACAGACGGTAACAGATGCAACTTTAAAAAGGACTCTCTCTGCATACAGTAACAGGCCAAGTCCTGGTTTTCTAAATCTGCGAGGGTCCTCCTAGGTAGCCTACCAAACAAGAAAGATTTCACCTTTATTCCACACATTAGGAAGTTCCTCAAAGCACAAAGAACCAACTTCATATGCAAAGAACTCACCCCAGAACTTGATGGTGCTTCATCAAGCAAAGGTTCAACACAGAACCACACAAACCAGTAAAGATCCATACAGTACCATTAAAGAGCCAGTATGTTTAGGAGTGTATACTCTGGATAAGTAGCTTTGAAAATGGATGGATGAGCGGATAGAAGGATGGATGGAAATAAAAACAGCACAAGACGCCATCCAGGGGTTGCTCCTGCCTTGTGCCCTGTGCTCGCCAGATTAGGCTGCAGATCCCCGGTGATCCTGCTCAGGATATTAAAGCAGGTTTGGACGGCTGGACAACGCCTTAAACAAGCGGTCCTTTAAAGCCCCAATCGTGTATTCAATCCAACACTGTGTGTGGTTTTCTTTTCTGAACCTGCTTTTCACCGGCCAGACCCTCGGGGTGCTTTGAGTAGCAGGAGCCAACACTGGGCGGGATGCCAGCCCTACAAAAAAACAAAAACTACAAGCTACTAAATCATCTAACACACTGGCATCATTCTGTCTGGTACGTAGTGTGGCACTTTTCTTCTTTTTTTTTCTATAAATTGGAAAAACAAAAAATGCACGTGTCATCTTATATGCGAACGTTCCTGTCGTCTTAGTTGGAATGGTGGCTCTACTGCCAGCTTGGGTGCCCTCCTGTATGGAGCTGGCATGGCGTCCCTGTGGCTTTTCACGGTGGTCTGGCGGCCCACTGCGAGTTCACCCTGCAAAAGAATCCATCCATCCATTTTCCAACCCGCTGAATCCGAACACAGGGTCACAGGGGTCTGCTGGAGCCAATCCCAGCCAACACAGGGCACAAGGCAGGAACCAATCCCGGGCAGGGTGCCAACCCACCGCAGGACACACACAAACACACCCACACACCAAGCACACACTAGGGCCAATTTAGAATCGCCGATCCACCTAACCGGCATGTCTTATTTCCCTCCCAGTTTAAAGCAAGCAGCAGTTGGCATCTCCCGCTGCATAAATTCGTCCATTTCCTAAACCCACATTTGTCCTGAACAGAGCCACAGTGCAGCCAATGCCAACCAGCACTGGGCACCAAGGCAGGAACAATCACTGGGCAGGGCGCCACCTTAACATACAGATGCACAATTCGGTTGGTGGCATCTTAACAACCACAAAACCTACGTCTTCAGAGTGTAGAAGGAAACCACAGTGCCACACAGGGACACGGGCACAACATGAAAACTCCATTCTGGGAGAAGCCGAGACGTGCGTGAACCGCAGTCGACATGTTGCAGGGCAGAAACTCTGCCACCATACCATCACTTCATATATTTTATCTTCTAAAACAAAAGAAGAATGCACAGCATTTATATTCACACTTCAGTTTCTGAACTCACAAGCAGAGAGCGTACAGCAGAAAACAACCGCTGGATGCGGCGGGATTTGAACCCCCCAAAGCCTTAACCTCTACGCCACGCTGCCAACTTTGTCTTAAAGGACATCGACAAGAGTGCTTAGAATGGATAATCGCACAAATAAATTCAGTTTGTGAACACACTTTGTCCCGAGCAATGGCACAAATACAGAAAAAAAAAAATCCCCAGACGGGACGTCCATCTTCCACGTTGCACAACATTCACGAGCGGCTCTCACGTTAAGACATTCGCCGCCATGTCAGCTTTTCCCAACATTTCTTTTTTTTCAGTAATGGGCTAACTGGAAGCACGCAGGTGGCAAAACTCAACCATCAAAATCAGTGCCAAGCTTTATGGCCACTTTACACCTGTGGCGGTCATGCACAGCCCACCATTTCCCCTGCAGTTAATAACCATCCCTGGCCGGGACGTCCCCCCTTCATATGTAGTCCCAAACGGTACCCATTATCATTTGTCGTTTTAACTCGGCAGACGCTTTTATTCAAGACAGCTTACAAGATCCGAGATGCAGTTCGTGACATTACTTTGTGTTTTGTCGACTGGAGCACAGGCAGGTGACGTGACTCGTTCAGGGTCACACAAGAGTCAGCAGTGGGATTTGAAAAGTCCAAAGCCTTAACCACTTCGCCACCCTGTCTACTTTGTCTGCCTGGGCATCTTGTATCAAATGTATATCCGCACAAATACGTTCAGTTTCTGAACCCACTTGGGTACAAGTAACGGGCGTTAAAAAAAAAAAAAAAAAACTACGCTGGACGGGACGCCCGTTCTCCACGTTGCACAACATTCACAAGCGGCCCTCACGTGAAGACATTCAACGCCATTTGTGTTTTTCCCCGACATTTCTTTTTTCAGTCATGGGCTAACAGAAAGCAAGCAGGTGGCCAAACTCGACCATCAAGATCAGTGGCAATCTTTATGGCCACTTTACACCTGGGGAGGTCATGCAGAGCCCACCATTTCCCTTGCAATAATAACCATCCCTGGCCGGGACACCCCTCCTTCACAGAGTATGTGCTATTAAAAGTTATTGGAATTTATTGTTCTTACTTAGCTGGCACTGTCATCCAAAGTAAAATACAACTGGTGACCTTCCTTTACTTTCTCCAGTTGGAGTACAGACAGGTGACGTGACCTACTCGGGGTCACACAGTGTCACTGGCCATCCCTGGCTGGCACACCAATACTTCCCAAGTCACACAGTCGATAGTTTCAATAATTGATTGTCTGATGCTTTTATCCAAAGTGACTTACAAAACACGAGATACAAATTAGTGACATCCTTTTGTTTTTCCAATTGGAGAACAGGCAGGTGAAGTGACACAGTGTCACTGGCTGGGATGCCAATACTTCCCAAGTCACACAGTCGAAAGTTACAATTATTCATTGTCTGATGCTTTTATCCAAAGTGACTTACAAATTTGAGATACAAATTAGTGACATTCTGTTGTTTTTCCAATTGGAGAACAGGCAGGTGAAGTGACCTACTCGGGGTCACACAGTGTCACTGACCATCCCTGGCTGGGACATCAATACTTCCCAAGTCACACAGTCGAAAGTTACAATTATTCATTGTCTGATGCTTTTATCCAAAGTGACTTACAAATTTGAGATACAAATTAGTGACATTCTGTTGTTTTTTCCAATTGGAGAACAGGCAGGTGAAGTGACCTACTCGGGGTCACACAGTGTCACTGACCATCCCTGGCTGGGACACCAATACTTCCCAAATCACACAGTCGAAAGTTTCAATTATTAATTGTCTGATGCGTCTATCCAAAGTGACTTACTAAATTTGAGACACAAATTGGTGACATTGCTTTTGTTTTTCCAATGGGTGCAATGCAACAGGTGAAGAGACTTGCTCAGGGTCAAAAGGTCGAAGGTTTCAATTATTAATCATCTTACGCTTTTATCCAAAGTGACTTACAAATTTGAGATACAAATTGGAGGCACTGCTTTTGTTTTTCCAATTGGAGCGTGTGAAGGGTGAAGTGACTTGCTCAGGGTCACACAGTTGAAAGTTTCAATTATTAATTGTCTGACACTTATCCAAAGTGACTTACAAAACGTGAGATACAAATTAGTGACATTCTTTTGTTTTTCCATTTGGAGAACAGGCAGGTGAAGTGACCTACTCGGAGTCACACAGTGTCACTGGCTGGGATGCCAATACTTCCCAAGTCACACAATCGAAAGTTACAATTATTAATTGTCTGACGCTTCTATCCAAAGTGACTTACAAAACATCCATCCATTTTCCAACCCGCTGAATCCGAACACAGGGTCACGGGGGTCTGCTGGAGCCAATCCCAGCCAACACAGGGCACAAGGCAGGAACCAATCCCAGGCAGGGTGCCAACCCACCGCAGGACACACACAAACACACTCACACACCAAGCACACACTAGGGCCAATTTAGAATCGCCAATCCACCTAACCTGCATGTCTTTGGACTGTGTGAGGAAACCCACGCAGACACGGGGAGAACATGCAAACTCCACACAGGGAGGACCCGGGAAGCGAACCACAGGTCCCCAGGTCTCCCAACTGCGAGGCAGCCCACTGCGCCACCGTGCCGCCCCTTACAAAATATAAGATACAAATTAGTGACTTTCTTTTGTTTTTCCAATTGGAGAACAGGCACGTGAAGTGACCCACTCAGGGTCACACAGTGTCACTGGCCATCACTAGCTGGGATACAAATACTGTCACAGAGTTGAAAGTTTCAATTATTGATTGTCTGACGCTTCTATCCAAAGTGACTTACAACATCTGAGATACAAATTGGTGACATTCCTTTCAGTTTTCCAGTTGGAGCACAGGCAGGTCAAATGACTTGCTCAGGGCCACACTGTCAAAACTTTAAATAATTAATTATCTTGACGATTTTATCCAAAGTGACTTACAAAACAAGAGATAAAAATTGGGGACGTTGCTTTAGTTTTTCCAATTGGAGTACAGGCAGGTGACGATGACTTGCTTAGGGTCACACAGTGTCACTGGTCATTCCTTGGCTGGGACGCCAATACTTCCCATGACATACAGTTCAAAGCTTCAGTTATTAATGATCTAACGCTTTTATCCAAAGTGACTTACAACATCTGAAATACAAATTGAAGGCACTGCTTTGGTTTTGTCTTATTGAAGTACAAGCAGGTGAAGTGACTTGCTTGGGGTCACACAGTTGAAAGTTTCAATTATTAATCATCTTGATACTTTTATCCAAAGTGACTTACAAAACACGAGATACAAATTGGTGACATTGCTTTTGTTTTTCCAATGGGTGCAATGCAACAGGTGAAGAGACTTGCTTGGGGTCAAAAGGTCGAAGGTTTCAATTATTAATCATCTGACGCTTTTATCCAAAGTGACTTACAAAACACGAGATACAAATTGGTAACATTGCTTTTGTTTTTTTTTTTTTTTTCTAAGTGAAGCATGGAGCAGGTAAAGTGACTTGCTCAGGGTCACACAGTCAAACGTTTCAATTATTAATTGACGCTTTTATCCAAAGTGACTTACAAAACGTGAGATACAAATTAGTGACATTTCTTTTGTTTCTCACAGGCAGGTCAAGTGACCTACTGCGGGTCACACAGATACTTCACAGGACACACGGTCGTGAAATTATGATTATTAACTGTCTGATGCTTTTCTCCAAAGTGACATACAACACTTAAGATGCAACGGGTGACATTTCTTTTGTTTTCCCAATTGGAGTACAGGGCAGGTGAGGTGACCTGCTCGGGGTCACACATTCAAAAGTTTCAGTTACTGTCTGGCGCTTTTCTCCAACATTTATGACACAATTGTTTCCATTGCTTTTGTTTTTCCATTTCAAGCACGGGGCAGGTGAAGTGACTCGCTCGAGGTCACACAGTCACAAATGTCAACTACTAACTGTCTGGTGCTTTTTCCCCCAAAGTGACGTACAACATTTAATGATTCCATTGTTTCGGTTTTTCCAATTGGAGCCACGGGGCAGGTGAGGTGACTTGCTCAGGGTCACACGGTGGTGTCAGCAGTGGGATTTAATCCCACACCCTCAGGGCCAGAAGTGCGAAGCCTTAACTGGGACGCCAGACTGTGTCTGCAGGGGCTTTTAGAAAATTGCACACAATGTCTCTCTGCACAAATAACTTCAGTTTCTCCACATTCTCTTTCTTACGAGCAAAGCATAAAACAACCCTAGACATCGGGATGCCAGACCACCACGTCGCATGACACAGTTCTAACGTTAAGATATTCACAACACGTGGGCATTTCACGGCGTTTCGGGTCAAAAGGAGACTAGCAGGTGTCTAAACTCAACCTTCAAGGGCAATCCCAATGTTTATGGGCCGCCTATCCACTGTGGCGGTCGTGCAGAACAGGAGTTCACCCCAGTAGTAGCCATCCCTGGTGGGGGGACGCTGCTCCATCACAGTTTACACAAAGTTATTATTACTTGGCTGACGTTTTAACTAAAATATTTCAGGTACATCTGGTGACATTTCTTTAGTTTCTCCAGTTGGAGCACAAGCAGGTCAAGTGACCTACTCGGGGGTCACAGAGATACTTCACGGAACACGCGGTCGTGAAATTACGATTATTAACTGTCTGATGCTGTTCTCCAAAGTGACGTACAACACTTAAGATGCAACGGGTGACATTTCTTTTGTACTCCCAAATGGAGCATGGGGCAGGTGAAGTAACTGGCTCGGAGTCACACACTCAAAAGTTTCAGTTACTAACTGTCCGGCGCTTTTCTCCAACATTTTTGACACAATTGGTTCCATTTCGTTGGTTTTTCCATTTAGAGCACTGGGCAGGTGAAGTGACTCGCTCAGGGTCACATGGTGTCAGCAGTGGGATTTGAATGTGCCAGCTCAGGGCGCCAGTGCCGGTGCCAGGTATTATTTTGTGCCTTAGGCCAAGCTTATTTCTGTGTGCCAACTGACTGTTCGGTTGTTAACCTAAAGGCTGGGTCCCCCCAAGGCCCTCCCCCACTTATGATCTGCACCCTTGCCGATTGCCTAATTTGCCTTTATGTTGGCGATGGCCCTGCTCAGGGCATGAAGTCCAAAGCTTTACGGTGTGAGCGGCTGTGAAGTCAATTAAAGCCGTGGGCGCTCCGTAATTCTCTACGGGAAATCAATTCGTAAACCGAACAACACATAATAAGTGCATAATAATGAATTATAGGCGCATATAGTGCTTTAATTCACATTTATCATCAACCCTGGACGTCTAAAAATTTGCCTAGAAATTGTCACAGAAATAAATTGAGCCGATAAAGCAGAAAAACAACTCTGGATGGGACAACAGCCCACCACCTTGCGCAGCCTGCGCAAATCAGTCGTGACCTTAGTATTTTTATATTCATTTATGTATTAATTAATTTGCCTCATCTGGGCATCTCTAAAATTAAACCGATCATTTAAGCATCAATTCGGTTTCGGGGCCTTCTTTGTTACGAGAAGCGAGCGATAAAAGCAGAAAACAACTCTGGACGGGACGCCAGTTCACCAAGTTACGCAGCTTGCGCAAATCCGTCGTGACGTTAGTATTTTTATATTCATTTATGTTTTAATTTGCCTCGTCTGAACATCCATAAAATGAAATTGATCATTTAAACATCCAAGCGGTTTCGGGGCCTTCTGTGTCACGCAGCGGGCGCTAACTGGACGGGTCCATCGCCTTATCTTCACTAGCCACCCTAATAATGCTCGATATATTTACCGACATTTGAAATGTTCATGTTTGCAAGCGGGTACCAGGACACAAAATTGTAAATTAAATCAAATGCAAATCGAGCAAGCCGTATATTTTTCCATCCATGCATCAGTTGTTCAAACCCGTTTATGCTGAGCAAGATCGCGAGATAGATGGAACATCACTCAGCTGGCATCGGGCGCATGGCAGGAACACGCATGCCCTGGAAAGGTTGACACACACAAACACACACAATAGGCTAAGTTTAGCGAATTAACCTCGAAGACCATACGCAGACATCAAATTCGGCCAAATGATCCCACCGAGGTGTGAATGCCGTGAGAAGACATTTTGAGCGACTTCACAAACTCCTAAACTCACCTGCAGACTTCGCACAGGAGGCACCCTGGTGCTGTGCGATGGCAGCCCAGCCTGCTGCTCTAAAGCAAGTCAGTCCGTTTTCAAACCCGCTTATAACTCAGCAGGGTAGTTGGGAAGCCGGAGTCCACACCAGGAAGTATCGGCGCATGCTCTGGACGGGGCGGACAAGGTGAACACACCCACCAGACCGGCACGTGAGCCGAACGCGCAAATTTGGCGCATATTCGGATGAATAATCCCACTGGGGGGTCTGAATGCTGAAAGATTCACAAAACATTTACTATTTTGCGTGTCGCTTTTATTTATCCATGGGGACTAAGGGAACAGTTCAGATAAAATAACCAAAATGTCACAAATTGTAACAATTGGAGTACAGGTGGGTGCAGGTGAAGTGACTTCTTGTGGGTCACACAGTTCCACTCGCGGCGTTTGAACACACACAACCTTAACCACTACACCTCCCGGTCAGCAAAATGACACAGAATGGATATTCACGCAAATAAATTCCGCTTTTTGTGTTAGGAGCAGCGCGAGTTAAAGCGGAAAACCACTCTGGACGGGACGCCAGTCCATCTTATCGTATTAACATTCACAAGCAGCTCTCACGTTGATGTGTGTATTTCCCGAAGCTTCTTTTTCCAGTAATGGGCTAACAGGAAACAAGCAGGTGCCAAACTTCACCCATCAAGACCAATCCTAATATTTGTCGCCATTTTTCGTTGTGCAGGTCGCGAGGAGCCCGAGTTTACCTCAGCAACAATCTCTGGCCGGGACGTCAATACTTCAACTGAGTACACACTCTCGTTATTATTATTTTGTATTATTGTTACTTGATTGACGCGTTTATCCAAGTCAACTTACAACATTTAAGATACAACTGGATACATTTGTTTAGTTTTTCCGTGTGGTCACACTGAATCAGTAGCCATGCCTGGCCGGGACGCCAACACTTCAGAGGACACACAGTCGAAAGTTACAATTATTAATTGCCGGACGCCGAAATCCAAAGCGACTTACAATATTTCAGATAACAATTGGCGCAGAGGCAGGTGAAGCAACCTACTCAGGGTCCCACCGTCTCAGCAGCGGCATTTGAACCCACGGTCTCGGTTCACAGCTGAAAGTCTTAACCACTACGCCACAATCCCTCTGGACTTGCGCAGAACGTTAGTTACATTCGTTTTACTAGCAGCCCGCATCGGAGCACAAAACAACCCCGGACGGGACGCCAGTCCATCGCGTTGCATTAACATTCACAAGCAGCTCTCATGTTAATAAACTGACAGCCATCTGTTCATTTTCCGATTATTCTTTTCTCAGAAAACGGGTTAACTGGAAGCAAGCAGGGGGCCAAGACTCGCCATTCGAGGTCAAGCCGAACATTTATAGTCACTGCGGAGGTCGCGCGAGCCTATCCCAGTAGTAACCATCTTTGTCCGGGATCACAGCTTGCACGATCTCGAAAATTATTATTTTTTTATTATTATCATTACTATTATTACTTGGCTGACACTTCTATTCAAAGCAGCTTCCAATATTTAAAACACAACGGATGACGCTTCTTTTGGTTTTTTTCCAATTGGTGCCCAGGCAGGTGAAGTGACTAACTCAGGGTCACCTTAAGTTCAAGCCTTACTCACTACACCACCCACCCTTCCTGCTTTGTGTGGACTTACATTACAAATTACACACAAATGGGTAGCAACACAAATATTCAGTTTCTGAACACATGGGTGTTAAAGCAGAAAACAACCCTGGACGGGACGCCAGTACATCGCGTCGCATTAACATTCACAAGCAGCTCTCACGTTCATAAATTCACGGCCATCTGTGCATTTCCTGGAATTTCTTTTCCCAGTTATGGGTTAACAGGAAGCAAGCAGGTTCCACAACTTAACCTTCAAAATCAGTCCCAGTGTTTATGGTCACATTTCCACCGTGGTGATCGCGCGAAGCCCGAGCTTCTCTCAGCAGTAACCATCCCCGACCGGATCGCCAATACTTTACATGAGTACACAATCTCGAAACGTATTCTTATTTGTTATTATTATTATTATTTGGCTGACGCTTTAATCCAAGGCAACTAATAACATTTCTTTAATTTTTCCAATTGTAGCTCATGCAGGTGAAGTGACTTGCTGAGGGTCACACAGTGTCAGTAGCGGCGTTTGAACCCACAACCTCAAGGTTTGAAGTCCAAAGCCTTTGTCTGGACTGATATAAAATTGCACAGAATGGATATTCACACAAGTACATTCAGTTTCTGAACACATTTTTGTTACGTGCGGCGGGCATTAAAGCAGAAAACAACCCTGGAAGGAACGCCAGTCCGTCGCATTGACTAAAATTCACAAGCAGCTTTCACTCTGATAAATTCACAGCCATTTGTGCATTTCCCGAAATGTCTTTTTCAATAAGGGGTTAACAGGAAGCACGCAGGTGCCAACCTTCAAGGTCAATCCCAATGTTTAAGGCCACATTTCCACGGTGGCGGTCTCGCGCGGATCCCGAGCTTATTTCAGCAGTAGTCATCCCTGGCCGGGACGCCAATACTTCACACAATACAATAGTTCACACACTCTTGAAAAGTTATTATTTATTATTATTACTTGGCTGACGGTTTTATCGAAGTCATCCTACAATATTTAAGATGCAATTCGTAACATTTCTTTTGTTTTGCCAATTGGAGCACAAGCAGGTGAAGTGACTTAGTCATGGCTGTCAGTAGCCATCCCTGGATGGGACGCAAATGCTTAACAATGACACACACTGGAAAGTTATTATTATTAAATTATTATTTGTCTCACGCCGTTATCCAAAGCGAATTGCAACATTCAACATATACAATTGGTGACATTTCTTTTAATTTTGTCAGATTAAGTGACTTTCTCATGACTCACCGCAAGATCGGCCGGGACGCTAATACTTTACGAGACACACACTATAAAGTTACAATTATGAATTTCCTGACGCCTTTAACCGACTTGCAACATTTGAGGTAATACTATTGGCGACATTTCTTTTTATCCAAAGCGAATTGCAACATTTAACATATACAATTGGTGACATTTCTTTTAATTTTTCAGATTAAGTGACTTTCTCATGACTCACCGCAAGATCGGCCGGGACGCTAATACTTTACGAGACACACACTAGAAAATTACAATTATGAATTTCCTGACGCCTTTAACCGACTTGCAACACCTGAGATATACAATTGGTGTCATTTCTTTTGTTTTTTGCAATTGGAGTACAAGCAGGTGAAGTGACTATAGCTCAATGTCACACCGTCTGTACCGGCGTTTGAACCAACAACATCAGGACGTAAAGCCATAACCACTACGCGACTCTGCGAGAAGACTTAATTAATGCCTGTTTCGAAAACTCACAAAGCTCATGCGCAGCAGCTGGAAACTCCGCAAAAAAGGGCCATCTAACCTTCTATTTTAACACCCGCGTACTCTGAGCAGGGTCGCAAGGAAGCTGGAGCCAACTCTAGCAAGCATCGGATGCGAGGCAGAAATAAACCGCCAAGGCAGAGTGAACACAAACACACGCACACCGGGGACTAATTTAACAATGTCAATTCACCTACACCGGCACGTGAGCCGAAACTTCGCACCTATTCGTCCGAATAATCGTCCTGCATGTTGCCAGTAGATTATTAATAACCCGTTTCGGAAACCTACCCCTAATAACTGGCTTGAAGCACCTGCAACCTCCGCACTGATGGCACCCAAATAAGCGAACTAGTCGAGCCGTGTTGTCTACGACGCCTTTCGCGACTTTATCACAAAGTTAGCAGTGCAATTGCTGGCGGATCGCAGGTTACATAAGGTTCGTCTCTCCGTTCAAGCCAAGCAACTCGAAACAAACAACTTCCAAGTGCGCCGTTTTCTTGATCCCCGGTGTGCAAACGTGCATTGCCAATGGACGCGCGGTCTATCGGCGAGTCTGCAGCGGGCACTTCTGCCAATGCACTTCGTGCCAGGCAGCAACACAACTTGTTCTACTGCACTATCGGTTACATAAGCGGTTCATCAACACCAAATATCAGGCCTCGGCTTTGGAGGTACTGGTTCGCCCTCCGTATCGGCCAACGCTTCCTTATCGTGTCGCACATGATCATGTACATCCTTGCCATTACTATTTATTATTTATTGTTGTTATCAGCCCAACTATTCTTTTGGTTCATCACCGAGGCGGGTTGGAGCGCCGCTCGGCGCCACACACAGCAGTTGTTATCTCATCCTTACCTTATTACGACATCCAACTCAGTCAGTAGGTGGTGTTGCCGCTAATTAAAAATAAATTAAAAAAAAAAAAGGTGCCAGGTCAGTTTTATGGCGCAGAGTCTCCCGAGACTATGACTGTGTGTCCGGCGTGTTCGCAGGCGGCGCATCCACTCTACTTTCTCTCGTGACAGCTCTCAAGTTGAGCGCTGCCCGGCAAGGCTGAACATCCTGGGGGATCTGCAGCAAGTAAAATTATAATTATAAAAAAAAAATAAAAACAATAAAATATAAAAACGTAACACACAGTAGAAGCTGCAGCCGACCGATGTGTCTCCCTTCGTAAAAGAAAAAAAAAATGAAGGATGAGAAAGGAAAAGAGCGCACGCGCCTGTTCGCTTCACTTGGGATTTGTGATTTTCAGCCTTTTCCGGCCGGCCGCTAATAGACACACAGACTCACACGCGCGCGCACACATACACGCACACGCACGACGCGCGCTAGCCGAGGACACACAGACACGGGGGCGCACGAGCGCGCGCACAGCCACACGCAAGCTGGCAGCGCACTGGGCAAGCGGGCGACGTCACTCACTGTGTCTCCGTGTGTATCTTGTGTGTGTGTGTGCGCGTCTGGCCGCCCTCGTATACCGTGCGTGCAGAAAGTGCCCTAGAAAATTCGGCACCGAGCAGGCAGCCAGGCAACGAAGACTCACCTGAGGCTCGCGGGAACCTGGCGTGTTACACACACATACGGAAAGAACTCCGCCTCGGCAGCTTGCGGGCCCCTCACGAGCTGCACTCGGCGCCGCAGCGGACGTGTACTTTTTTCAACCGCCGCGAAGAAGTCGAATGGCGAACGGGTCTGTAAGCACCTTGCGTAACTTTTCTTACCAGCTCTTGTCTTGTTATGTCTTCCTGCAGCTGCAACTTGGCACACCGTGAAGCCGTGAAAGAAGCTCGGCTTGTTGGCATTACGAAAAGTGGCAGTGGGCCGTCCCGTCACATTCTTGATGAAGCGAATAGCCAACTTTTAAAGGTGTAAGGCGGCGTAACAATAGAAGCAAATTTTATAAATAATAAGCGCATAGCAGTTCAGTATAATAGCAGTAATAACTGTAATAGCCACATGGCGGCGCAGTAAGCGCTGCGTCCCCGGGTTGGAATTCCGTGTCCGTTTTTTTGAGTTTTTTTTCACGTTCACCTCAATGGACATGTATTTTAGGTTAATTGGTTTTGCTAAATTAATGTGCATGGGTGAAGTCTGCTGAGGTTGCCCAATCCTGGGCTGATGCCACCTGGTATATATGCCCCTACCAACCCAAAGCCCTGGCTCCCAACCGAAACGGTGAGGGGAGTGTCTGAAATACTAGGTGGGCAGTGTTGCCCGCTCTTGCAAAAAAATTCCCTGTCCAATGAATACTCAAAAGCTGCCTAATTTGCATCAGAGACCCGCCCACCAAAGAGCTCATTTCACCTTATGACCATAATGCACAATATAAACAGCATGAGAGGTTGGGTCCCCCAGGGAGTTTTGAACGCAGAGGCATAACTCTATGAAATCGAAGAGTGAGGAGGGTCCCCCTTGGTATTATGAGAGCAATGTTTAGTGCTTCAAGTGGGTCACAATTCACCAGTACGCAGTACCAGCACTTCTTCTGATTTACATCCAAGAGTACTGGCACCTTTTCTTAGTAGACCAGAGTACTGTGACACTCAAAGCTTCATGGGGGACCCCTTCCCACTCTTCAATCAAATTTTATTTTGTCATTGTGCTTGACCCTTCACGAGGGACCTACATAGAGTACAGGCACCATTGTGTAACATACCAGCAAATTGTGATGTTTGAAGGCGCTATACCCACAGTGCTTGAAGCTTCACGGGGGACCCACCACTGTTCTTTGATCAAATGTTATGGTATGGCAGCGCTTGAAGGTTATGCCCCTCCCCTCCCACACCCATTCATTCACTGCACCTACCCCTGGGTCTTCAATCAAATTCTATTGTAGCGTGGAGCTGAAATTTTAACAGGAGACCACCTTAGAGTACTGGCACTTTTGTATAACATACCAGCGCACCGTGATGCCTGAAGGCGCTATATGTGTGGTGTTTGGAGCATCATGCGGGACCCACCTCTGCTCTTCGTTTTAATGTTATGGTATTGCTGCACTTAACATTTCAAGCTCAGAATTCCCCAGGGTCTTCAATCAAATTTCATTGTATTGCAACACTCAAGGTTTCACAAAGGACCTACGTAGAGCCACTAGTACCACAGTGTAGCCACTAGGGGGCAACCTCAAGGCACTTTACACTCATTGTCCAACTCTGTAGCCACTAGGGGGCATCCTGAAGGCACTTTACACTCATAATCCAACTATGTAGCCACTAAGGTGCAGCCTCAGGGCATTTTACACTCATAGTCCCAACACAGTAGCCACTAAGGGGCATCTTCAAGGCACTTTATACTATAGTTCAATTCTGTATCCACTAGGGGGCATCCTCAAGGCACTTTACACTCACAATCTAAAAAACTGTAGCTACTAGGGGGCAGCTGCAAGGCACTTTACACGCATAGTACAACGCTGTAGCCATTAGGGGGCATCCTCAAGGCACTTTATACTCACAGTCCAACTCTGTAGCCACTAGGGGGCAGTTTCAAGGCACTTTACACGCATAGTACAACTCTGTAGCCACTAGGGGAAGCATCAAGGCACTTTACATGCATAGTCCAACTCTGTAGCCACTAGGGGGCAGTTTCAAGGCACTTTACACGCATAGTACAACTCTGTAGCCACTAGGGGGCAGTTTCAAGGCACTTTACACGCATAGTACAACTCTGTAGCCACTAGGGGGGATCCTCAAGGCACTTTACATGCATAGTCCAACTCTGTAGCCACTAGGGGAAGCGTCAAGGCACTTTATACTCACAATCCAAGTTTGTAGCCACTAGGGGGCAGCCTAAAGGCAATTTACACTCATAATCCAACTCTGTAGCCACTAGGGGGCATGTCAAGGCACTTTACATGCATAGTCCAACTCTGTAGCCACTAGGGGGCATCCTCAAAGCACTTTATACTCACAGTCCAACTTTGTAGCCACTAGGGGGCAGCTTCAGGGCATTTTACACTCATAGTCCAACACAGTAGACACTAAGGGGTATCTTCAAGGCACTTTATACTATAGTTCAATTCTGTATCCACTAGGGGGCATCCTCAAGGCACTTTACACTCATAGTCCAACTCTGTAGCCACTAGGTGGCAGTCTCAAGAAACTTTACACTCACAATCCAAAAAAACTGTAGCTACTAGGGGGCAGCTTCAAGGCACTTTACATGCATAGTTCAATTCTGTAGCCACTAGGGGGCAGCCTAAAGGCACTTTACACTCATAATCCAACTCTGTAGCCACTAGGGGGCATCCTCAAGGCACTTTTTACTCATAGTCCAATTCTGTAGCCACTAGGGGGCAGCGTCAAGGCACTTTACACTCATAGTCCAATTCTGTAGCCACTAGGGGGCAGCGTCAAGGCACTTTACACGCATAGTACAACTCTGTAGCCACTAGGAGGCAGCGTCAAGGCACTTTACACGCATAGTGCAATTCTGTAGCCACTAGGGGGCAGCTTCAAGGCACTTTACACGCATAGTACAACTCTGTAGTCACTAGGGGGCAGCATCAAGGCACTTTACACTCATAATCCAACTCTGTAGCCACTAGGGCATCCTCAAGGCACTTTATACTCATAGTCCAATTCTGTAGCCACTAGGGGGCATGTAAAGGCACTTTACATGCATAGTCCAACTCTGTAGCCACTAGGGGGCAGCGTCAAGGCACTTTACACGCATAGTACAACTCTGTAGTCACTAGGGGGCAGCGTCAAGGCACTTTACACACATAGTTCAATTCTGTAGCCACTAGGGGGCAGCCTAAAGGCACTTTACACTCATAATCCAACTCTGTAGCCACTAGGGCATCCTCAAGGCACTTTATAC